>NC_141901.1:22758500-23065000 GCF_057802395.1 Ceratotherium simum simum | reverse complement strand
GTTTAGCAATTTCCGTGAGTTTTACTACATTCAGATGGAGAAGTACGCACGTCAAGCCATCAACGATGGAGTCACCAGTACTGAAGAGCTGTCTATAACCAGAGACTGTGAGCTGTACAGGGCTCTGAACATGCACTACAATAAAGCAAATGACTTTGAGGTAGGAACTCATCTTTATTTTTTGGTCATCTCCTTTTTCTTTTTTAAAAAAAAACTTATTTTCTTTAGAAATGCCCCCAAATCTGTTTTTTGCCTGAGTATCTCACAGAAGCATCCCCCAGTAGGGTAAGAGGCAGAGGTGTAGTGAGGAGCTCCCCTTGGTTCCCGTCAGAGTCCTGGGGGGCCGACTCATTTCCATTTCCTTTCCCATTCCCTGGCTCTGCTGCTCGCATGGAAGACCCAGGCCACAAAAAAGGGAACTGGAGAATCCCAAGAAAAGGGCAGCAAGGAACACACACACAGTGATTCCCTCCAGAGAAGAGGTCCCTGCTCCAGTAGGCCGTTTTCATATTTAGGTTCTGGCATGTCGATTGAGCTGACATATGCTGTGTGCAATGGTTGCTGCAAGAGCTGTTTTCTAAAAGAGTCTAGAAGTGTTGATGGGGGTTGATTCCATGGTTTCTAACTTTAATCAGCGTTTATTTCCTTTATGGAAGAAATGATATGAAAATTTACTAAGTACTTATTACAAGAGAACCATCAACATCTTTTATTTTGTTTCTGTTTTTGTTCTTTTTGGAGGAGAGACTTGTGTGTTTGTTTTGCTTATGTGTAGCTTCATAAGCATGCTGCTCCTTGTTCAGACACTCATACACACTTATATATATCTACAACATGCATATTCTAGATACACACAAAGCAGTGTAGACGATTCCCAGAAAGCAATATCGATGCAACAGTGAGAGAAGTGTGGCTATGAGTAAGGCATTTCTTTACTGGCTAATGTGGTGCCTCAGCAAACATTTTTCATTGCAACCTGATGACTCTCTATGAGACAACACTAGCGAATCTCCCAGAGGCAGATTCTGGGAGCAAATCTCACAAAGGCATTTTGCTGAGCCCTGCTGGCTGAAGCAACAATAGTTGGAGGTGGGAATGTGGCAAGAGTTCTGCAGACTGAACCCCCTGATGATGAGAGTAGACAGGCTGTGGCTTGACAAAGTTGGTCCTTTTCTTGTATGATCTCAAGGGTATGAATTTTTTCTCCCACATCTGCTCATGCAGGGATCTTGGGTTAATATTCTTGCTTTCCTCACATAGATAGGTACCCAGAAATGCCCAAGAAGTTCTCAACTTTGGAGAGAGGGACACCTTGGTCTGGCCTTGTCAATAAAAGGACCTGACCCCCACTGTCCTCCCTGCGTGCTCATCCCTGTTTGGGCCCTTCTCCCACTGTTCTTAGCAGGGCAGATCAGTTATGGTGGCTTATAAAGAACTGAATGTGGAATTTTAGCAGTGAGGAAGTCATGGTTTTCCCTTGAAAGTTTGGATGGTTATACTGCAGACCACCGACTTCTCTCTGCTACCCAAGACCAACATATTTTTCTTGCCAAATGCATTATAAACAAAGTTTTTCTTTGGCTGAACACATTAAAAGTGGGGATCCTTCTTGTACTGCTTCATTGTTTTCAAGTCTCTGTTGTAACAGCAGTGGTTTACTATATTGACAGAACACGAGCAGATTTCATTTAAAGCTGAAGAATATGACTATGGCTAAACGTTTTAAAGAAATCTTATTAAGAGCTTCATCTCTTTTTCTCCCTTTTTCTCATAAGTCTATTGCTCTAACTTTACGCAAAGAGAATTTGGCTGTGTGCTAGTGAACTGTTTGCAGTTTATTATGACAAATATTCATTTGGCAGCGTGCATGAAGCTTCATAAAAGAATTGCCCAAGATTCATGGGATGAGTTCTGCATTTTTGCTGTGTGACATACTTGAGAGGACAAATCCTTACAGTGCACATTAGGATTTTTAGGGTTATTTAAACCTTACCTGGTTAGAATTTAATCCCTTACTCATGGTGCAAATGGCAGAAACGGGGGATGGCTGGCATCAAGAGGTACCCAACGAGCTGCTCCATTTAGCATCATCTAAATCCTCCTTTAATATGATTAACATCTGATATTTCTCTCTTTGTGAATCATATCCACTTCCAGCCAGGCCACCTCTCCTTTATCTGCAGTGTCTATTTTAAGACTGCTTCAGTGCAAGGAGTATGGGGCCCGGGGAGCAATTTTGTCACTTCTCATGTGACTTCAGACAAGTTATTGGTCTATTCTGGATCTTATTCCTCCTTCAGTAAAAACTAGGCTCTTTCTGGAAATATGGTAAGAAGGAAGCAAGAGCGTGGATTCTACCCTGCCCCCTCCACTCCCACACTCACACATATATATGCACATACACATACCCACTGCCACAGATGATCCTATTATTACTAAATAGTTTTTAATTTAGCCTCTCAGTTTGGTGCATTTGCTAACAAAAGCTTCAGATAAGATGATCCCTTCTTTTCTGTGCCTTTGTGCATGGAGGTCAGTGCTTAAGTGAGATGCTTAAAAAGCCACTGGTCTTATCGTTGTAGCTTTACCAGTGTGGGCCATGGCTGTGAGCCAACAGTAGACCTGGCACCTCAAGCTGAGTACCTCCACTGATATTGTGTGCACCGCTTCGCTTTTGTCTTTAAGTTTCTCCTCTTAAGATCAAGTCAAATGAATATGCAGTCTCATACGAGCAAGAGAAGAGGCTGGGAAAGTATAGAACTATACAGCTTGTTTCTTTTTTAATTTTTAAGCAGAGATGGAGTATGGTAGAGAGACTCGGAGGTTATGTCTACGTGATGCTCAAAGATCCAGTTAGTTCAAAGGAATATATTAACTGAACCGAGTATTAGCTGGTCAAATAATAATACATCTCATTGATTACATTTTTAAATTTCCCAATCAGTTGTTTGTAGCAATAATAAAATAGCTAAGATTTATTGACTGTTTACTCTGTCCTGGATACTATTCTAAGTGTTTTACCAATATTATTTAATGTGAGCAATAATAATGATATGGATATCAATACAAGAAAAACTTCAGTTTGCCTAAAGATTTATACTGTTTTTAAAGTAATTCTAAATGGGTGGGGACAGGTAGAGCAAGGGAGAATGAGGCTAATGCTTTCCCTCCTTCACTCCGACCTTCTTCTTCCTTCTTTCTCTTCTCTAACTCCTTGTCTTTTATCAGCTTTCTGCTCCATCTCTGCCTCTGTCACAGCGTGCTGGTGGCACCTCTGTCACTGCTTAGCACCATCCCCCTCCAGCCCCTGCTGCTGATGGCTCTCAAGGCTAGAGTGGTTGCTGACCCCTGGCCTACAGGAAAATAAAGCAGATGGGGAAGGTTTATCACTAGCAAAGAGGGAGTGGCTTGACTCTCTCTCCTCTTCTAGACTCTGTGTTTCCCGGCCTGTATGAGTCAGGACCTTCTGAGTGACAGGAGAACTTGTTCTGCCTTTTGTATCAGTTTACACAATTGCCAAGATTCTTGGCACAGCATTCAGACTTAGGGTGGTGAGAGCTTGAGAAGACCCAGGGAATGTGGAAGAAGACACCGAAGGGGGGAAAAAACATGAACTGCACTTTTAGTTTGTGCTAGAGGGAAGAAAGTTGGCTGTATCCCGTAGAGTGGGGTGTCTCGCTTATGAACATGAGTTTGTGAAGGTGGGTGAGAGAGGAGTGTTCAATTACAGGCTGCATCTTTCACTTTTATTTCTCACATTTAATGAGATTGGCAACAATAAATTTATCTTTCCAGGTGTTATGGTATATATTTCCATTCTTCATTCTCACTTCACTTTGAAGAGCTTCCAAAATTGTTTTTATGGGGAGGGAAAGGAGGTTTGGGATTCCTTCCCAGTTTTTAAATCATACTGATACTTCTGACTTCAGGGGCCTAGGAGTTGGATTGTATTGCTTTTTTGTTTCCTTCACAACTATGGCAGGAAAGGAGGCAATGATCACTGTCGATTTCCAAGGCTGGTCTGCATGTTTTTGCAAAGAACCCAACTAAGGAAACCAACCTGTCTAACTCACAAAGATTAATTGTACTACTTAAGGAGCCAAAAGACATACCCCTCTTGTTTGACTGCATTACCTAGGCTGGCCAGTTTATACAGCACAGCTAAGAAAGGCAGAATGATCCTTGGGATGGTCTTACATGTAAGTTGAGAAAAGAATGCGACAGACACCTTCCTCCAGGCTGATACTTCTGATTTCAAGGGCATAAGAGTTGGATTTTATCGTTTTTTTGTTTCCCTCACAACTGTGGCAGGAAAGAAGGAATGATCACTGTCAGTTTCCAAGGCTACGTTGAGCGCTCTTTCTCATTCTTGGGTACCATGAGGTAGCTCCTCTCCTCACTGTGGTTAGTCAGGCATCCCTCATAGGCCTGTCAGTGGCTGGCCATTTATCTGTAGGCAGGGTCCAAATTCCCAGTAAGAGTGACTAACCTCCCTTGCCCTCGCTAAAGACCAAGGTTTTGGGCTGGAAGGCTTAGAAATAAATAGAATGGGGAACTTCATTCATTGATTAGCGGGCTTGCAAATGCCATTACTTAAGGTACTAATATCTCACTGGGCAGATGCTTCATCATAGAGCTTGTGGGTTTGACTTTTTTCTAGGTGTCACATGACAGGCAAGAAGGGTACTTCCATAGACCTCCTTCGGTGTTTTCTCTTTTCTTTCTTGGAAAGAGAAAAAATAAAAAAAGCAGCACCTCTCACATCCGTCTGCCCCCCACACGTAACTAAACACATGCACACTTAAATGCGCATACCAAATACATTCTCTCCACCATGAATACATTCTCACCCCCGTTCCCAACCCCCTCCTGCTTTCAACACAACACGCGTGTAAGAAGATTTAATCCATTTGGAAGTCTTTCATCCGCATTGTCATCTCTTTAAAGAAAAATGAGGACAGGTGGATTTAGGAAACGCTTCCCTCTGCTCCAAATAGATACTTAAATATGAGTGATCATTTGGAAAACTGGCACACGAGTGAAAACCTTTTACTGCTGTTGGAGTCTTTTGGCCTCAAAGCCGCTGAGCCGGTTAAATGATCGCACAACACACTCTTGGTGGGTGGCGAGGAGGAAAAGAAGCCCTTATCATTTCTTTCCTTGCCAGTCCCACCACTGACAAGCCAAATTGATCTTTTAAGAGACTAAATGAATGTTCTCTAAATATATGTACACACATGGCTGTCTGGGAACATATTCCTTGTACAGAATGATTGCCTGAAATTTGAAGGAGAGAGCAGTAAAGATGCCAGGTTGGAAGTGGGGTTAGAGGGTTGGGGGTGGGGCAGAGACAGAACTGTGTGTGTGCACAGAGCTTCATTTTTGCACCGCTGTCCTTTTGGGACTCAAGGTGTTGATCAGTATAATGAAGCGGGCCCATTGATTGATCATCTATTTGGTAATATCATTGCATTTTTAGCTCCCTGTGTCTTTTTTGTCATTGGGTTACATTCAAGCACAGTCAGATCGACTTTAAAACCTCCTTACTCAACAGCTTTATTAGTTATAGCATTCCATGACCTTTCTCAACATTCTTAAAGAAAAAGATACAGTGTAATGTCGCTTTACTTTGCTGATTGTCCTTTGTTGGGGTGAACAAAGCATTTTCTACAGTGGCCATAGCACATAATTATACAGCTTTCAATGGCAGTGTCTTGGCACATATCAAAGTTCAGAGGAGCCTTTAGAAAAAAAAAAGATGTTTTGTGGCAGCCTAGGGAGGGTCTCATCTTTCCTTCAGAAAATAGTTCAAGGCTCTTCTGTCAAGCTTCCCTACTTAGAGCTTTTTCTCCTCCTGCTTCATAAAGTTTAAAGCGGATTCTGTGGAGTTCTATGATCTATTTCCTTTGAAAGATTGTTCCTCGGCACAGAGAGGCCCTTTGACTTCAAGAGTTCACAGATTCGTGTCTTTAGGTATCATATGTCTGACCTTATCAGTTACTCCATTTAATGTCGGAGAAAAAGTCTCAACTCTTTGTGTTTGTCTGTTTTGCCTCTGTGAAATGATTTGGTGAAAAGACCATCCTTTTTAACACACCACTGAGAGGCCGTTTCTGCTGCAACCTACCCTGTGGCTTTTCTCTCTTTAAAAAAAAAAAAATTGTCCTTGTGTTTTGTGTATGGATGAGTTCACAGTGAGAATAGAATTATACAAGGGCAGGCGCACACACAAAAAAATCTTTTGCTTTCCTCCCTCAACTCCCCCCCCCCCATGATCTATTGGCTCTCTTGGTGGCTGTACCCCAACAGGCGAAGCCATTTAGCAAACACAGAGGCGGCAGCCGCAGTGTTGGGACGGCAGTAGGTTTTCCCTTGCTTCGACCTACCCCTAAGGCCTTCATAATTAATTGTCCTTCAGAGATGAGGAAAGTTCAGAGACAGTGTGTGGAGTGGTGTCTATTGTCTGACATTCAGTTCTCCTTGCCTTGGCTCTTTTTCTTCGTCCCACAAAGAGTTATCAATAGGAGAAAGGGAGCAAGTTCTCTGGTGAGAGCTGCTGGTGGTGGTTGGAGCTTTCAGTGGGATGTTATCATTGTGTCCGGCCCATCCTGGATTAAATGTCTGAAGAAGTTCTATCAGCCTTTTGAAAATGAGCCTGTTTATTGAGTCTAGATTAAACAAACTCGTTTAGCCAAGTAAAGCTGATTCAAAAGTTGGTGATCCCTTTTCACATGACGGATAACATTTTAAATCAAATTTCCTCGTTCCATCCCCTTCCAGGATTTTATTTTCCGTTACCTGTGTGGTTCTTTATCAGCCATTGGGCAGAAAATTTAACAATCATTTGCTCATTTCTTTTAACTACCTTAGTATAAATTTGCAAGAATAAGTATTTTTGCAAACATTCTTTTTGGTGAAGATAGGACTTTGGTTCTCCAAAGTAGATTATTCTAGTTTAAAAATACTGTTTCACCTTCATTGATTACCTTAATCCAATTTTCAGTGCTATTTGGTAACAGGACATAAAACAAATACAATCTGTCCTCACCTCCCCTTCACTTCTGGCTGAGACACAAAATAAAGATGCAGTGTGGAGACACCTATTTGAGAAGTAAAGGAAAAGGAGAGCAATTAATGATTATTATACTACTGTTCCTGTTAAATAGAGTGAAGCGAAGAAAAACAAATACAATCGTTCTTCCAAGGAGCGGTTGAACTAGCGCATTAGGGAGGTTGAAGATCACTTCGCCGCACCGTTCACGGCCACTTCAAGGCCGGAGGGAATCATCTTAAAGGAGCTCTCTGTGTCCCTCAGGGCAGTTTCTTCTGGAGGAAGGGACCTACAGGATGGCCAGCGTCAGTTCTGTCCCCACTGCTCTTTGAAAACACTTTCACGACAGACCTCTCGGTGTTTCAAGAGAACCTGTATATGGAAGTTGACACAAGTAATATAGTCATACCGAAAAGGGGGTCATAAAAAATTAAAGTTATTCTTATGAATCTTTCATTGGGAGCACTGAAAAGGGACACTAGTGTAGTCTAAGTCCTTTGTGTGGCGAGCTCTCCTTCCGGGCTCTGGGCTATTGTTCTTTTAGCTCCTCAAACAGACTTTCACTTTCAAATGGACAAAAGTCACTTAAAAGCCAGACAGCTGTACTAACACACCCACCTTAGCGAGCAGGAGCCAAGGGCAGGTGACGAGGCCAGCTGAGAGACCTTGTGTAAAACGGGCAGGGGTGGCTTCCTCCTGCCTTCACGTCACTTCTGTGCTCACTCTGAGAGGGACCATATATTGCTAATCTGTGTCCCCCTCCAGGCTCCCAAAACTATTCCTTGCGTTTTCTTTACAGCATGAAACATCGATGTCCATGATAATATTTATAGCTCAGGTTGTATGGCCAGGGTCAGGTTCCTGAAAGTTTGAGCACAGAACTTAGCAGAAAATAGAGGGAGTTTGACTGAAAACTCTCTGCCTACATTTCTCCCCTGCTTCTCTTTATTCAGCCTTTTCCAGCCAGTCCACGTCTCTCTCAAGCTTTTCAGATTTCTCTTGCCTCAACAGGAGTAGCTGGGATTGGATAAAAAACACCCACCCATGGTGGGGACAAACCTCACCTTAAGATTCAAGATATAGCTGGAGGTAGATAGGGAGGGAGTTCTGCCTGCATCCCAGGCCTCGGGGCAGCAGACGCCGTGGGCCACGGCAAGTCCTCCCTGTGTGTGTATTACAGCTCCCCCTCCCCTGTCACCTTGTGTACAGTCTGGTCTGTGACACTGATGGTGATTATGTCATTATTTTGCTCTGGGGGCCCTGGCACATCTGCAGAGCCCAAGCACATCTTCTTTGTTGCGCTGGCAAACGTCCCACACCACAAATGCTTCATTAGCCCTGCTGCCGGCCTCCTTGCCAGACGCGAGTGCCCAAATCCAGGCTTCTTTTTGCTCCGTCCTTTTGTGTGGCTGATGATCGTGTATTCATCTTCCTGCTTCTTCCCCATTTTCCTTGACTTCTGAACTCCAGATGTCCCAGTTTTCTTGCCCAAATCACCCGAAAGTCTATGATGCGAAACAAGGTGACTCTTTAGCCCTTAACCCATCCCCGCCCCGTTCCCCCTTCCTCCTTTTCCATCCCTCAGATGAATAGTGACTTTGACATGAGGACTGACGTTTTCAAACTTGCAATTTGAAGATACCAAGCGATTGCTCCCAGTTTATGGTGGCAGATAGAGTTAGAATTTGGAGTTATTAGATATTGCTTCTTAGATGAATGCCTTTCTTCTCCGTCCCCACCGCTCCCCACCGCTTCCTTCTCCTTGGCTCCTTTCTTTGCTTCTGCACATTGCCACATTTTACCAATTTTCAGAAAACAGTCTAAAATGTGAGTACAGAAAAGATTCTTCATGCCTCGCTGTGCATGTTATAGTCGTGTGAGGGTTCCTTTTCTCTGAATGGAATCTTCGTCTCCACTCTACCCCCTACCAAAGTCCCCCGCCCCCTCCTTCTGCTCTCATAACCTCCCAGCCCCCAACAATGACCCATTATTAGATATTTAAAGTGATTAACACTTGGCTGTTTTGGAAATGAGCTAAAACATTTCTCTAAAGTTTTATTCTGTATATTTAACAGAGCCACAGCTTTTGTTAAGATGTGCTGGTTTCTACATTAACTGCAGTAAATTTCAGAGCTTAATATCTTGGGCTGTGATGGGTACTACATTATTGGTAAGTTTAATTTCCCCTTAAATTTGAATTAATTGATCTGTGTTAGCTTATTATGAGTGGTTTCCCCAATAGAGAGTTTAACCAGTTTTTTTCCCCCAACCACTGCAACATAAGGTGTTTTAGATGTCTCTCTCTTTGAGTAAAACATAGTTTTTAGTTTTAAGGTATACCTAAAGGAGTAAGTTTATATTTTTATGGGAATCATGGTCAGATCATTGCCCTGAATTCTAATTCAGAATCCTAGGACAAAGACCCTGTAAGCCATAAAGGATTCCTCTGAGGAATGAGTTGCCCTATTGCGCCAGCTTCCTGAGCTCTTCAGTCACTGAGCCCTGTTCCGACTATTAGGGACAATCTAGCTGACAAACTGAGGAGAAAGGTGGCCGGATCAGTAGACTACCCAGCCCTGGGCAGAGAGCACATCGGGAGAGACTGGCGCCTGTCACTGATTGAATCATTTTCAAAAGACTCAGGATGTCCTCAGAACATTCCTAACCTCTCATTATTAGATCATTATGGTTTTATCACCCATGGGTTTATTTAAACCTCTTTTAAACCTGACTCCATTCTCAGAACATACCACTCCTCAAGATAATAATTCTCTAAATTTATTACCTGCTGTGAAAATAGTATCTTCTTTTTATGGCTCTTGAAGTGATTTCCCTGGGACTCCAAAGGGATATCCCTTGTTACAATATCCTAGGATTTGTGAACAGGACTGTGGCCGTATTCTCCATTTCCTTTCTGATTTTATAGACTTTGATCATTACTCCCTCTTAATCTTCATCTCTCCAGATTAAGGAGCTCTAATCCTTTTTAAAAGTCTAATCTCATACAGTAAGTGGGCTTCCCCTGATCACTTTTGCTGCCCTTCTGTAATGCGCTTCCGGCATGATTGTGTGTCTCCCTGAGGGACAGTTACAGTTCCGGGACAATGGGGCAGAATTCCAATTGTGGGGCAGCCACACCACACACCCCCAATGGGACTTTTTTGATTGCCGCAAAAGTTTATCCTCAGAAGTTGAATTTCTTGAGTAGCATCTCAGTAGCACTTATTGGTTAAAAATGATCCTATGAAACCAATTTATGAGACTCTTGGCAAGTATTCTGGCAAATCTGAATGTGCCTACAGGACATATCCGGCCAAATAAAAAATGGGCAGATCCACCACGCTGTCCAGATGTTTTCGGTGTTTTTGTAGATAAAGTATTGGAGTATTTGACGTCGTGAAGACACAGCCTTAGTCTTGGGCTTGAGTCTGTAAAAATGACAACCAAGGCAAGAAAGTTCTGGTCTCTAAATTATTCTCAGGCAGGAAACAAAATATTCACTTACAAGTAGGTATATTTTTATATAAACGCATCACCTTGAGATCTTAAAAGGGAAATCCTTTAAGGAGTCCTTCCAATTTCAGTGGTCCTGGACTAATTATAGTGCAGAACTTAAGAGCATGGATTCTGGAACCAGTCCCTGGGATCAAATCCCAGCTGTGCCACTTTCTAGCAGTGAAACCTTGGCAAGTGTTTTAACCCTCTCTGTGCCTCAATTTCCTCATCTATAAAATGGGAAAAATAATAGCACCTACCTCACAGAGTTGCAGTGAGAATTAAATGAATATACATGAATATATTGCACAAAGTAAGTGCTATCTGAGCATTTGCTTTTATTCACTTGTAGAGCTAAGTAAAAGTTACGTTGTGGCCGCTATCAGTAGCCCAACTATTGCATCATTTCCTACTGACCCTAAATAGGAAAACAAACAAATGAGCAAACAAGGAGTTCTCATCAGAGTTGGGACAAGGAGTCAATGCAAAACTGGTTTGAAAAAGAGAAAGTGATGCCTCTTGCCCCGAGTGTGGCTGTAAAGGCAACACCAGCCTGGAGCAGCTCCAGGATTCTGGAGTCGTGGGTTCCAGAGGAGAGGGGCAGCGTCGAGATGACAGGGTATGGTGAGAGGAGCGCCTCTGCTTCTGGCAACACCTGCCTCCTTGGGCTCTACTTTGCTCACCTGTAAAGTGATAAGATTAAACACGGAGCTTTGTTCTAGCTCTGAAATTCTGTGATTCTAGAATGGAAGACGCTCTGCATTCTCTAAATAAATCCTGGGCATGATGTGAAGCTTTAGGCTGTGATTGTGGGGCCCCTAGGGATCCAGACGGTGTCCACATGGGGCCACTTCCACCCTTGTGGCTCTGCTGTGGCTTAGTTAGCTCAGTAAAAATCTCCAGAGTGCACATTTTAGTGTTCTCCCAAGGCCCTCTTTACAGATCTAATTCTCAACAGTGCCCTTGGAGACGTGGCAACTCCCTTACTGGGATTCCAGAGACAGTTTTCCAAATTAATACACAATTTATTGGCACTAGTCATTATACTTGCTGCTCACTTTATTTGTTGTGTTGGCTAGGGCAGCCAAACAATGAGGACCTTTGTCTGTGAAGCCCTCGTGCCTGTGGGTTTTCTAGGAGATGGTATGGACCTGAACAAAATATGAGAGAGTCCATATACCTGTCCCCACACGCACTCCACTAAGCCACACCTCAACCTAGACGATATATTAACCTCTGTATAATATACAACATCTCCTCACTTTCAGCACAGAAATAGCTGTTTTAGGTAGTGTAACTACCTTCACTACTAGGCTTGGTTGGTAATTTTTGCAAAAGCAATACCATCCTTTCCTTTAAGCACTCCCAACATGATAGTGATCTAGATCATGAAAGTCTTTTCCACTGGGATTTTGTATGTGTGTGTGTTGTAGTTGATAGGTATCAAATCCTCACATAAGTCGTTTGGATATGTATTTTTCATCTTTCTTATGGTTATTGTCCCCAAATTCTGTTTTCTTAAGGCTACCTTAACATTTTAAAATAAAATCTGGTACTAAAAGTGACTTTTGGTAAAAGGTAGTGTATTCACCAAGAACGAGTGTGGGAGTTTGAGTAGGGGTGAAGGCAGAGAAATGACCAGAAGCAGAAGTAGGTAGAAGAAGGTGGAAGACTATGGTTTCAAGGCCACTGCATTTCCTCTAACAAAGAGACTCTTTTCAAAGATTTATCATTTTAAGTGACCTGAAGGTGGACAAGGTAATCTGTATGTAGACTCCTGGAATTGCCTTTCAGCAGGGCCAATCCTAGGTCTTGACAGCGTCCTAAGACTCCCCAGCGCAAACATGACCTCAGGTCCCATTAGGTGTTGGTATGGGTCTAGAGGACTTCCAGAGGCTCCTGGGGCCATTCTGGAACCTGTTTCTCTGCCTTTCCAAACTATTTACCTGTCTTTAAAAAGGATTTTCAAAGCCATTCACAAGCTCTTTGGTGGCTTTTGAAATACAGCTCATTTTCAGTTTTGCAAAGGGTAATTGTGGAAGGAGAGACCAATAGAATGCCCTGGAAAAACAAAACAGAATTTCTCTGACAGAACAAAGATCTTTCAGTCAAAACCAAAGATGGGATTGAGGCCTTTAATCCCAGTTCTTTCCCAAATCAAGCAAATAGTGTCTGGGATGCGGAAGCTCTTGTTAGCAGAGTGGCAATATCTCCCATGATCTAGTGTTCACTGAAGCTCTGTTTGATTATCATCCGTATCTCACAGTGCCTTCTTTGGTGCTTACTATGAGCAATGCTGTTCTCATCACCCTGCTGAGGCCCACTTCCTAACAGTTTCTCGCTAGGCTCCCCACTCACATTGCTCCATCAACATGAATGCAGGGCATGCACACTGATGTTAGCCTAGGCAAAGCTTAATTATGAAGGTAAATCTACTGCAGAAAACAATCACGTCATGCATTCTGGAACGAAACAGGAGTAACCATGGATTATCTGTGCCCCAGCTTTCCTTCGTGCAATATTGGAGAGTTTATGCCATGTTGTTTTTGGATGATCTCCCATCCAAGAATGGCACCAAGCTTGGCCCTATTGATTTTACCACTTCACCCAGTAATTATAGCAAAAGTTAAACTTCAAGCACTATCAGCCTGTCTTGAACTCAGACACCAATGTCACATAATTCATGGCGATGACTTGAAGGGAAGTTAGTTAACGCTACTGAGTGACTGGTACACTGCTTATTTTTCCACCTAAGTATCGAGCTGATTCATGAGATGTGTCGTGAAAGAGGGATAGATTCCTCCATTTAGTATGTTTGAATATTTACTGGCAGGAAAGTTCCTAACGAAAAGCTCCTAATCAGGGCAGGGCAAGGCTGAAGTCTTCCTGGTTCTGGACCATCCCTGCGTGTGGTTTATTTACTCTATTCCCATGGACATGGGCAGCCTTAAATGCATCTGAGGAATGGCGTGACATTGCAGATTGAATTTGGGTGAGTGGATCCCAGCTACCCTGCAAGAACAACTAGTTTGCTGACCCCATGAGTCACACGGGATTAGTGAAGAACAAAAGAGCATGAGGCCTTCAGAAAAGTTGTTAGCCCCCCGAGTTTGGCTAAGAGCGGGGGTTGGCAAACGTTGGCCTATTGGCGAGATCTGGCCCTCAGTCTGTTTTTTATAACTCTGAGCTAAGAAAGGTTTTTATATTTTAAAAGTTGTAAAAAGAAGGAGAAAAATATGCAACAGAGACCAAACGTGGCCCACAAAGCCCATGTATTTACTGTCTAACCCTTGACAGAAAAAGTTTCCTGATCCCTGGCTGAGGGTGTTTGGCTCTTTGGGAGAACGTGAACTCTCTGAGACCCCTTCTAGATCTGAAGTTCCAAAACTATGATTCTTTGATGGAATAGTCTTGGTCCAGCTAGTTCCTAAACAGCCTACCAGATGTGTGCTTCCAGCAGAGAGCTTCCAGTTGTTTTTAAGATCTGAGAGTATCTTTGTGGTATCTCGGGGGTAAAGGGATGGAAGAAAGTATTAGATTTTAGCTTTTAATACTTTTTCTCTGATTTTGTTTTTATTTCATTTTATTTGTTTATTTTGTTGTTTGTTTAAGTCATCCTTTGAAATGTGCAGAGTTTGGGAGGGAAAGAACATTGACTCCATTACAACAAATAACATGACAATCATCGTGTTTCCTAACACTTACAACACCAGGACTTTCAGGCACGAGCAAATAACTAGCCATTTTAATCATATTTGGTGAACCAAATTTCAGTCCCACAAAATAATTTTGACAATCTCATAGAGTTTGTTATAATGACATTTGTCATTCTCTTCCCAGCAAGCTAGTATGTCCTTTTGTGGGGCTATGGGAGAGATGGTTTTATTTATCTTGATATCTATATGCGGAGTTGCCAGTGAAATGTTTATGTAATTTAAAATGTATACACAAATTATTAACAGGTAGAGTAGATGTTAAGACATTCTTTTTTATTATCAAAAGTCACAATTATTCACAGTGCTCATTGCTAGCACACTGTTGATAATCATATGGTGTTTTTATTAATACATGTTATCTAGATCTTAAAAGTGTAGGAATTTTATTGTGAATTCTCTTTTTTCTAAATACCTACTCTTAAAAGATAAAGACTTGGGGCTGGCCCGGTGGTGTGACCGTTAAGTCCACGAGCTCCACTTCGGGGGCCCAAGGTTCGCAGGTTCAGATCCTGGGTATGACCTGCACACCATTCATCAGGCCATTCTGTGGCAGCGTCCCACATAAAAAATAAATATTGGCACAGATGTTAGCTCGGGGCCAATCTTCCTCAAGCAAAAAGAGGAGGATCAGCAATGAATGTTAGCTCAGGGCCAATCTTCCTCACGGAAAAAAATAAAGACTCAAATTCAGGTGAGGAAACAGAAAATACTCAGGGCATGTCTCTGCCCTTCCTTCATGCTGCTGTCAGAGAAGTCCATATGAGGGATGATGGCCAGTAGCAGCCCCTCACTGCCCACTCTATAGACCGAAGTCCACTTCTTCTGATTCTTTTTCGTGGACTCCACTGTCCATTCAAGGTAGAGCCTTAACCTCCCTCCTTGCAGTTTCCATATGACTGTTCATTCTTTTTATTACATTTCCTCCAGTGAGCCATTTCCGCCATGTCGTAGCTGGTTGCTACTCTGCGGGCATTTATAAGGACTGTATGGCATTGGAGGATGTCAGGCCGTTTCACTTGCAAGTGTACTGTCATCAGCTCACTGTAGGTCCCTGCCGTGGTGACAGACAGAGAGACATGCTTTCCTTTTGCCACTTTTTCTAATTATCCCTGGAGCTCTTTCAGTCTGGCTGAGAGGAACCTGGGGGCAGTTGTGTGGATCTCCTTCACGTTCCTTCCCCATCCTTTCCCTGGGTTGGCTTCCCCTCCCCCACCCCCTCGCACATTAACATGACATTGCATGGTGAGCACGGAACGGGAGCAGCTTCCACCAGCTGAAACCTCTGATCCCAAACCCACTAGAGAGTTTGGCTTTTGGATTTTGGCAAGAAGGCCTGTTGCCCATCAGGTCAGCATGAATAAAGATTTCTTTCTTCCTTTCTTTTTTAAAGTCAAGCATCAACTGACACTGCCCCCAGAGCTCCGTTTCTCAAGACAATTTAACCCCTTCTCCCAAGTACGGTTTCTATTCTGAATGCGCGGTATTCATTTTATTCTTTTCCTGTGAGACAACCAAGAAATCTACTACATGTAAAATTTGAAAGCCAAATCAATTCTAAACCATCTTATCATTTTTAAAGTATGTTTATCCAGCTTTGTAGTAGGAACAAGCAGACTGTTTGAAGGCCACATACTTTTCAAACCTTGGTTGCAACACGTTTGCCCCGTTTTGAAACTGTCTTTATCTAGCCGAGAAAACGAAAATCTATTTGACAAAGTGGCACTCTGGCCAGTTTATCTTGCAATATGGCTTTAGCTCACTGAGTCTATTGATTTCCTTAAATTAATGTTTACAGAATGCTACTGAATTTTGCTCAGCAGAACATTGTTCTTTTGAAGGTTTATTTAAAAAAAAATGATTCAGACCGTTGTTGCCATGTGTTCCTTTGCTTAGACCGAGGAAGCATGGGAGTTTTTTGTTTTCTTGGGGTTTTTTAAGGACAGCCTTGAACTATAGCCACTTCCTATAAGCGTTTACTCTTTACGTGTTTAAGTAGCAAAACATGTAACTAGGAAGTAAGCCCACTCTTAGGCCTAAAACTGCACGAGCGTTACACTAATCTCATCCTGTAAGGTCCCCCAAAGCTGAATGCCACTTGGAGCATCAGAGTGAAAGAGACTTTAGTCTGCAGCCCGGTTGTTGCCTCAGAATCTTTCTCTGCCTCATTTGGTGTACTTGCCTGCCACTGCAGCCAGTGCTCCCCAGATAATGCCAGTTTTTCCAAACATAGATGTGAGCATCCTAATAAAATTTAAACTCCATGTAGCAATTTGATGGGAACTCTAAATATATAACACCTTGTTCTTCGACCAAAACCTAACCTCTAGAGATGATTTTACAACTGGCCTTCCCAGGGAAGCACACATGGCCATTCAGCTCTTGACAGGGATTCGGGTCACAATCACGAAGTGACCAAAATACAACTTAGGAAACACAAAGCAACTTTTCTCAATTTGTTGACTCAGCCAATAAAATCGCCCAAGCGAACCTCCTGAAAGCATCTCTCAAAACGCTGCCTTGCACACATTTATTAATCACAGTGAAACGCCTCCCAGGAATCGGGCTCTTCTTTAAAGGTTCAAACCACTACCTTACATTGGGATGATATTTTATGCTTTCCAAAGCACATTCAGGCTTGCTTTCCCATCTGATCCTTTCCCGTAATGAGAGGGCATTGGAATACAATCCCATGATTCACCCTGTGTAGCTTCCTGTACCATTTCTTCCCTTCTGAAGGGCCGGTTAGTCCCCGGCTGTACACACAGGATAAATGCATGCATGATTGCAAAGGAGACCCATAGTAACAACATCTTGTAACCATATTTCATAGTTCCATGATTCTTCTCTTCTGCCTCTGGCAGGAGAATTCAGTGAGATTGAGACAGTGGAGGGGAGCAGCAATAACGTATCTGTTCTTCTTGCCTTTTCATCTGATAATCTCTGTGAGGAGTTACTAAAGCATCTGAGTTTATCCATTTAAGTCCACTCTGTCTGCAGTCTAAGTCCCCAGCTTGTGCCACTGCCGTCAGGAGATATGTCTCTCCTTGATCAATATTTACTTAACAAACAGCAGGGATGGGAGAGTTTGCTCAGAGGAATCATGTGCACGCTAGGGTGAATGAATGCTCGGGAAAGTACTTCAACTTTGTCTCCTTTCCTAGGATCTTTGTGTGCTTGTGTGCATGCGCGTGTACATGTGCAGATGCCCTTTCTCCTTTTAACTTCTCCAAAGACACTTAGAAGTCATCTAGAAAAATGCCTCACTATATATGATCAGTTTATACCATAAGAGAACTCATGATGTACATTCAGTTTTGAAAAACCCAGCCCAAAGTTTGATTTTCCTTTTATGCTCCTACACAGGTTAAACATTTTGGAAAGGTTCTTAGGATGAACTAGAAGCACAAGCATCTTCCTTTGACCCCTTTCAGATGAGTGGAAGGGAAGAAAATGCAGATGGAAACAATAAAAGCAATTGGACAAGGCAACTCTAACTATACATTTCTGATGGCATTACATATTTTTTTTAGAAAGCCCAAAGAGGGAAGTAGCTCTCCACATTTTCAAAGCCGCTTACCCAGTTTTTGGAATTAAATGTGTTTAACTCTAATAATAAATATGAATACCACGGAGCTGAAGTTGAGAGAGCGCTGTTCTTTCAACTTCTCTGAAACAATTGTTTAAAGGCTCAAGTCAGTGCCTTCAATGCAGTTGACTTGGAGGCATCTGGGTCTAGTTGGAGGGGTTTTGTTTCTGTGTGTGTGTAGAGGCTGGGGGGCGGGGGGCTGGTGGAGTTATTTATTTATTTGATTTTGTGAATCGGAGTTGTAAAAGCCATCTGAAATATTCATGCAGAATTGTCTGAGAAGCCCGTTTCTGTTTTATTTACTGCACAGTAGAACAGCCACAGCGGATTAGTTCTACAATACCCGTAACAAAAGCCCAACAGCTGATGCATGTGATGTTAGGAGGTGACAAAACAGTTAAAGTATGCTGCTGGCTACAGGCAAGCAGTCAGCAGATGCAGACAAAAGGGTTTGTGACAAGAATAACTCTCTCTCCAAGGCGAGCAGTGAAGAGTATCCAAAATACCAGTACCCTTTTCTCCTTGACATTGTCTTCTTACAGTCAGCATTTTATTGCCCTTTTATAGTATTAAAAAAAAAAATGGAGGAGGAGGAAGAAAGAAAACCCACACACAAACTAATTCACCAAAATACTAGCCAGGATTTGACTTTTTCATCAGTTAGCCACTCCTGCCCAAACATATGTCTCCTTTTCCATTTCCCCATTGAAGTAAGTTTGAAAAAAAATAGTTTAAAAGATGAACTGAAAAGATGATCTCCCTCGATAAGTTTGTAATCTATTGATAAGCTTGATAGCTACTTGAGCCTTTGGTTATTGGGGAGGGGCTTGGGAGAGAGGTCTATGCCTGCTTCATTTTCCATCCGTTTCAGCCAAGATCAATTCACTGATGAAATTACACCTATGGACCAATTTTTAAAGGGGATCGAGGATGTAAAGGTGTCCATGGGGAGCTGTGCAAGGGGCAAGGTTTAGGTCCTCTGCAAGAGGCCGATGGATGAGCTTGTGGCTGTTTCAGAGGTGTGAAAAATCAGCTTCTCTGTCTCCAGAAAATAGGAGAGGCTGTCTTCTTTTTAACCTTTGTAATTCCCCTTCTATTCTCTATGACATTCATTCAGCTGCCAAGAGCGTTTGGCAAGGTTTGGGCCAGCGAGCACACTTCCAGTGACCGCTAACCTTGGTATGTCCTGACACTTATGATGAGTGTCTGCAGGACACAGAAGGCAGGCAGCCTGCTATGTCAGGCTTTTATTATGTACTGCAGAGGCTAGGGACAGTCAGTTTAATAAAACAAATCATCCTTGAAGGTAAAGCAACTGGGAAGAGGAGGAGGAAGACGGGGGGAAAATGTGTCTTTGCCACTCATTCCGATAAAAAAAAAAAAGAACAGCAAAACACCCACCCACCCAACACACCATGTGTGTGCCTGTGTGTACGCACACGCACAACTCAGCCACAGACTGAGCAGACTTGAAAACATCCTCCCATTTTCTCCATTTTCTTGAAGCCCATAAGGCCCTCGCTTGCTCTGAAACTCAAGTACAAACAATTGTGATGAAATTGGTAGATGCTGATAGCCAGCCCCCTTCAAATTTATAGTGCATTCAAGTACCTCATTGCAATTATATTCTCCTCTGCCAAACATCAAGGCAAGGAGAGGCAGGACCATTTGGGGTGAGGTTCCTATATTGGGATGCCTTTTTATCAAAGCAAAGTTTCCATTCTCCTCTCCTGAAGAACACTCAGCACAGCAGCTCCCACAATAGCTTCAGAGTTCCAGCCAGAGACTTTGGAAGCCTTTTGTTTTTCCCCTGTGGCATGTCCAAAGGCATGGCCTTCCCTCCCCCCTCCCAGCAGCCTGCATTGTCTTGCATTCCAGGGACTTGATTGACTGTTGCCACCTGATGCTGAGGAGATACTCCAGGGTTCATTCTGCAGATTGTTGGGTTCTATTAAAAGAAACCTAGATAAGGGATTACTTGTCACTAAGGGATTTTCTGCAGATGTTTATTAGTGATTGGAAATCCATTAGGTGTGAAGAGGTACAGAAAAATATGGGCAACACCATTCTTATAAGCCTGAATTCTAAGACACCCCCCCCAAAAAAATATCAGAAAGGAACCCCTTCCCTCTATTAGATGGAGTTGGGGAAAATTTTCTAGCAGAGAGGTAAGCGTATCTTTTATCATGGGTGGTATTTCTACCTGTGGATGGAATTCCTTGGCACTCTCGCAGAAGATCAGTTGCTACCCATAAGTTTACTTCTCTGGAGCTACCAAAAAAGAGTAACTGCTCTAGTATTAAAGGTTCTCGTTATAACTTTCTCTTATCCAGCCCAATCTGTTGCATGAGTATTGCCTCAAAGTAAGAACTAAATTAGCAAACCATTTCATTTGTTCACAAAGAATTCATCCCTTCCCAAACATAAACCAATAACCAAAGTTTCCTCCTGGGAATCTTTTGTACCATTCTCATTTATTTCAAAGTTGCTAGCTCTTCTGTGGTTTTTCTCAATCACAGATCCACAGCTTGTCAAGGTTTTGATGCTCCTATAAGTAGAAATTACTGAAAATGCATTAAAAAAGAGGCAACATGGTTTAATGGAGAGACACCTGGACAAGTTATTTCTCATGAGTCTCTTCATCTCATAATTTCTTCATCTCATAGAATCTCGTAGTTTCTTTATCTATAAAATGGTTCTGAGATCTATTCCAACTCTTTAAATTCTATCTTTTTTTATCATTATTTAAAAATTCCTTTTTTTTTTTTTAAGTATTGAGGGAGAAGATAAGTGTGACTCTAGGGCAATATGGAGTAAAGCAGAAGACAAGATCTCATTATGAACTATTTATCAAAGACTATGCAAAAGAACTCTGCTAAGCATCATGGGGATACACAGAATAGAAACCATGGCTTTTTATCAAAAGGCAGGTTATGATAAATTCATTACAACTAGATATAAGTAGGAGAAAAGTTAAATAACCTCAAGACACAAATACAAAAGATGTTAAAGGACAGCCCAAGATTACTACCAAAAGAAATGAATGTTTAAAACAGGATAAAAACCATTAACAAGCATGGTGAATGAGAAGAACAGGGTGGAGGCTGCACACACCCCCAAAGAAGTTACTTTGATTTATTCCCAGGCAAATGCTAGAACTACACTCCCCTCCCTCCTCCTCTAGCACTGATGCTGTTCTAGATGCATCTCCCTCTCGGACCATCTTAAACACGCCCCTGATCCCTTGGCCCCTGGCTCCCCAGACCTCCTGTGGGGTCCTTGGAGTGGGCGGGGGTCCCGGCCTTCTCTAACTTCATCTGGAGCAGCTGCCATACCCTCTGTTCCTCACAGCTCTCTGATATGCGATGCCATGTCCCCGAATGTTCAAGGAACATAGATCTTCGTCATGGATCTGTCGCCAACGGCCAGTGAAACCACACTTCTTGAAATGTTTATTTTAATAAATGCCTGTGATTATGTTTCCATAGCATTTGGCTAACAGCTCCCAAACCGAGTAGTTAGAGGGAGTAGTTGCACTCCCCAACTGTTCTCCAGGCAGATTCTCTCTCTCTCACTAATGCCCATTTGATGAAATGTGAAGGTTTATCTTTGGGGGAAGTGGGGAGAGTAATCAAAAAGGCTGCTTAATGACTTTTTATTTCATATAAGGTGAGTGAGAGTGCTAATCTCTCCTCCAGGCCCCTCCCACCCCACAAATACTCATGTATATGCAGGAGATTTGGGGGAAAATCACCAAAGTTCTGTAGAAAATCCAGGTGAATTCTCAGCAGGGAATGGCCAGTAGGATATATGGATTTGCACATCCACAGGGGACAAGGTGGTGTCTTGGAAGATTTTCTAGGTAGCATTGGGAACTGTGCTTCCCAGTTCCTGAGAAACTGCCCAATGCGTATGTCCTTGGGAAGGGCTACTCAAAATTTTCACTTTTTGTAGACTCTGACCCCAGATGGGGGCCCCTTTTTTCTGAGGACTTATTAGGTTTCTTTACAAAGGACAAGTGACTTGCCACTGGAAGCAGTGAACTTTTTTGTCCTATTTTAAATGTGTAAACCAAGGATGTCTGGTGATCTTTCTAGTTTTTTTAAACAGTTACTATCATTATAAAAAAGTCCATTGCACAAATTGAGAAAAAGTGGGAGAAAGCGATCAAATATGTTCAATGTGAAAATACTTGTCTTTTGCTTTGTTACATAGCATGTCTGAACTGAGATGAAAATCTTTCACCTCTCATATATGTGTAGATAGATCTGTCTACACATACAACTACAGTGCATTGACTTCCTCATATGTTTGCATTTACTGTAAAAATGAAACGTTACTAATGTTTCCTTAGTAATGTATTAGTAATTCATTAGTAATCACTAATGCATAAGTACCCAGTAAAAGAAATCTACTGAGTGTTAGTGTGTACTTGGAATATTATGAGTTCACAGAATGATTCTGTGAATCCGTTGTCTTGGCCTGGGGAAGGATAGGCCATGCTTTATCATGAGTAACTTATAAAGAATACTAAAAAAGTTCATCAATAGCTACTCCTTTCCCTAGATAAGAGGTCAGACTATTAAATAAACAAGTAAGAGCACACACATACACAGATACACACACATACACACCAACACACATATATATTAATTGCTGTGGAAGGAAAGAATTAACAAATAAGGATTCTAAAGAGAGTATTTGGAGAATGTTTATCTTGGAATATAATGACATTAAAAAATTCCCTTAATCTCTCTGAGCTTCAGTTTTTTCACCGTAAAATGGGGATAATAACACCTTATAGAGATGTTGGGAGAATTGAATGACGTAATTCACATTCAGTGCATAACACGGTACCTGACACATAATAAGCACTCCAAAAATATTAATTTTTATTATTTTTATCAGCTACCAAAATCACTCTCTTATGAAGCAGTTCTAATCTCAAAGTAAAGTAGTTTCTAATGTAGAATTTTAGGATTCAGTACAAATTTTGTGTTCTGGGACTCAGTGTTAATGTCATTATCTTACTCCTTTTTGTATGTAGAGTACTTTATAGTGCATATTACTTTAATATACAATTTAGCAATTGAGTCAACAATCCTCTGATACAAGCAGGAAACTGAGATTTTAGGTGTTCTTCATTTACAGTGTGGGTTTAATTTATATCAAAGGCCAATTATTTATTATTCTACTTTTGAGAATACATTTTGTTTTCATAATGGAAACCAAAAGGAAATGTGACTCAAATTCTGAAACATTAGTTGGAGACTTGCTTCTGGAATACACCTGTTTAATGAAGTGAGGAATCCCAACAGTGTGTCCCCTTTTTCTACCCCAATATTCACAGTGGAATCCTAGTTTTTCAATAGATCTCCATGTATCCTTTGCACAAGTCTCTTTCAAAAACTCTACGGAGCTGTCAAGCCCACATTACAATGCTGCTATATATAACGACTTTACAGAAGAGAATAGAGGCTGGCCATTTTTAGAAAATGCAGGTGCCATGTAAGCCCCTTTTTGAAAGAAAGAACTTAGCTCAATTTCCTTTGAAGAACTGGAGACTTGAAACTGAAAACTTTATTAATGCCATTGTCTCCTTGTATCAGCAGGTTCCAGAGAGATTCCTGGAAGTTGCGCAGATCACATTACGGGAGTTTTTCAATGCCATTATCGCAGGCAAAGATGTTGATCCTTCCTGGAAGAAGGCCATATACAAGGTCATCTGCAAGCTGGATAGTGAAGTCCCTGAGATTTTCAAATCCCCGAACTGCCTACAAGAGCTGCTTCATGAGTAGAAATTTCAACAACTCTTTCGGAATGTACGAATAGTAGCAGTCCCCGTTGGATGTCCTAGTTGTATGTGTCTGGATTTTGATTTCATATATATGTGTATGGGAGGCATAGATATGTTGTGAAGTCAGCTGGTAATTCCTCCTCATCATCTTTCTCTTGTTTTCTTTTGTTTTCCATTGCAAGGGGATGGTTATTTTCCTTCGCCTTTAATTTACTTTTGCCCAAGGCCCTTAACATTCGGAGACTTAAAATAGGGTTAATTTTCAGGGAAAAAGAATGTTGACCTGTGTAAAGTCTATATTAGGAAGGAAGGGCATTTGTTAAAGATGCTTCTACTTGATTGATGGTTTATTGCAAATGGCGGTTGGCAGAGGGAGACCCCCGACACAGCACAACTCCACAGACAGTGATGTGTCTCTTGTTTTTACTGCTAAGAAGTTCAGAAAACTCAATGAAACCACGTCATAAACTTAAATATTTTGTTTGGTTTGAACTCATGTTTAAATATGTTTAAAAATAATGCCAATGGCAGATGAACATCTCACTTTTCAAAAGTATCCCAAAAGGCCAAATTTAAAAAAGAAAAATCACTAAGCCTTTCCTAAGAGAAGTGGCGAACACCTCAAACTAGTACCCGTTTCTTAGGGAGGCAAAGCAATTTTGCACAAAACTGACTCTTTCAAGATGAGACTGGAAATTCATGTATGATCTTCTAGTCACCTCTCTAAATTCTACAATAATTTCTTCTTCATAATAAGTGAGTATATATCATTCTTCATAGAGAAAAACCTCTATCACTTGTTATCATTTTCTATTTATCTTGCTTCAGATATGAAAAGGCACATAAGTTTCAAATTTACTTTTTGTTCAACTTTGTTTATATGCTTAAAAGAATTATTTCTGTTTATTTAACACTTTTTTTCAAAAAAACACTATTTTCTGAATATCTTTCTATAGTAGGGAATACAGGACATCCCAACTTGACCATAAAATTCCTGCCAACGCTAGAAGTTAGTTGACAGCTGTTAGCTGACTTGATCTTCACCTCCTGAGAGGAGCACATATGAAGATGACCTATTTTCATAGACAATTCCACACTACCCTGATGGATATTCAAAGTGGTGACAGTCTAATTGTTTCTTCATTTTAGATATAGCATTTTAAAGCAATTGATAAAGTTTCTTCTAATTCAGAAGCTAGTATTGACCAAAATGTGAGAAGAGTGTATAGCATAGGAAAGTTTGGGGGTTAACCCAAAAGACACAATTTCAGCACACACAAGAAAGCTAGCTGCTATTTTATGCTTTCTTCAATGGTTCTCCTCTTTTTTCTTTTTCTCTTTTTCCAGTTTCTCAGAAGTGTACAATGTCCCATACTTGCTTTTAAAAAGTCATATGGCATTCCCACTTGTTGTTTTCTTAGATGGGTTTTGTTTGCAGATGCAGTAAGAATTCCTGGTTCATTCTAATAGGCTTTTCCAGACCCTTCCCTCCTGATAGGTAATTTGATATACACCTCCTAAAATGACACAGTAACAAACCTGGTATTTAGATCAGATAGAACATAAATACCATTTTTCCTTCATTTATAAAAATACATTTGACTTTGGAGAATGCAGGTTGACCCACGTCAACTGTAACTGACCCAGTCGCTGTAATTTAATGTCGTTTATAAATTCTGCTGATGGACAGGAGTGTATGAAGGCAATTATTGTCAGCGCAAAGCCTGAAAACCTGCTGACTTTAAATTAAACGGTGCAGTCTTATGATGATGCCCTGCATTGCTCAGGAGACTAACAGGCTCTCGCAGTGTAGACAGAGTGCAGTGGCATGGGCTGGAACACCACCGGCTTCGCTCTGCACCCACAGCCAAACACATTGCCTGGCTTGCACTCTCCTTACACAGTGCACTCAGAGCCATCAGATCCAATTTGTTCTTGTTCCAGCTTGCTTGAAAAAAAAAATGTTCAGATAATCATTACGTTGGAATAACCAAAAAAAAAATCCAATCAGCACAAAATAGGGAAGCAATCTCAACTTGTGGTCACACTCTTTTGCTTTGCTTCGTGTAAAAGAGTGTGACATTCATCGTTCACGTCAGTGTACAACTGGGTCTTTGCTGTTCCATGTAATTCGTATCAACATTGTGTTGCCATTTGCAAGGTAAAAGGCAAAACTGTAGTGTATTCACCTATATAGACAGATTGCTAGTATCTTCTTGGTCTGGGGCAAATTCAGTATTGATTCCAGACTTATTTGGATTTCTAGTATTATTCTCCCCTGCCTTTCTAATTTAAATAGACAAATGAAGCAAAAGTTTGTGTTCACAACCAAATATTGATGTGCTTATCTACAATAATGTCCTCTCAATGTTAACTGAGGCATAGAAATTATTTCAGAGAAGATATTATAGCATGAGGATAAACTCACCTCATTCTGAAACTAGAACTTGATCACTTTGCTTTTAGGTGAATTTTTTCCCCTTTTGCAATCATAAAATCTTGTGCCTCCCAGTGCATTGGAAAGTGACAAAAGCCTGTCTCTCAAAACTCCTATTTAACAGGGTTTTTTTAAATCACCATCTTTAAAATCTTAGCTCAACTCTCACCAAGTGAAAATTGGCTGCTTGGGAGAAAGTTAACTTTCTATGGTGGGAGGGTGAAGGATGAGGGACAGTTTACATAGGGAAAAAAAAAGTCTAAAGTCCATGTTGAAATACCACATTACCACTTATTTTCTGCTAATCCTAAATTATTTTTGCATATACACTTGAGGTTATAGTCTGTGCCTAGACCTAAAATGCACCAGCGGGGGGATTTTTAAAAATCCTTCAAAATACCAGTTTTTTCCCACAAGTACACTTGTTCTTGTGCCTTCTGTGGCTTTCAATTTCATCTTTTTGACTTTATTTCCAATTACTACAGCTGCAATAAACACTAGATTTCTTTTCTGGCTGTTTGACATAACGTTGATAGCTATGCATATTTTGTGTCTTTTTAAAACAAAGCGGGAGAATACGTTTTTGAAGAAGAGAATTTTTAGAACAGTTTGATACCGCAAATTATTTTTTCCTCAATTGTTTGAGCAGCATTCGAGTTTTGAAAATTCTTGTAGAAGCCAATTTTTTGTAACTGTGGTGCAAATCTTGTGTTTTCTTAGCCTAATGAAAAGTAGTATAGAAGCAATATTTCATACCATGTGCTATGTATGTGTGTGCAGATGTGTGAATATAAAAACACGTACACACATATACACACATGTAAAAATATACATATATATATGCGTGTGAAGTGGAAAGCTTACCTTTTCCTATCTAGATTTAAGGACCTATTTTAGACTTTTGTTATGTTTTGTGAAAAGAATGTTCTATTTGCAACAACAAAACATTTAATTCTTACTGTATCTCTGGCTGTTTAATGAGGACGTTTCACATTAAGTGGTAAAACAACGTGGAAGATGGTAGAATGTAGTCATTATTTAAGGAAATGTTCACCCACATATTCCTGAAGTTTGCTTTGTGCCTCCGAGTATTATTTAATTCAAGTGTTTTATGTTTGCAAAATCTTTGTTGCTGTGCTAGGGAGGTGGGTGAATATCATTTTTAAAAATTTTAAAAACAACAAAAAAAAGCAAAACAAAAACACTAAAGCAAGAGGGGAACTTTTATAAAGCAATGTAAATATTTAACCTCATGGCTGTTGTTACGTAAGACATGAGATTTTAATAAATAACTACATTCTCACAACATCTGTTGAATTTATTAGGAACACTACAGTGACTGTATCGACAGTTGAAAGCATTCTTGAAAATCCTGCTCTCTACTTTTAAAAGATAACAGTCTCTTTCATCAGATGTTAAGGGCAAGGGTAATGCAGTTTCTGTAAATTTATGAAATTTCTTTTCTATGTACATGAAGACGTTTAGTAAGTGACCCCCCGCCCCACATACACACACACACATACATACACATACAGGTTAATACAAAGTCATAAAGCTAAAGATTTGGGGGCTTTAAAAATAGGATATCCCCCAGAAGCAATCATAAATTCATCAAAGAAAAAGTGATTTACAGACTCCCCTGAAAGATGCAGTGTACGTGTGAGGATAGAGCAAAATCTCTTTGCCATGTATATTATAGAATATTCATTGGTGTGAATAGTACAAATGTTTCCTCCTGGTACAAACTCTGTGTTTGCAAATTACAAGAAGCATTGTTTTCAAAAAGCTCCCCTTAAAAGAATGTAACTGGTTTATTATGAGTCAGCAGTTACTGTATTGCACTTAAATGTTATGTTGAAGGAAATGCAGTTTTGTTTTCTGTAGATCTGTTGGTTGTAAACCATCTATAAAACTAAAGCTAAAATGCTCATATTCAGAGCTGGCATCAAAACTGGTGTTTAACCTTTGCATCTTCTTATAATTATCCTTCTAAGAATATAACAGAATCTGGAAGCATCTGGACTTTGAGTCTTTTCAACTGAGCCCTTCTCTCAGATCTCACACCCCCTAAAATGCACAAACATGAGCAGAAAAGGCAAACAGACTGGCCCTCTTTTGTGAAAATGTATTAATTCTGTATTTTAAAAATATTCTAATCCTCCACATAGGAGGAAAAAGCATTTTAAAATTGTATATTACCACTTCAAAATTAGAATTAGAAAAACAAATGTATTTGGGGTTGGTCTCAGCACTACCTAGAAGAATCAAAGGTCGTGGCTTCCCCCAATATTGTCCCAGCCGTTTCTCATATGTATATAGTATAAACCGTGACAAAACACTGCCTTTATATTATTTAGCAATATGTTGTAAATAGCATTATTAAGCTCTTTTTTTTGTAATAAAGACCCTTTTGATTTGAATATAGTACAATAACTGAACTGATAAAGTCAATTTTTGATTTTTTTTTTAGCTAGAGGCAATTTCAATTGTGGATTTTTGTTGTTGTCTGTTGTTCTGAAGACTTTGCATAATTTATTGGTTTAATTTATCCTAATTTATTTGATGAAGGTGTACAATTTTGTATTACCAAGGATGTACTGTAATATTAATTGATATGATAAAAAAAAACAATGAGACTCCCTGTCCATATTAAAAAGAAAATAAAAGGTGCAGTAGACAATTGATTTTAAAGTAAAAGTAAAAAATTTAGTTTGGCAGCTACTAAATTTTAAAAGAGGAAAAAAAAAATGTTGTTGGGGGAGGGTGGGAGGGGGTTTTTCTTTGTGTGTTTTAAGCTTTTGTACACTCTCCAAACTTTTACCTTTTGCTTTGTACCACTTAAAGGATACAGTAGTCCAATTGCCTTGTGTGCCTTCCATCTTCTCTTAAACTGAATGTATGTGCAGTATATATATGCAAGCTTGTGCAAAATAAAATATACATTACAAGCTCAGTGCCGTTTGATTTTTTTTAAACACGTGACATTTAATTTTTGGACCTGTGTCCAATTGTAGGACAACAGGCTAGTTGTGACTGTAGTATCGATTATGGAGTTTTCCTTTCATTGCAATTCTTAATTATACAAACCTAACATCCATGCACACAAGTCCTAGAAATGATCTTTTTTACTTCAGATGCTTATAGCAATTGGCTAGATTTCTCTCTGAAACCTCTTCTGACAGATTTAACCTTATTTAGCCCTCAAAATTTAAAAACAGCGAAAGCTTTGGCTGAAAACAATGTTGTGAGCTAAATTCAACAGTTGCTAATGTTTAATGATTCTAGGAACAAGGAGAGATGTTTCCCAAAGCACAGAATGGCAGATATATCGCTTGAAATATGGGGAATGAGAGCGTATATTGTTTCTACTCTGGTTGGACTCAGAACTAAGTACTAATGTAAATTTCCAAAATCCTTTCTAAAATATTCCTTTAGACATGATTGGCAGCATGCTTCATACTAACGCTATTGGTTGTATGGCTTTTGAAAATTTCCTTTACCTTTTTTGCTTTGGTTTAAAATCACGTCTCCTTTATCCTTGAATCGAGATTGTGAAGCATTAGGAGAAATCTTTTGCCTACTTGAGATGGCCTCTTACCATCCACAGCGGCACTTCCCTTTCTGTCTTCCATATGGTCATAGACTGAGTCTTCTTAATCTCTCAGATTTCTTTTGCTTTTACCTAAGTGATGAAAACTTTGTAGTTTAACCCTGTTGACACGAGGGTGCTTAGAATCAGTGCAATATCAACACTATTAAATGATAAAAGTATTTACCCACTTTCAGCTCTTTTTCTATCAATGGCACAAATTTAAATTCCAGTCTTCCTAACTAACTAAATTGTGCAAAAGAGCATGACTATGTCCCTCTATGCCAAAGTATTTATTCCCTGATGGGAGAAAAAAAGGAATCCTGCCCTCCACCTGCTCTTGAAAGGGAGAAGGCATTTGCAGTAATATAATAACTCTTCCCATCTTCTTGTACTTATTTAACAGGGATCTGCATTAAACAAGACTGGATAATCCAGGTAGCAACTAAATGACTAAATTGCAGCAGGTGGTAATGTTTTCTGATAGGAGGTTTATTAAAAATATAGCTTCAAATCATTACCTTTGTGACTCTGAATTATCTGAGCATTGGTCTAAAATAACCATTGTCAACACTGATCTGAACCCTGATCACAAATCTGATTCCACCTGCATCTGTCTCAATGTCAGCCAGGACCTCTGTTATACTTGAAAGGATAAGCTTCACAACCTAATAATAAAGAAAAGGCTGGTTTTATTCATTGCTATCTCCATTTATCACCATAAATGATTTACAAGTTTCTCTTAAAGACTAACAAGTAAAATTCATCACATTTTCACAATTAGTTTACTACCATATGCTGACATAAGAAATGGATGCCCCTGCATAAAAGTCATAGGAAAACATCAAATATTTGCCATGGATTGCCAAGTTCTGGGGTCTATGAACACTCCTGTATTTTAAAAGCCATAAAATACAAGGGAAATACGTATAAAGGAGAATGGCAGATACGCTGTCTAAGCAAAATTGTGAAAGAATATTAAAGAAAAAAATTGATTTTGTTGCTACACTCCCCTCACCAGCAATATAACCCTTTGGAGGGAGAGTCAAGACACTGGGGTAAAAACCTAAAGGGTAACTTTTTAAACTGAAGGAAAAATAATCAAGAGAGTACTGCTTTGGGTGTCAGAAGACCTGGCTCCAATCAGTTCGCTTCTAAAAGTCTTTACGAGGCAAGTCACTTACGCCTTGAGCTCCCAGGAGAATCAAAAGAATTATAAAAGGCTGGGTGATTCTTAGAATCAGTGCAGCCACCATGTTGACTTTCTCCAAATGATTCCTACATGGGAAAAATGAAAAAGGTTTGTTAAAATGTTCTTGCTTCTCATAAGAAAGGCAATTTAAGTTGCAGGGCGAGCATGGGAAAAATTCTGAAGTTGGCCAAGTGTGACTTTAGATCCTTTTCTCTCTGCTCATGACCCATTCTCCCTTCAGTAAGAGTCTCTACCCCTTGCCAAGTATTCAGTGCTCTTGTGTTGCCCCTGCCCTCTCTCTGTTCATGGGGATGAGCCACCTAGTACAGCTAGCATTAGGGTATCACTGACTTGGTGTGTCTCTCTTCCAGTGGTATATGCATAAAAAGATACATGGCACACAGGAATACATTTTACATTTTCATATTAGGTCCAAGGAGACCCGCAAGTGAGTGAGTAGGGGCTGCAGGCCTTCCCCACCAAGCATAAGCCCAGGTATTTTGAGTGATATCACTCGTGGCTGCACCTTGCCTGAATTCAGCACCCTCTGTCAAGGCGTTTCCACCTCCCAGGCTTCCTTCCCCTTCCTCTCCAGGACTTGTTTCCTGCCCATGGTCATAGAGTTTTTCCAAATGTCCCCAAAATTGTTCACAAGAACTCACAGAAGGAGGGACACTTCTCCACTGGATATTGGTTTATTTTCCTGGTCCAGAGGAAATAATTAGCACTGAAGAAATTTTAGAGATAATCTAACTCAGTGGTTTTTATCCCTAGCCCTGTAGGGTAATGTGGTATTATCTCATGGGGTACCAGATTGGGACTTCTTTTAACCAAAGGAGTTTCATCTTTATATTGGGATGCAATAAAATGTTCATTTAAAAAACAAGAGTTCTCTGCTTCAGACAACAATGATCTCATCGGTTATAATAGAACAGATCTCTAAGTACAAATGTGAGTATTAAATAACGAGTAAGTTCTGTTGAACCTTCATTTAAAGAAAGAACTTCTCTGCTGAACACCATCACAGTACTCATTGCGTACAGTAAGATGTCTTTAAGGATGAATATAAAAATTAAAATAAATGATAGCTTATGTGAGTTCTATCAAACCTTCAAAAACAGAGATAACTTTTATACCACAGAAATAGCACAGAGCCTGGCACATGGGTTTGTGTCAAATCGCTATTAGTTCCCTTTCTTTTCCCCCACTTGGTGGCTTTTGTCATCTTGCCATGTTGTTTTAAGTTGTGATCTAAGAATTACACCCAGACCCATCCCAATGTCCCAGGACATTCAAATTTTGAAGAACACAGAAGTTCTCCAGGAACTGAAAGCTTCTGTCCCACGAAGATCCTTTCCCCAGGCCCTTGCCCTCAGCCTCTGGTGTATAGCTACTGTGTCCTCACCTCCAACCAGCCATGCTTGGGTAGGCCCCAGAATAGGAGTGGAGCAGCTTAGAAAGATTAAGGTGCCATAATAGATTGAAACAGAATCACTCAGGCTGCCTCTACCCTGGCAAAGGGGAGGGTATTATTTGCAAAGCCCCCTGCTGAGTGGCCCAGGTGCTAGCTAGACAGGCTCAGGAGATAGCTTGGCAGCCACCCTGGAAAAAATGCCTGTGTCTCTGCAAATAAATCTACGAGTGAAGAAAGCACTGGGTTTTCCCCAGTGCTTGTGCAAATAGTACTCTGTGCTTTGCTGGTATTGGAAATTCCTTGGTGTGAGTAGCTCTAGACCATGAAAATTGGAGCTATGGATTTCTTGTCATTGTGTTACCCTCGAACTGTTGGGAAATAATTCCAAAAATCAATGGTCCTATTTCCAATCATTCTCAACTGGAAACTCTTTGGTAACCAGAAGAAATGTTTTCCCTGAATCCTCATTCACAGCTCAGCAACTGACATAAGGTTGAGCCAGGGAATCTTGAAGTCTGACACAGAGGAGGGTAAATGATCATGCACCCAAGCATGGTTTAGGCATATGCATCTGAGTGTAGGTATCTGCATTCTAGAACAATTATATATTACCAACTGAGTATTATTTATGTCTTTTCTCCATTTGATATTCAAGAATTTATAGAATTGACACTATGGTTAGGTATGTGAGACATCTCAGTGAAGTGTATGCCTTTCATACATAGGCACAGGCATAGAAAAAAGAAGGTATAAATTTTGATATCTAGAAGTAATAAAAAACTTAAAGAACCAAGGCCATAGAAGAAATCGAAAAAGTTTCCAAAAAAATAAAACAAAACCAAAAAATCTCTTCTCCTCCCTCAAAGGCACCTGGCCTTTATAGTTTTATGGGTGAATTCTATCAAATATTCAAAAACAGATTATATTGGGTAAACAGTTCAGATCATTATATAAATATGATTACCTCATTTGTTTTATGAAATGTATATTTATTAATTAAAATGCAAAAATCGGAAATAAAAACATAAGCAAATCCAGTCCAGCAGTCCAGAAAAAAAAAAATACTATACTATACTACAAAATACTATACTATAAACAAGTCTCGTTACTTGTAACAAACTGGGATCAAGGAAGACCTGGACTTACTTCTGGGTGAAAAGCAGGAAAAATTTTCTTGATATGGTGATTTTTTTCCTACCTCCTAATGACAATGGAAACAAATATTTCTTGTTGGGGCTGTCAGCTAACTGAACCACTCTGTGCTACTGCCTCCTAATTTTTTCTTTTACTAGAGCCAAGTAGCCTTTGCTCTTTCCACCATTTTAGTTTGCCAGGTTACCTAATTCAGAGGCCATGTCTCATTTTAATATGTCTTTTTGGAACTCTGAGACTTGAAAAAGCCAGATTCATCTAGTAGACCTTTAAGAATTTCCTTCGGTAACTTAAAAAAAAAGAAAAGAAATCCAGAAAAGTAATGCAAATTAATAATAGTCTATTCATTCTACATAAAAGGAAGCATGATATTTTTATTTTCTGGAATATTGACTTAAAATAAAAACTAATTTATTTATATTCTAAGAGGAAAAGATAAGCTACCAGGCTCTAAAGAAGAGTTGATTTGGGCAGCTCTGACCCCAGGCAATTTGTGAAGCTTATGAGAATTGCCATTAGAAGTAACAGGACTGGGCCGGCCCTGTGGCTTAGCAGTTAAGTGCGTGCGCTCCGCTGCTGGCGGCCCAGGTTGGGATCCCCGGCGCGCACCGACGCACTGCTTCTCCAGCCATGCTGAGGCCGTGTCCCACATACAGCAACTAGAAGGATATGCAGCTATGACCTACAACTATCTACTGGGGCTTTCGGGGGAAAATAAATAAATAAATAAAATTATTAAAAAAAAAAAAAAGGAAGTAACAGGACGTTGGAGAGGAGCACGGCAACATTCATCATGTTTCTCCTCACCAATCCACGTCTAGCAATCAACCTTTTAGAAATATTTGCACTTATGAACAGACAGGAATCACAAAGGCACATATTCAGTCAGGTTAAAATGTGTGATTTTTTTTCTTTTTCTACAACTCACCTTAATCTCTACCTCAAGCTCCTTTTTCTGTCTGATGGTAGAAAATAATTTAGTCACTTTCAGGTACGATCAACCCTCTCAGACCGGGCTCCATCCCTTTCTGCTCCTTTCCTTTAGGGTGGGCATCTAAGTCCCCCGGTGTTAGTGAGGAGGCTTCTGGTTCTTGGCTGATGTTTAAAGAGGCTAATGTTCCCCTCTGGTCCTTGAGCAGGGAGTGCTGAGGCATCGCACTCCAAGTTGTCATCATGACACCATGCTTTGTTTGCTACAATGGCCTTTACTGCATTGGGCTTCTGGGGTTCACACCACTTTCCACTGAGGCATCTTCAGGCCACCATTGGCTCACTTTTATCCCCATCATATTTGTCCTGTGTCTTGGTGTGGACAAAGGAATGTTTGACTCTTTTCTTAAGCCACTTTGAGGCTGAGGCCCTCTACCCCTGGCACTCATAAAGTCTATACCCTACCGTAGCCAAGCCATGCGGGTCCAGGGCATTTCTGCATGGCTACTATATTCTAGGTGCCAGGTGGAACATAGATACAAATTCCTTCTTCAAGACCCCAAACATACTTTGCTGTTCTGTTACCTCCACCCAAGTTCTAGGCTCAGCCCAGGCCACAAGGGGTAGGGTCCCTTTGCAGGGACAGGGTCTAAGTCTCTCTTCTCTTAGCCATATTGTCTCCTAGTCCAGGCAAATTTCCAGCCAGTGAGGGTGAGTTAGGCTGGCTCCTCATCTGTTATCGCTCTGTTCTTTGTTATGGATGAAGCTTTATGCCTTGATTTCTTTGGTGCCTAAATTTCGAAACTAAAAACAGTCTTTTCTAACACAAAAAAAGCCAGACTCTGGCAAATTAAAAACCTTGACTTTCAAGACTATTGTCTCAACACTGAGTTTTAAGACCCTATTTAGAAATTCAGAAGTCAAAACTTTGATTCTTTATTCTCTGCATTTGCTCCATGAATTCTTCTAGAAGCAGTGATTGCAGCTGACTGAACAGGGTGAGTCACAAATACTGGTTTGAAGCTGGGAAGACCTCAGTTAGTGTGTCTAAATTTTATGTGGCATGTTCAGGAATATTCATTGCAGAATTATATGTAATGGCGGAAAATTGTAGGCAAACTAAATGTCCATCACTGTATAAACTGTTAAAACAAATTATGTTACTTTACACCTCTTTAAGGTAAATTTAACTTGGGTAGAACTGATCCCAAGAATAACCGTTTCCCTGTTGTGTTACCACAGCCACACAAAAATTTTTTGTTTTGTTTTTTTTTAGATTTTATTTGTGTTTTTAGTCGTAAGACGTTTTATAATTCCGTGGCCTATGAAATATTACACGTCCACTAAAAGTTCGAGGTTGAGCTATAGCTGTGTAGTGAAATGGAAAGTTATCTATAATATGTTGGTGAGTTTTAAAAGTAAATATGGGAATATATTTATATATCATGACTCGTCTTTGTTTTTTTTAAGTTGATATATCTTTGTCTATATCTACAACGTGCACGCACACACACAATTTGGAGAAAACACACCTCCGTAGTAAAAGTTACTCTTGAGAAGTGGAAACAGGCAAGGATGCGTCTAGGTGAGGGGGAAGTTTTTACATTTACTTTACACTTTTCTATACTGTTTGAATTTTTTTCAGGGAGCAAGCACAAATTTTGTCTGTAAGAGGTATATGTATAGGAGACAAAAGCACAGAGGGAAAGGGTGCAGAGAGGAAACGAAGTCCTGACAGGGATCGATGCGTCCCCTGGTCTTGTTTGTGTTCTCCAGTGGGCAGTCTGCACTGCCCAGCTCACCTCAGCTGTTGGGGATGCCTGAAGAAGGTAGGAGGCCCAGAGCCAGACAGACCTGCGCCTGAAGCCTAGTCCGACTTGTTAGGTTTTTAATCTTTTCAAGTCATTGTTCTTTCACAGAATAACACCCACCTCTCAAACTGAGGAGTAGATGGGATGTGCTATGTGAAGTGCTTGGTATAGAATGTGCTCAATACATGGTAGGAGGAAGAGGAAGTGGGTAGGAAAAATTATTGTTCCTTGGGGAGTGGGAAACATGGTGGCGCTCACAGGGTGGTCACTGACATTTTAATGCCACCATGGGTGCCTTATTCCTTTTCATTTTCTTTTCTCAACTTAACAACCCAAATGAACCCTCATTGAGTGCCTAGTAAAGGAAGCAAGCAGGGTACACAGCCAGGAGAGAGCTGTGTGCCCTGTCCTCGAAAAGAGCACACTCCAGGTGGTATGTAGGCAAGTGTGTTACAGATGAGAGGGAGAGCATTAAATACACAGAAGGCATATGCTCTGTGTTGTTTGGGATAGTGTAATAAAGGGTTTGCAGTTCCCCACCACGTGTAAGGAGAAAGTGGGGAAGAGGCAGGGGAACTTGATTTAGGAAGACCAGAGTTCAGGGTGAATGATCATAAAAGATATTAACTTGCAAAACAGATGGCAAAAAAATCATGCTGTATGTCTGGATAGAGGGCAAGATTGGGGACCAGAGGGAGATGGTGGAGAAGGCACACTCAGATGCTGAAACTTGCTCTGGGCTTAGTGAGGTTTAATGTTCACACTTCTGGGAAATGGAGACTTGGGCAGAGGGTGTATGGAGGCAGAGCTTGAAGGCAGAGGAAATCTAGGCCACCCACACCCCCACCTGCCCTAACCTCTCACCTTGAAGCCTCAGGAAGGGAAAATCAATGAGCTCCCGAAGTGCAGGAGCCCGGGGCCTGGGGCTGGAATTTGACCCATGCAGAGTGTTTACTGATCTAGAGCTGGATAGGTTCAAATGAGCTCATCTTTATCTTGAAAGGAAATTAGGGAACCCAGACCAAGACAAAGCCACATTTTATTCAATGAAAATTTACCACCACCTCCACGGCCACCACCTTCCCCCTCCCCACAATGCACACAATACCTCATAAAACATCTGCCTGAGGAACCTGGTCTCCCAAGGTCAGTCCTGAAAGATCAACAAATAAGGAATGATGAGGTTACAGAAAACCAAAGAAGTTATTCCAGAATATCTTACATTTACCCCCTCTTGCTGATCTATATCCTCTTTTTTTTCTCTGCAGTTTGCAAATATTGACTAAGTTCAAGGGCAGTGGTATAAGGTCTAACTTCAGAGTTAGCACGAGGTGAAATACTTAAGATGGTGCAATCCTGTCCTAATGAAGAACGTATTAAATCCCAAGGTTGGTTATGGACAGTTCTTGTCCCCTGACCCAGTTGATATTTGTTTTATCAAGTCAGGGACTATTTTTGTCATCATTGTTAATCTCCCTCTTGCCAGATCTGTTTTGGCCCAGGGCATGCACTTGAGGTATGTTAGAAGAATGGAGTGCAGTATTGTGGGAAAGAATTACCACTAATTCTGTCTGCCTACAGCTTCCTCAGCCCTGTTCATCTGATCTTAACACACTAAGCAAAATTATAGATGGAAAGTTTTGCAAGTCTGTGACCTGGTTCCAAGAAGTCGAATTTGGAGCTGAAAGAACAGGATAGCAGCATTCCCATAATGACTATAGGTCTTCATTCTGTTGGAAAGAATTTTGACTTGCCCATCAGGGGAGAGCTTGATGGAATATTTTGCCAATAAACAAACCTACTGCTAAGTGGATAGGTCCAACTCATTTAGACTCATCTTTGGCCTCAATATTACACAAGTCTTGTCTCAAGGATTCCTGGAGACCTAGCCTAAGATCTCTGGTAGTTCTAGCTGGAACTCAGAATGAACTGGCACTTCTGACCCATGGGTTTTGGAGTTAAATAGACCCTGGTTCAAATCTTAATTTCTCTGAGCCTCACTTTCTTTATGTGTGAAAATAATCATCACAATGCTGATCCTTGCAAGATTACCATGAGGATTAAATGCGGTATTGTATCTGAAAGCATTTAACATAGGCCTGTTGCTTAAAATGGGATTAATATGTTTTAGTCTCCTTCCTTCCGCTCAGCTCCTCCAGCTGCTGGTGTATCCCCTTTCTCTGCTGCATACATTTGACAGAGCGGAATCAGGCCAGTGACACTGTGGGGGATACCATCATAGTAAGAATGAGTAGAGAAAACAATGTCAAGGACAGCAATATTCACTTGTAAATGATCCCTGTATAAAACTGAGTGAGCTTTGTGGACGTTTGAAAGAATGCAAATATATAAATAAACCTGAAGCTGTGTGACTGCTTCCTAGACCTGGACACAGCCAACAAAACCCTTCACGTGGAGACCTTTGTTTGCGGAGAATTTTTATCTAAACACCATAGAGGCCATCACATTCTTCCTTCGATATTAATGATGTGACTCAGTTACCCAGTGAGCTGATAAATCTCCTGGAGAGTTTGTTCCAGGGAGAAGTAATATTCTTTTAGACTCATAGCAGCCTCAGCTGCTGAGTTCTATCTAGAGTTCCACACACTATTTATTTATTTATTTATTTTGTGAGGAAGATCAGCCCTCAGCTAACATCCATGCTAATCCTCCTCTTTTTGCTGAGGAAGACCAGCCCTGAGCTAACATCTACTGCCAATCCTCCTCCTTTTTCTTCCCCAAAGCCCCAGTAGATAGTTGTATGTCATAGTTGCCCATCCTTCTAGTTGCTGTATGTGGGACGCGGCCTCAGCATGGCCGGAGAAGCGGTACGTCGGTGCGCACCTGGATCTGAACCCAGGCTGCCAGTAGCAGAGCGCGTGCACTTAACCGCTAAGCCACGGGGCCCGCCCCCACACACTATCTCTTGTTTGAAACTACCGTATCTAAAAATTCTAATAGATTATGTAACCCTTATGCGCTTCCTCTCTTAGCATCATGAGAATGGCTGGAATCTACCGAGCTATATCCTCTTGTTGGGCATCCTGAGTTCTCCCAGGTGTCTCAAAACAAAGTTGCTTCCTAACCTTTAGATAAAATGGCTATTTGCAAAGGAGACGGTCAAATGTGTACTTTGTATAAGCCAGTATGCAAAGGTTCTGATGGCAATAATTACTTCCATATGCAATACAGTCCATTCTCCAAGGTACCCAACCCGGTTCGAGGGAAGATATAAACAATTGAGCATTGAAAATGTATTTATGTTTGATTTTGGAGTGATAACACATCAAGCTTGAGAGGAAGTCACATAGTAACTCCTGAATCTGCCTTCTGTTTCTCCACTCTTAGTTCTGCCCAACATCACCAGAGCTAGAGACTGGAGGAAAGAATAAGAAGAAACTATAGAGGACAGTCAATAAATGTCTGGAAAATTAATGTATATTTCAATTTATTTTTTCTACCTGTTAGCAATAATCAACTAGAACATACAATGGAAATAAAATAACAAGCCTACAAAATATTAGGATTAAAGCTATAAAACTATACTGTAAAGACATAAAGAAGGCCTAAAAAAATTGTCAGATAATAATGATAATAATAGTAACTAACATTTATTAGATTCTTTTAATGTGGCAGGAATTATCTTGATGATTTCTTTAATCTCAGAAATCTTAGGAGGTATAAATACTATTATCCTCATTTTTGAAAGAAGGAAACTAGAGCACATAAAAGTAAGGTAACTTTTTGAATGGGAAGAGCCAAAATGATAAATAGTTTATTTTGCCTAATTTGCTTAATAATTTTATTCTGTAAATTAATGCAATCCCAATCAAATATAGAGGACTGTTTACGGAATTAACAAACAATATTAAAGTTCACCTAGAATAGAAAATGCTTAGGAAATAAAAAGCCAAGAAAGTATTGAAAAATAAAAAGAGAATCAATTTAAAAAACTATTAAAATTACATTCAAGTACAGTAGGGTTATTAGATACCCTCAAGGACTTACAAGAGAGCCCAGCACATAGAGGACACTCAATAAATATTTGGAGAATTAATCTATATTTCTATCTATTTTTTCTGTGACTTGCCCCAATAGATACAAAAACAAAATATAAAATCACAGTAATTAAATACTAAGATATTAGCACAAGGATTGAGAAAAATAGTTCAAGAAAGCAGATTAGAAAGTCCAGAAACAGATTCAGGCAGACATAGGAATTTAGTCTATAATAAAGATTACTTTCAAGTCAGAAGGAAAAGATAAACTATTCAACAAAGAGCACTGGGATAATTTGCTAATGATGTGGAAAAAGCAAAGTTAGATTCCCATCTCATAGCATATGCAAAAATAAATTATCAACAGACAAAAGGTTGCAATTATAGATTCATACACATACACTTGTGCACACACACACGTACACATACACCTAACACACACATGAACTTTCTGGAAAATAATTCTACCATCTTGCTGTTTGGCAGAAATTTTAAGCAACACAAAACCCAGAAGCCACAAAGAAGTAAAATAGAAGATATGGCTACATAAAAAGTTACGTCTCAGCAACAATAACAAGAAAAGCATGCAAAAAGAGAAAATAAACAAGGAGAAAATATACCTACATATAGACTGTTACCCTTACTATAAAAATCATCTACAAATCAATAAAAAACTGCACCACTCAATGGTAAAATGGTCAAAGAACACGAATAGTCAAAACACAAGAGAAGAAATAAAATTGGTTGATGAATATCTGAAAATATGCTTAACTTCACTGGCAATCAGAGAAACGCAAATTAGAACATAATACCATTTTTTGCCAATTAGATTAGAGAAATAGAAAATATTGATATTATCCAGTTTTGACAAGGGCATGGGAAATGGGCAATCTCAGATATTATTGCAGGATTATAAATAGATATTTTTTAGAGGACAAATTGGTGGTAACTATCAAAATTTAATATGATCTAGTAATTCTACATCTAGGAACTGGAAATATTCACAAAATGCACAAAAATATATAAGAATCTTTACTAAAGCATTATTTTCAAATGCAAAAAATGAAGCTGTCAGTAGATGAATGATTAAACAAATTATTTTATATCCTTATTTGGAATACTATAGAATGATTTTTAAAATGGGATAGACCCTTATATATCAACACAGAAAGATCTCCAAGACAAATTACTAACTAAAAAAGTCTAGAAACAGTATAACGTACTGTATTCTGCTGATTCTAAAAATCATTTTTTTCACATATCAACACTTCTGAAATTGTGATGCACAATGCAATCAACAGTGTCTAATAATTATAATAGGCAGTATTTTTTTGGTGTTAGTAAAACGTAAAAGGATGGCATGCCTTACAATTGATGCATCTTAGATTTGATGAAATACAGTAAATTATATAATTGCATTTATATTTAAAATTATATTTATTTATATATCTAACAGAATGAGTAATTGAGAACTCAATTGGTGCCTTTCTTGTGTACCAGTCTTGAAATGAAGAAAAGAGAGGAGGAAGTGAAGGAGGAGGAGAATTTTCTTCCTTTCCCTTTAAGGGCAGTAAGGTCTTTATGTTCTTGAATCTCACTCATTCCAGGGGACTTTACAAGCCTTTAACCACCAGATGTATGGGTTGATAGCACTGTCTCTGAGAAAGAAAGGATGGAGGCTTTAGTCCCTCGAGGGGAAGGGAGGGGTGTAGACCAACTCCATGCCCTGGTGACTAGGAGGAGATGGGAATTTGGGGTTTGGGTTAGGAGGCCAGAAAGCTGCTTCCCTGAAGTGGAAGGATGGGTGGAATTGTTACATGGGTGCCTGCGGAGGACTGAGTGCTAAGCATACAGTGTTGAAGTCAGAAGCAAAGATGTCTGCAACCAAGCTTGTCATAGTGGCAGAGGAGCCCCAGCAGAGCCACCTGCCTTTAGTAGCCTTTAGCTTTATAAGCAAAAAGCACTGAGTACTGAAGCATAATTGACTAGAGACCTAAGGCCCATCCTCAGTCTTCCTGGATCCCAAAAGCCCTGGGGTTCTTGATCAGCCTCAAAGGAGAGAGAGAATCCCCCCAGATAACCAAGACTGGATGTCCAGCCAGCTCTGGTGAATGGGAGCTGAGGCACATTATAAAAGGAAATGTCCTATTGCTTGATTCTGAATGTTCTGGACCAATTTGTACCAGAGATAGACAGATAAATACATTCATACATACACACACACATCACATAATACATACATACATACTTGGGATTGGAGAGGAGAGATGAATGGTATCTTTTATTTTTTATTGTATAACCTTCTTATTATTTGAATTTTTACAAGCTTTATTGTTTTTATAATTTTAAAAAGAAGAAATTTTACTTAAAAAAAACATGATATGATGGCAGATCAGTAGCTCCATCTGCATGTATACATTTGCTTATTTAACACGTATGTATTGAGTTCTTCTTACGTGCCCAGCACTCGGCTGGGTCGAAGGAAAAATCATGGGCAAGACCCAGTCTATCCTCAAGGAGCTCATGGTCTACAGAGGGCAAACATGCCAGAAGGAAGCCCTTCAGCTGCGTGTGCTCCCCTGTCTCATAGATAAAATTGCAACCTACCTGCTGGTTGCTGCCCCAGAGTGACCTGGCAGCAGGTGTGGCCTCCCCAACTCAGAACTTGAAGAGGTGCATCCTAGAGGCCTTGAAGTTACAGTTTTGCCTGAACTGCGTGCAGTGGCCCCAACATGGCCTGTGATAAACTCCCGTCTGGGAATTAGCCACACAACTTCTCAAACAGCTGCTGAGAGTTGTCTGAGAATAGTCATTTCACTCTGGGGGCCCAGAGCCTCTGTGGTCACAGCCACGCTAAACTTCAAGGCATTCTTCTCTTTCATTCCTTCAATAAACATTTGTTCTAGGCTTTGTGGAAACAGCGATGAGTAAAGCAGACATAGTTTTTACCCTGATGGAGGCTATACTCTAGTGGCGGAGACAGGCTCTGTGTTCAGAGGAAATGGAGAGCATTTGAAGGCCTGAAAAAAGACTGTTGCTCTGGAGCCAGGGGGCCAAAGAGAGGATGTTTCCAGGAGAGGACGGTGTGATGGTGAGGATGCTCTTTTGCACTAGAGGAGGAAAAACACTCAGCTCCCTTTTGTTGCTTCACCTGAAAGATAAAAGTGATTTATATTTAAAAAGAGAAGGAAAGAGATCCACACTTGACTGATCTGCTCCATCCCAGATTATGACATCTTTCCCCAAAAATGTCTTCTCCAAAGTGAATGGTGTCATCATCCATCCACCCACTGGCCCAAACGGAGAACCCATAAGTCATTCTGTTTTTCTTCTCTCAGTTCCCACATCTAATCAACCATTATTTGGCTGTCAATTTACATTTCTTATGTCACTCAAATCTATTCACTTCTCTCTAGCCACAGTACTTAATTCAGGTACCCATCAACTTCATCTCTGGTTCTACAATGGCCAGAAGTAAACAATATCGTGATTGACCTTCCTACCTCCAGTCTTCGCACCCCGACATTAACTCATTCTCCTACACTGAATCCAGAGTGATTTTTCTAAAGCATTGATCTGTCCCTCTATTCAAAATCTAGAGTTTTACCATTGCTCCAGAATAAAGTTCACACTCTTAAACGTGGCTCTTAACACCCCTATGATCTGTCCCCGGCTAGACTCTACCATTCCCCACTCCCACTATAATGAACTAATTCTTTGGTGCTGGTCTCTTTTCTTCCAATCTCATGGCCATCCTCCACACTACTGTTACAAGCAATCCATCTTTCTATATCATATCTCTGGTATTTCTCAGATTAAGACTAATCTGGGGTTCCCTTTCACTTCAGTATTATATTCAATCCCCTTAGCATGGCAGACAAGACCCCTTAGGATATTACCCCTTCCTTTTCCTTCTGCTGTATTTCCCCTCACTTTCTCCCTTCCCTCTAATTCCTGCCCTTTATGCCCCTACGTTATTGAATTGCTTGTGGTTCCCAATACATACTCTCTTATTTCACGTCTCAGTTCATTTGCATAGATATTACCTCTGCCTGAATGTTTTTCTTGTCTTATTTGCTGCTTGAACTCTTCGTTACTCCTTAAAACACTGATCAGAAGTTGAATATGAAAACCTAGAATATAATATCAATACAAATTATCCATTAAGCATAAGAATAAAAACTCCAATGTGCGCTGATTCAAAAGCTTACTTTCCACGTACTCTTCCTGAAAAATTTACCTGAGATGTATTCCAACAGAATGAAGCTAAAAACCAAAACAGAGGAAGATGTGGAATAAAGGAAAAACGAAACAGACTAGGAGTTATATAGAAGACAGGGTTGACAGCTGCACAGCAGGCTTAGAATACAATTAGTTCAAATTAGAACAGGAACTCAATAGTCCCAAGAATTATATCTCTAGAAAAATTAAAAAGATTCTGCACAATGGGCAGAATGAGTAAGAAGGTGGAAAATATTTGTGAAATGATAGTGAAATTATGTGTTCCTGTTCATAATAAAGGAGAAAAAACCAAGTGAAAACTCCAGCAGAAATAAAAAAATAAACAAAACAAAAATACAGGAAAGTGAAATTAAAGAAAAATAAAACAGAGCACAATTTTAAGCAATTGATAAATTATGCAAAGACAATCCATTTTAGAAAAATATATACCATGCAAACACTAACCAAAAGAAAGCTGGTGTAATGATATTAATATCAGACCATAGGCTGATGAAAGAGCTAAAAAGAGGATTAAAGAAAGACAATACTTTTGAATGTAGTCCAGATACATTCTCCTTCAAGGGACATGGGGTCCACATAAGAAGGCAAACGTGATGAGGGCAGGCAATTTGTTTTGTATAATGCTAACACCCAGAACAGCGCCTGAGATGTAGCAGGGAGTCAATAAGTATTTATTTAATGAATAACTTTGAACCAGTAAAGAAGGAAATATACACCCGACACTTTGCCTAGCTTAGCAATATGTCCAACATTTATATATTTGTAATAATATGAATACTATTTACTGTTTGTTACCACTGAGAATCAACAGATGGATCTGACAGAGAGGACTAAAAGGTGGTTTCAGAGAAGAATGTAAATGTTATCAACTTTGGCAATCTAAATGCAAAGGCATGGTTTGCCAGAGTTAGGAGGTAGAGGCAAAGAGAAAGTGAGGATATTAATATCCGCCTCTGGGGAGTCAAAAGACAATCTAAAGGTAATAGAACAAGAACTAGAGATTTAAAGAGGATACCTAAAGTTATAAAGGTAACCAGAAGGACTCAGAGCACCCTGGAGCTATTATCAGACTTCTCTATATTATGTAACATGCCTATGTGATCTTGTCCAGTCTCATGGCTTGGAATACCATCTATATACTGACAACTCCCAAATGTGTAGCTCCAGTTGGATAATCTCCCAGACTCTTACATTCAACTCTTTATTCAACATTTCCACTTGAGTGTCCACTAAACATTTCAAGTTTAGTATGCTCAGTCTAAGTCCAACGGCGCATTTAAAGAAATTCTCTCTTGAAACAAAATAAAGTAATTAAAAGCACTTCAAATCTTTACACAATCTCTGGATGAAATACTACTGCACAAGAAACATCTGAAAATTTCTCTTTCTCCATCTCTGCTTCTTCCAAAATCTCCCACATGTCAGCACCCACTCCCTGAAATTCACCCACTCTCAACTCCTACTTTCCCATCTCAACCTCCCCCAATTCCTGTATGAACATCTTTCCACTTTCGCAATCTCTTACAGGGCTTTGCTCTGTGAACGGTCATAATAGCAAGTGCTTATGGAGAATTACAACATGCCAGGCACTGTTCCAGCTATTTTACATATATCGACTCATTTAACCTTCACAATTGTGTAAGATAGATACTATTGTCATACTCCATACATGAAGACATAGACGTGAAAAGAAATTACTTGCCCCAGGTCACCCAGGTGGTAAGTGGTAAAAGTGAGATCTGAACCTTGTCTGTCTGGCTCCAAAGCTTGCCCTCTTAACTACCACATCATCTAGTCTATGACACTCTCAGGTTTCTTTCATATTCTCTATTACGTGTCCATCACCTAGATTTTCTACAACAAAGGAGACCCTGAGAGCTGCCTCTACAAATAATATTATTCCCTGTTAGACACCAGGGGAAAAAGGAAAATTGCAAACATTCATAAATGGATGAAAATTTCTCCTGAAAAAATAGTAATCATTTTTGCCCCAATATAAATAAGAAAACAAAATGCACAGAAGGAAATGTGTTAGTCCAAAATGTGAGAATGTGCAGACTGAAAGAAAGTCCTACATTTCTCTGGACTAGGGGACCCCAAGCCATCAGTGTTACATTTTGCCTTGGGGGACCATGATGTACAACTAGCACCATCCACCTGCAAGTTCCTTCAAGCACCATTAAGAATTACACCTGCTACATCCTAACCTCTCAGAGTCCTTTAGTCTTCAGAGATGGCTGCACTCTCTTCAAATTCTGTGCTGTTGGCAATATTAGGGCAGCCCCTAAGATGGCCGTCCCCGGTGTCCGTGTCTTGTACAGCCCCCTTATTTTGAGTGTGGGCAGAACCTATGAATATGATGAGCTCTCATTCCCATGACTAGGTTACATTATATGGAAAAGATGAAGGTACTTTGCAGACATAATTAAGGTCTCTAAGCAGTTGACTTTGAGTTAACCAAAAGGGAGATTTTCCTGGGTGTCCCTGGCCTAATTAGGTGAGCTTTTAAAAGAGATTCTTCTGCTGGCCCTGAAAATGCAAATGCCGTGTTGTGAACTGTCTATGGAGGGGCCACATGACAAAGACCTGATGGCAGCCTCTAGGAACTGAAATGGTCCCTAGTCACTAGCCAGTAAGAAAATAGGGGCTTTAGTACTACAACCACAGGGAACTGAATTCTGCCAACAACTGGAGAGCTTGGATGACACCCTCTAGCCTTACCTGAGATCACAGTTCCAGCCCACACCTTGATTTCAGCCTGGTGAGACCCTGAGCAGAGGACCCAACTGACCCGTACGGAGACTCCTGCTGCATGGAAACTCAAGATAATAAATTTGTGTTGCTGACTTTCTTTTTCCAATGAAAATGATTTATTCAATGTGTAATTAAATATGATTTATTATCTATAACTTCACAAGCTTTTATAAATAAATCAGTTCCCAAATCATGAAATAATTTCAATCACAAAATATATAAATTAGTAGATATATATTTCACTAAAGTTGTCAAATGCACTTGACTCTGCTTAACTCCTCAAATGATAAGAAACATCCAAAAGCTCTGACGGTGCTTCTCTGAACATCTCTTTCTTCATATTGGTGGTTTTCTCTGAGTAGCTGAATTTGCAGAGCGTCTTCCAAAGACCACAAGTCAATGTGGAGGATCATTCTGCTGTCTGTCTCTGTTATGCAGTCTCTAGGTCTTTAACATTTTTAATTTCAAGTGGATGAAGCTGTTTCAATGCAGCTGTTCTTGGCTTTGAGTTTGCCTGGGTTACTATGACTTCTTAACTGGTGTCCAGAATTCTCATACAGGCTTTTGCACAGTGTATTGTTGTTAAGTCAGTGTCTCTGTGGGGAACAAAGCCTGAGGCTTCCTATTCTGCAGTCTTGCTGACGTCATCATCATCATGAGTATTTCTTAACTTCATTTATTTGTTCGACAAACTTGAATAAGTGTCTTCTACATGTTAGTTCTAGGCTAAGTGCTGGTAAGTAGGAGGCTCAAGAAATCCAGAACTTAAATCCAAATATATCTGATTCAAAAGCTCTGCTGTTGTCTGCACTGTGCTGTGTTGTTGCACACTGCACCACTAAATTTGCGGTAATTTGTTACCTGGCCATAGATTATGAATTCATTCTGCAATATCAATGGCAGTATCCAGTAGGGGTTCTGGGTACCAGATACAGTTGCTCTTGTGAAGAACTGTTGGAACCTAAAGTATTATAGCTCTGGAAACCTTGGACCAGGAGGCAGCAAAGGTAACTGTTAGGAGAGCCCTGTCTGAGACACACTCCAGGTGCTATGTGTCTCTGAAGGACGGCTTGGCCCCCAGTGACGTAGACAGGATAAGGACTAGGTTTCCCAAACACTTTATAGAAATGAGAGTGAAGAGGGAAAAATTCAGGCATGTGGCGGGATCTTGATATGTTACCAAACCAGAAAGGGAATGGATTGGATGGAGGCTGGGAAAGAAAAGAAGAAATTACAATAAAAAAAATTGCCCTCACGCTTCATTGCCATGAACCCTAGATAAGACAGACCTGGATTCAAATCTCTCATGTCACCTCTTATTTTGTGCTCTCAAACAAGTTACCTGAACCTCAGGTTCACCATCTCTAAAATAGTCTTTAAAAGTACCTCCATCACCAGGTTGTTTTGAGAATTAAGAGAACATGTATAAATACGCCAGTACAAAGCCAAGTACACAGTAGATACCCAATAAGTGGTAGCTGTTACTATACAATAACAAAATATTGCAATACGTATTGGTTTTCTATGGCTGTGGTACTTCCTTCCACATATTGTGGCTTAAAGCAACACAAATTCATCATCTCATAGTTTCTATGGGCAGGAGTTCAGGCATGGCCTAGCTGTGTGCTGTCCCTTTAATTGGGGCAATTTACCCCAAAAGCAGGGCACACAAATCAGGCCTATTTGGGAAGACTAAGCTATTTACATCTCCTTTCCTTAGAGACAGTCTCAGCCAAGGTGATAGAAATACTTTCCTTGGAGATTCTGACCTTCAATGTAGAAGTGATGGTGATTTGGGGTGGGGGATGGTGATGAAGACCCTATCAGTTCTCCTCAAAAACAGCTGTCAGAGAAAGCACCAAGAACAGGGAACAGAGCCTGAGCCAGGGGCAAACAGCTCTCCCACCTCTCTGCTCTGGATTTGGAGCTGTGTCTTGCTATTTAAGAGAGCTCTCTAATTGAACAGCACCGATTCATCAACAGACAGACATCTATCTCTGCTCATCAAGTTCACTGTTATTTGTATTTTTCATGGGTTAACATAGCCTTTTCCAGAGCTGGCTTTCCTGCCCATGTGAACGTTCATGCTTGATATGTGTACCTCCTAAGGACTTGCATACCTTCTCTTAAAGGTTCTTCTTCCAGGGTCTGGGGAATGGGTAATACTCAGAGAGGATCCATCAGCCTAGTTCCAAGCACCAACACCTCGCCAGTTATCACTGCAGCAACTATGGCACCCACCAGAGTGTTGAGCACAAAGGATGCCTCATAAATCCTGACTGACTTGTTAGTTAATCAGCTAGCCCTCACCACCGTGCAGTCACATGGCCTGAATCAAGAGCCCCGAATTGCCAGCGCTCTGTACTTGACACTGACATTCACCTTGTCATCCCTGGAGCTCACAGCAACCCTGGGAGACTCTTGGTGCAGGAAGGTCTGATTATTCCTGATTAGTCCTCTCTCCTGTGTAAGTTCATAAATCCAATTAGTGATAGGATTTGAGAGGAAACCCAGGACTTTTGAATCCTGGTCCAGCCTGCTTTCTTACTCTGTTTTCTTTTATGAATCTGTGGTTACTGGCTTCCATTTTCCTCCTCACTCTGGGTAATCTGTTAATATCTCACAGTTCAGGAAAGTGATACTTAAACCACAGAAGTCTCCCAAGGGCTGCAGAGATTTTGGATGGGGGATCATCAGAGAACTTTGCTTTTCCATCCCTCCTCTGCAGTCAGGGCCACTTCGTAGGCGTCACACAGAGTCCCACACTTGAGAGAGTCCCAGGGCCGGCCCCGTGGCTTGGTGGTTAAGTGCGCGCGCTCCGCTGCTGGCGGCCCGGGGTTCGGATCCCGGGCGCGCACCGACGTACCGCTTCTCCGGCCATGCTGAGGTCGTGTCCCATGTACAGCAACTAGAAGGATGTGCATCTATGACATACAACTATCTACTGGGGCTTTAGGGGAAAAATAAATAAATAAAAAGAAAAAAAAAAAAGAGAGTCCCACATTTGCTTAACTGCTTGGCTATTGCCCTCTTTGTAATTTTTAAACAAAGGCCACACATTTTCATTTTGAACTGAGCCCCACATATTACGTCACCAGTCCTGTCTGCAATAAAGATACAGTGGGCTTTAACATATACTTGCAAATTGGAGTGAGAATCTAAATCTCTTTTCTTATTGGCTAATCAAACCCCAGGCTATTATTATAACTTAGCATCACATCAGCTTCACCCTCAGGTTAATTACTTTGACCAGTAAATCAATAAGTTAACAAAAGGGAAAGTTTTTGTAGGAGCAGCATGTAAAACATCACAGGATGGCCCTCAACCGCAGCAGGATACCGAAAACTCTGTCCCCTCATCCACCTCCATTCTGAACCCAGCTAGAACTACTCTCTACTCACACTGCTTCCCCACTGGAGCTCCCTCAAAATCTCCTCCAATACATCTTGGCACGCTGGTTCTTTCCCTCATCTCCTATGGCTCATCTGTGTTTGTTAAATATTATTTGGCACATAGTCAGCTCTTCAAAACAAGAGACTTGGATTGCAAGGGACAGGCGGTGGGCTTGCAAGTCCTGCAGGAATGAGGCTGTGCTGACACTACCCTCACCTCCCTCCTGTTCCCTCCCCGCCCCCCCACATCCATACAGTAACACAGACCGCACACAACTGTGTTGAGAAAGAAAGGTAAAAGGACCATAAAAACCTTTGGAAATGAAGCCTGGTAACTTACCTAGAATTAAAAGCTTGGATTCTGAAGGAGGTTGGAACGGAGGCTGTTAAATCCACATTCTTGTTTTCTAAGCTTGTCTGCTTCTTGGCACTACACTCAGAACCTTCACCGAGAAACTCTATCATTGGCTGGGATCTGATGGCACAATGATCTCTGTCACTAATCCCCCAAAAGTCCCTAGTTTGAAAAAGTAAAATAACCATTTGCAAAGCATACCTCTCTAACAAAGGGTTCTGTGGGCCTCACATTGTTTAATAAGCACAACTTCTGATACCACAGCACTTTCCTAGGACCTACTCGGAAGAAGGAGAGTGGATTTCCAACTGAGAACTCCCAAGGTACAGGGTAATTTCTCCTTTCTACGTAAAACCCTCACACTCTCCCATTCCCAGACCTTGACAATGACAATCACATACATATGAATAGCACTTTCTATTTTTCAAGACGCTTTCTAACGCAGCATCCTATCTGATCCTCTCAGCACCCCTGAGAGATAAGCAGGGCAACTGTTATCCCCATTTTACAGAAGGGGCAGCTGAGTCTCAACGATGCTCACGCTGTGCCGGCAGCAAACTCAGCACACGTGTGGCAGCATGTTTGAAGCCATGATCCTGGCTTCTGTTTAAAGATTGAGTTCTCATTGCAAAGCGTGAATGACGAGAAGTCTTTTTCTCAGGCCATGGGAACATTGGCAGTCTCTTCCTACTTTCCCCTAACTTTGGGCGCGGGCCCGCCTCTGATGAGGCCATACATCCTCTGATCGACACCATTGTTGTGAGAGACGTGATGGCGAGGTAAGACAATTCACTGAAGGGAATTGGTTTAAGGTTGGAGTAAAAAGAGGCTGGAAAGGGAGGCGGGACATGTAAGAGCAGAGAGAGGCCCCGATTGAAAAGAAAAGGGGAAAATTATCTCAATTCTAGCACTGCTGGAAAATGGGAACGTTATTGCTGCACAAAGACCCTCTCGAACCGCCTGCCTTCCAAAATTTCTACTGCACTCTCTGCAGTTACTTGTGTATGGCAGAAGCAGCATCTTTGTATTATATGAACAGTCTGCTTCATAATCAAATACCATCTGTCGCTACATCTGAACTTGTTTTCAACATCTGTGCGTTCTGGTCTTAACAAAGCTTTAAAAACTAATTCAAAAACTTTCACAGATCACTGACTAAATATGTACATTGACCATCTTTCCACACTGGTTTGCAATGTTTCTTCTATAGGTGCCTCCCTCTGCCTGGGAAGAGTGAAGACATATACACTTGGAGGCTTTATTAAGCTTATTTCCTAATGGCCTTGGGTAGCCAAGTGCAAGAGAGGGACACTTGCTTATGCACCGAGAGGACCCATCATATTCTTTCTTGGTGCCAATATGGTCCCTTTCTGCCAATGAGAAACCTGTAAGTTGATCAGCTACCATACCCCAATTACTCAAAATGACACTACAGATAAAACGGCAACCAAGGGGAGAATCAACTCTATGGCTTCTACGCAGCTAAAGTGTGTTTGAACAAATGGTGAAGTAAAACCATGAGAGCTCTCGGGAGGATAAGGACGCTGTTACTTTGCACATGCTTCAGAAATGTGAAGTACATCTTTACAGAACTTTTGGCCAACCCCCTGGCAGATGTTGACCAGTTTTGCTTATGTATACATCAGTTGCAGAACACTAAAACAGAGATTGGAAATTTTAATTTAGTCAAGGCAGTTGGGCTAAAATGATGGCTTTTGTTGAAACCATTAAATAGAGCTGCCTAATGAAGTACAGTACAGGGCTGGCAAACAGAGCCCTGATGGGAGGCTGCCGCTTCCAAGCAGGAGAGAGGGAAGGCAGTGGCCGTGCGGGTCTCAGAGTGCAGGCAGCATGGCGCCCTTGGACAGAGAGAAAGGGCTTGGGGTGGTGCAGGCAGAGAGCGAGCGGGGCTAGGAACCATGAGCAGAGGGCATCTGTCCATGGCATCAACACTGGTGGAATCTTAGTGGCATGTGTTCGTATTTGTGTGTGAGCGTGTGTGTATGTGCATGCATTCACGTGTGCATGTGTGTGTGTGTATGTGTGTGTGGTGTCAGGGCCAATGAAGGCTTTATTTTGGAAATGTTCTCTTTTAAGTGTCAGCTACCTGTTTGCAAGGGGCCAGGAGGGAAGTGTGGTGTAGTGAGCAGGTGCACGGCCCCTTGAAGGTGATTTGGGTGAGTTTGGAGTGTAGAGAAGGGGGAGCGGTGGCAAGTCGTAAGGCTGGGGAGCTGGCGGGAGGGTGGGAGGCTGCCGGGTTAATGAGTCCCATGATTGATTCCACTGCTTCAGTACACTTGCCCTTCCCACGGCTGCTTGACGGCAAGTAGCCATTAGGTGCACCCAGGCTATCCTTCCTTCCCCACTCAGGGTCAGCCGAGGCAAAGCAAAGATAACCTCAGTATTGATAGAAACCCACTTTAGCGTGATGGGGCTGATTGATAATTATTCAGAGGACTGGACATTGACTTCTTGCACAGTGATGAATATATTAGAGAGCACCACTTTGTGTGTATTTTTCAACTGCTTTCTTGTTTCAGTGGGAATTTTTACCATGTGACCACTTAACACTATAGTAGTCATGAATGTTTAAAACAATGCAAACTATACTATATTTTAGAGAAGATGACTATTATTATTAAGGTATAATTATTTGCAGCATATAAATAAATAAAACTGTATTCAATAAGCACCTATTATTGGCCAGGTATTCCAGAAAATAGAGGGAGATTCAATTCTTGTTCATCTGGTAGGGAATAGCATCAAACAACAGTTGATTTGCATCAAACAACTTTTATTTTAAAAACCACCAAAGGAATTAGTTAATAGTTATATGAAATGATTGTCTGAGATTAAGCGGATGTTGGTGTATTTTTTTTCAAGCTGGCTCAGATGTATAGACATGGCCTAACTACAAAACAAACAAACAAAACACATACACTCAAAAATATGTTACTGCCGTTTAGTATTTAGTATATATCGTGGTAGAGTTTGATTTTTGTCAGGGAGAGGATCAGATTCCCAATTCTTCAAATGAACCCAGCAAAAGCCCAGGATTAAACCCTGAAAGTTCTGTGTTCCAGAACATATTCCCAACCTTTCAGGGATGAGGACCCCTCTATGATCCCCAGCATCCTGTGACATTCATTCTGTACACAGATGACGCTTAATGGACACAAGGAATCGCTGACCCAAAGCTGGTGACCACTGCTCCAGGATGCTGACAGTTCTAATGTCCACTTTTAGCTCCAATTAACTCTATATTATTCATAATTATAAACATATATTAATCCACCCAGTGAAATATGCAAAAGTAAATTTTATTTGGTTAAGAAACATTCATGTCCACTTATGTAAATATTGAGATGCTTGGATTTCTTTAAAACATATTCACTGACAGCCTGGGGGAGACAACCAAGAGAGTTCCAGGGGTGACAAGGAAATCAGGGTGGAATTAAATATTTCCTAAAATATTTATATTCTAGCTCTCAAAAATGGATTCTTTCTCTCCCCTAGGTGAGTGAGATTTGTCAGTAATATTTTTCCCATTGCTTCAGTTAAATATCCAGATTTATCACAAAATGAACAAATTTCCAGGAGCTAGGGAAAAGGAAAAAGAAGGAGAATCCCAATTAGATGCTGCACAATTTTTGTATCTACTAAAGAGAGAAGAGCAGATGCAATTTTGAAAGCCAAATTATTTGGAGGGGGGTGAGAAGAAAAATCAGGACTCAGTTGATATTGATGATCACTGTGATGTACAGTTTCCAGTTCATTTCTTTTTCCTAGGATGTAGTGTCAGTAAATGCCACTGCTCTTAAAGGTTTGCCAGTATTTCTGTGAGGAATCTCCATCCTTTCTGCTGGGGGGTTGCTATAACTTGGCAACTTGTATGCACACTGGGCTGAAGCGTGGTGTACACATTGTCAGTCCAGATGCAATTTTCTGTTGCAATTACCAAAAATGAAATCAAGGAAGCTGCTTGGGATTTTAGTTTATGGGGACATGAGCGAAAGAGGAATATATGTATTATTATTTTCTTGCTGCACATTTTTACACCTTGATTTTGTTCGTCTTTATTTTAGGTCATCCTCATCTTAGAAAAACTAAAGTTTAAACACACACCAAAAAATTGAGGTAGGTTTCATCATAGAATACATCTTTGTTACAGCACAAATGTGGTTTAACTATGGTTTTTACTGCTAGAAGTTGAGAGCAGAACATGCACTCTCTTCCCAGGTATGAGATCTTTGGATTTCCCCAGCTACTGCAGAACTCTCCTTATTACTGTGCTGTTTTCCCCCAAGTTTCTTGGGGTTCTCAGAGTGACCTACATTTTAGTCTGTGTTGGTTAACTGGTGGGTAGGGACCATGTCTATGTAAACCATCATGTACAAGGCCTCACACAATGTCACCTACCCCGGCCACATCAATGTGCAGCCACAGCAACAGCTCTTGACTGAACAGTCACACTGTAGCAATCGACTTAACAAACTTTTCAACTGAATTAACCAAATCAACTGATTCCTATGACTTTGTACACTTAAAGACACACTATTTCAGTCATGCCAAATAAACAAAATATGAAAGAAGGGATTGCTAAAGCCATCAATAGCTTAGTAAAGACTCTGGATTAGGAGAAGGAGAAATTTTCATTGACTTCAACGAAATAGACCATGTGGTAGAAATGGAGTTGCTCTTCAAACATAAAGCTCTAGCTTTATCACTAAGTCAGTTTTTCTCAAACTGAGGATAAAAAATCCTTGGAAAATGGAGAGAAGGTGAGTTGTGAGGGAGCCTGGGCACATAGGCAGCACACAGTGAATATCGCTTGAATGAACAAGGGGCCCCAAGAAATGGACTGTGAAATTAGGTAGAGCTCACTCACACCATCATGGCTACTCCAAGATAAGAGCTGCCATTTTCGTGGATGTGTTGTCTGCCTAGGTCTCAATATTTAAATACTTACAAGAAAGGATCTAGGTGCTGCTCGAATCCCTGGAAACTGTTAGTGGTCTGGCCTCAGGGGCACTCGTCCATCAGGGATTTATCCAGTTCTTCTCTGTTTTACCATCCTCTCCTTTCTCCACTCTATTCTTCAGAAAAGGCAAAGAAAAGAAGAGGGAAAACAAAGGATTGAAGAAAGAAGGAAAGGGAGAGAGGAAAGAAAGCAAGGAGGGAAAGGAAAGAAAAAAAACTCAGCTACTGTTGTACATATTCGGGGACTTCCATTTTATTTCTGATTTCAAAGATGGCGCCTCCAATCACCTTGTTCTCTGATGTGCTGAGCTGAAAGGCATATGAGGAGCAGCAGAAAGAGGAAAACTTTGGCCCTGCTGACAAGACACACTGCAGCATCTGGGGTGCTCCTGGGAGACCTGTGGCCAGGCTAACCTAGACTCACTTCGCTGAGCTTGCAAAATCTAGAGGATGAGGTCACATTTGGCCAAGACTATAAATAGACATCGGTGACAACTAAAACCAAAAGGGAGCTTTGCCTCTGATTCACAGGCTAACATCTCTGAGCGAAAGAACTGGGCATCCATCATTATCTATAAATCTTAAGAAGAGCAAGACACTGTGGAAGGTAATTTTTGTCCTCTCCCTGTTTTACTTCCCTTGAAGTCCTTTGATCTTGGAAAGATATCCCTTGGATTCCAATATCAAGATGAGAAAGGATTCTGAGGAATTCACTATTGCCTGGGATTCCCTAAGAAAAAGTATCCAACCATTCCCTTACAGCAAATCATGACACACTTCGAAGCTGCACAATGACTTTATCACAGGAGCGACTTTATAGTGAAACCTGCCATGGCAGTCTACATCCCTCCTACCGCCCTCGGAGTTACTTATATTGCACATAACTCATTATCTTCCGAGAGCCCACCCTTAGCTAACAACTTAGCAGGGTTGAACGAGAGTAAAATAGCCTCCCTCGCTTCCAACACAGCCTGTAAGAACCAGGGTCCAGCCATCTGCAGCACCTGTTCACAGACAACTCAGCAGAGGTATTTGTCTTCCAAATCGCAAAGAGAGCAGAGCCAAGGTTCTTCCATTTTATGGAGTGGTAGGATTGGCTGCCTGGGCGTCATCCTTCCATTTCCCCAGAAGCACCAGCTGCTGCTGCTCTCTGAGACTCTGAACTCCCCTTCACCTGAACAGCAGTGTCAACCCGCCCTGGCGAGAAAACAGGAGCCCGAGCCTCGAGTTCTAACACTAATAACAGTACCCGAGCAAAGTCTGCTCAACCAGAAAATGCAAGTAAAACTTTAAAAAACTGCCATTTGGACTAGGGAAACATGTCATCTTTCAGACTATGCATAGCATCAGTGTTTTTCTTTTCACAAATTTAGCACTCTGCCCCCCTCCCCCCTGCTGCCTCGCCCCCCTTCCCTCCCTACCTCCCCCTTCACCCTCTCCACGGCTCTGTCATTTGAGAAGCCCTGTCTTCATTTTCTTTGTATTTAATTTTTCATATCATTCGCAGGACATATCACATATTTGTTGTGATTTATTCCATACCCATCCCTCCTCTGACTTTGAAGAAGGCTATCACCTTCCCCTCCTGCTCTGGGAGAATCTGCCAAGTCTGCAGTTTGTGATTTTTGTCATAATCCATGTGCTTAAACAGTCAGGGGAGACTGTCTCAAGATTCTGCAGGTCCCCAAAGCTGTCTTCCACCCGTTAACTGCCCACGGGTTTAATCCTAAGGAAGAGGCAGCCTAAGTCTGGGCTGAGGACCATGTGATGTGACCTCATTGAGAATGAGAAACTCATTTATTTCTTCTTTTTTATTCCCCAGGAATGAAGATATTCGGATTTGCTAAAATGTGTATAACTGTATTTAAAATTTGCCCTAACAAGCTGGGGATGTTTATGTATATTTGCATTAATCATGATGGGTCATTTAGTAACAGGTATTGGCTCCATCTCCAAAATGGCAGAGTATTCATATTTAGAGTGAGATAGACAGAGATAGAGAAAGAGAGAGAGGGAGAGACAGAAGGATGAAAAAGAAAATTAACAGATACCCAAACTACTGATGCAGGTCAATTATCTATTAAGATCTTTTGCAGTATGAGATCTCAAGAAACCAAAAGGGAAAAGAAAACCATCATCAGGATGTCAGCAAATTTTTATAAGCATCAGCCATGTGCACAGTCCTACTGGGGAAACCAAAAAGAATAAGGCTCTTTAGTCTGATGTAGTCCCATTTGGTTATTTTTTCTTTTGTTTCCCATGCCTGAGTAGACATGGTATTCAAAAAAATGCTGCTAAGACTGATGTCAAAGAGTGTACTGCCTATGTTTTCTTCTAGGATGTTTACGGTTTCAGGTCTTACATTAAAGTCTTCAATCCATTTTGAGTTAATTTTTGTGTATGGTGTAAGATAATGGTCTGCTTTCATTCTTTGGCACGTGGCTGTCCAGTTTTCCCAACACCATTTATTGAAGGGACTTTCCTTTCTCCATTGTATGTTCTTGGCTCCTTTGTCGAAGATTAGCTGTCCATAGATGTGTGGTTTTATGTCTAGGCTTTCAACTCTGCTCCACTGATCTATGTGTCTGTTTTTGTGCCAGTACCATGCTGTTTTGATTACCATAGCTTTGTAGAATTTTTTTTTTTTGGTGAGGAAGATTGGCCTTGAGCTAACAACTGTTGCCAATCCTCCTCTTTTTGCTTGAGGAAGATTGTCCCTGAGCTAACATCCATGCCAGTCTTCCTCTATTTTGTATGTGGTATGCCACCACAGCCTGGCTTGATGATCGGTGTGTAGGTCTACACCCAGGATCCAAACCCACAAACCCTGGGCCGCCGAAGCGGAGTGTGCAAACTTAACCACTACCCCACCAGGCTGGCCCCTGCTTTGTAGAATATTTTGAAGTCAGGGATTGTGATGCCTCCAGCATTGTTCTTTTTTCTCAGGATTGCTTTAGCTATTCGGAGTCTTTTGTTGTTCCATATAAATTTTAGGATTCTGCAAGGCAAAGGAAACCATGAACAAAACGAAAAGACAACCCATCAACTTGGAGGAAGTATTTGCAAATCATATATCTGACAAGGAGTTAATTTCCAAAACATATAGAGAACTCATACAACTCAACAACAAACAAACAAACAAACAACCCAATCAAAAAATGGGCAGAGGATATGAACAGACATTTTTCCAAAGAAGATATACAGATGGCCAACAGGCACATGAAAAGATGTTCAACATTACTAATTATTAGGGAAATGCAAATCAAAACTACAATGAGGTATCACCTTACAACTGTTAGAATGGCTATAACAACCAAGACAAAAAATAACAAATGTTGGAGAAGATGTGGAGAAAAGGGAACCCTGATACACTGCTGGTGGGAATGCAAACTGGTGCAGCCATTATGGAAAACAGCATGGGGATTTCTCAAAAAATTAAAAATAGAAATATCGTATGACCCAGCTATCCCAGTACTGGGTATTTATCCAAAGAACTTGAAATCAATAATTCAAAGTCACTTATGCACCACTATGTTCATTGCAGCATTATTTACAAGAGCCAAGATGTGGAAGCAACACAAGTGCCCATCAAATGATGGATAGATAAAGAAGATGTGGTATATACACACAGTGGAATACTACTCAGCCATAAAAAAGACAAAATCGTCCCAACAACATAGATGGACCTTGAGGGTATTATGTTAAGTGAAATAAGCCAGACAGAGAAAGACAAACGCCGAATGATTTCACTCATATGTGGAAGATAAACAAACACACGGATAAAGAGAACAGATTAGTGGTTACCAGAGGGGAAGGGAGTTGGGGGATGAGTGAAAGGGGTAAAAGGGTACTTGTGTATGGTGACGGATAAAAGTTAGACTATTGGTGGTGAGCACGATGCAGTCTATACAGAAAATGATATATAATAATGTACACCTGAAATTACACAATGTTATAAACTATTATGACCTCAATAAAATAATTGAAAATGAAAAAGAATAAGGCTCAATCTGTCCCTTAATAAAAACCTAGATGATGCCAATTACAAGCTAGCATGGAAAGAAGAGTTCAAGGCAAGCCTTTTTTGTTACATGTATCACCTTCCCTCTTGCTCATTGTTATACAGGAACATGTTTTAGCCCTCTGACTGGAAGATAAACTGCTTGAAGGCAAAATCCACGCATCACTTGAACCTCAATGATAAGGACCAACAGGAAGTGTATTCCCAATGAATTAAATGAATGAATGGTCACCTGGAATCGACAATCTTATCAGGCAGATCAGGCAGCTCTCTGTGATCCTACAGAGGAGAGGCCATAGAGAGAGCACTCAGACATCCCATCCACTGTTGTTCCTGCTGGTTCAGGGCATCACCACATCTGTTGGAAGCTACCAAATGACTGACCCCTCAGGGCCACATACATATAATAGTATTTTTTGGCCAAGGTGATACTGTGATGTGCAAACTCAAGGCTTTCACATACTCCTAACACTTGGCTTTGCAATCCATTTTAAGCTTTTGACCTAGATGAATCCCCAGCCCTCCTGTTCCTGTTCCTCAGTTTGGCTTCTCTGTGGCTTGTATTCCTCAGCTCTGCTCCTTTCTGCCAAGTCATTAGAAGCAGAGTCTTGGTATCTTGAGGTTTCCTTCTGCATTTACTGCTTAGAGCCACACCACATCATTTCTCCAGAAACCCTGTCAATCCACATGGGGTATAGAAAAATCAACCCCACTACTGACTTTATGATCTTGGGCAGGTCACTTAACCAGTCAATGCCTCCATTTTTCTCTTCTCTAAAATGGGGAAAATACTGGCTCCTCACCTCACTCATTGGATTTTGTGAAATTCAAATGAGACAAAATTATATGAACGTGTAGCAAAACTATAGAATGTTTTCCAAATACAAGGTGTGACTCTTCTCCTGGGCTGCTCAAGGATTATTTTGTGAAATTGAGACTATCCCTTGACATTCGTGGGCCTTTGTTTTGCCCACCTATCAAGGCAGAAATTTGCTTTGAGATCTTGAGCAAAAGATGCTGTCGTCCTACAAATTACCGTGATCTAATTAGGCCTCCCTCCATAAATCTGTCATTTGAAAGCCATTCAGGGCCGCTCAGCCCAGCCCCTGATTTAAACTGCTCCAGGAGTCTAGCCGAAGATATGTCCAGGACAGAATCCAACACAATATTCCGGTCTCCTCCCACTGCTCCCTTGGGGATGGGCTGTTCACCAATTTTGGCCACAATAACAGTTATGTAGAAGAGAGATTCATTATAGTTTGGGCATAGATCTTAACCAGTGCCCATGCAACCTCGTGACAACATTATTTAGCATTCAGATTGGATGTGAGCTCTTATTGGGAAAAGAATATTGCTAAAGATTAGCATTGCTGGGCCCTTGAAGCAAAGAGAGACAGATAGGAGACATGCGTATTTTCTCTCTCTTGAATTGACAGGTGTACGCAGCATCTCCTAAGTATGATGAATACTTTGTAATGACATATAAAACAGAACTATGGTTTAAAAAAAATTGCTGGTGCTAGCCAAAGCAAATAATGTCCATTCCTCGTTGTTCTGGCTGAAGAAGATAAAAAAGAGGTATAGAAAATTCAAAGCAGTGAGTAATCCAAAACTCATTTATACTGGGCTTTAGAATGTGCGTTTATACTTATCTTTGATGATGGGTGTCTCTGACGTTCTGGGAATCCATACGGACCAATGCAGCAGCACCGATGGGTCCTCCCTCGGGAAAATCTGGCAGGCAGAAAAAGTCCCCCATCTTTCCTCTTCTCCTCTCCTTCCTGCTACTGCTATTTCTGCTTTCCTACCCCTGCCCCACCATCCCCAAACACGCACCCCACACTTTCACCTTAATATCTTTCTCCACCTCATTCCAGGCTGTTTGGGTTTCAAAGAAATGCTCTGTATGCAAAGCAAACAGAGAGAGGTGGAATATCAACAAGTATTATTAAACAGCTAATGGACTTATATTCTCTGGAGGAGCCGATTCTGGGCTGGGAGAACCCGACTCAAGGCACACAAACTTATCGCGATGCGCCTTCTTTACAAGTCGGAACTGGGAAGGACACAGAATCATCATGTAACAGATGAAGATAGCGTGTGATTGACGACAAGGGGAGGTAGGAGTTGTGGGTGCAAGTCCCAGGAGACAGAAAGGTAATTTAGTCAGGTACTGAGAGAGGAATCAGCACTTTGCGCAGCTGTGAAGGGACAGAGGGAATAAGAAGATGTCAGAGCCTCTGGAACCATCTAGGGGCCTCACTGGGCTTTGCCCCCACACTTGTGGAGGTTTTGCTGGGCAGACCGTCGTTCTAATCAGCTAAAGCCAACAGGAAGATCGCACTATTTGTCTAGTGCTGAGGGATGAGGCGATTAGGGAGGAGGAGGGCAAGGAGAAATGAAGCAGAAGGATCAGAGGAAAGAAGAGGGAGAGGAATTAACCAATAAAGGGCCATTTTGGCGTCCTCTTTCACGTGGGCTCGGATTAATGGGGGAGGCGAGCGCCCACACGCATCAAGGAGAGACCGAACCAAGCTTTTCAAGCGGAGCCTCGCAGGAAGGAAAGTCTGAGGAAACGTGAGCAGGGGCTTGAAACGATACTAAGGAAAGGGGTCGAATGCTTGTTTTCAAAATAAAAAAGGCTGAGAAGAGAACAGTGAATGGGGTGGCACCAGAGGTCAACCGGCACATTCAAGTGTTTTATTGTGGCTATCAAAAAGATGCTTGGAACGGAAAAGGAAGAAGGAAAAATGCTTTTAAGTTTTGAGTTCCTTTTTTCTTTCCTCAAAAAGAGGCATTTGAGAGATGGAGCTGAGGATTATTTTCGTCTATTTTGGGAAACGATGCTGGTGTCATTAGACTCCAATCAGCCAGGGAGTGAGAGGCGAGCAGCCGCGACCGAGCCTGAATTTCTGAGGCTGAAAGCGGCGGCGATCTGAGCACGGGAGCCAGGACAACTGCAGCCAGGACGGGTACCAGGAGAGCACGCGGCCCTTCTGTCCCTGGGCAAGCTGACCAAGACACACACCGAGCTGCCATTTTTGTGGCTGTGCCCTTCAGCTCTCTCCAGTCTCCAGGGGGAAGAAAACACTCAAGGGGAAAAAAAAAAGAAAAGAAAAACCCTTCCTGAAGAACTGCTCTGGACTCAATGCCAACCTGAGACAGCTGCTGATGTTGAACAACAACATCAAGGACCTACTGTCCCTTCCTGCCCCTCCTCCTCCGCCGCCACCACAGAAAGGACTGTGAAAAGACCAAGAGTTGGTGGGCGGCCAACAAGAACTAAAGAACTTGCAGCTGGTAAAACCACCTGTGCCTTGTCAAATTCCAGCCAAAACAATCCCTTCCCTGGAGTCTCCCGTTAAGGAGAAGGGGAGAAAATCTGATAATAAGATGAGAATCAGGGGGGTGGAAAGTGAGTAGGGTGGCTCTAGCCCAAGCACTTGGCCAGTTGGGGAAGAGAAATACTGGGAAATTGTGCCAATGGAGGTCAAAAATTAGGCACTGTGTTCTTGAGACAGAGAGAGAGAGAGAGACAGAGCGCGCGCAACAACTGTGTGCAACAAAGCCAGGCAAGCCATGCTCAGAATTCAGCTCTCCTGATGGGCAGCACTTTGCAGCACCAAGGCTGATGTCTGGATCAGTGTGGCATATGGTGTAAGGAGGGCGGCATGAGTTCAAATGCTGGGTGGCCGTGGGAACATTCCAGAAAGGCCCCCTCGCCCTTTCCAACTGCAAAATCAAAAGCTGTCAAGAGGTTAAATGTTCCCAAGTTGCATTATCTGTAATGCATGGTCTACCTGGGAAGTTTTTGTTCAGCAAGCCAAGGTCCCATGGCCAGGCTTCAGAAAAGGTGTGTGAACAATAGCGATAAAGAAGCCATTCGAGGATCCAAAAAAACAACACATCTTTGAATGAGATGTGTTCTCAGATTCAGTCTCTAATGTGATTTCTTCCTCTTTCAGCCCCATTTCTTTTCTTTCTTCCCCTTGCCAAAAAAGAAGCTGCCATAAGTTTAGTTTTCATTTTTCTAGCGGCAGTGTTTAAAAGTCATCACCCATTCATGTGAAGCACTAATAAATGCTGGTTCTAAAATTAGAAAGTTCTCCTTGTCCTTTGAAGATTAGCTGAATCTCTAACTAATGTTATCGTTGGCCAGGTAATGTTGGCATGAGCCAGAAGTGAATTTTTGCTGGCATCCCCAGCTGAAATCCACATCACAGTTGATAGCCATTAAAGATTAGTAGGTCATTCCCTGTGTTAAAACTTCATTTTCAAAGTATTTATTCATTTCACTGATGATTGCCATCCCCTGTCTGGCTTTTTCTTTAGTGCATCCAAGAGAATGCTATGCTCAGAAGGATGGTAAGGACAGATAAGCCCGTGGTCAGCGTCCATTGTAAACACCAAAAGCAATATCCTGTCATTTATCATGGGCAAGTGTGGTACAATTGGTGAAAATGGAGAAAAAGCGTTTCTCTTTTTCTAGTATTAAAATCTTCTGATTTATATACAAGAGTAAGTCTTCATTATAGCAAATTCGAATAATACATATGTATTAAAAGCACAATGCTTGGGCCGGCTCCGTGGCTTGGCGGTTGGGTGCGCGCGCTCTGATGCTGGCGGCCCGGGTTCGGATCCCGGGAGCGCCCCGAGGCACCACTTCTCCGTCCAACGCGAGGTCGAGTCCCACGTACAGAAACTAGAAGGATGTGAACCTATGACATACAACTATCTACTGGGGCTTTGGGGGGAAAAAACTGAATAAATAAAATCTTTAAAAAAAAAAAAAAAAAAAAAAGCACAATGCTTTTCATGGTAACAATGCTTTTGTGGTACTCCTGCCAAAAGCATATACCTTAAATCTAATGAGCTAACACCAAACAAAGCCAAATTAAGGGATTTGCTACCAATAATTGTCCTATACTCTTCAAAAAATGTCAAGGTCAAGAAAGACACGTGAAAGCTGAGGACCTGTTCCAGATTAAATGAGACTAAAGAGCCATGAAATGCATGATCCTGGATTGGTTCCTGGACCAAGAAAAAAAGATGGCTATAAAAGAATTCCTGAGAAATTTGGTGAAATTTGAATATGGATTCTGTAATAGTATAATATTAATGTTTAATTTCCTTATTGATTTTAATATTTTACTATGGTTATGTAAGAAATGTCTTCATTCTTAGAAAATAAACACTGAGATATTAAGAGGTAAAGGGAGATTTTGCTTCCAACATACTCTGATGGTTCAAAAAGAAAAGATAATGTGCATAAAGAGAGAGAAAGAGAGAGAAAGAATGATAGAGCAACAAGGCAAAATGGAAACAATTGGTTAATCTGGATAAACAGGTATATAGGAGGTCCTTGTACAACTTTTGCAACTTTTCTTTAAGTTTGGAATAATATTAAAAAAACAAGATTCTAAAATGGTTCCAAGTGCCCCCAACCTCCTGGTGTTTAAGCTCTTGTGTGATCCCCTCCCCCTTGTGTATGAGCTGAAGCTAGTGACTTGTTTCTAATGAATAGAGTACTGCAAAAGTGATGGATGTCAATTCCAAAATTAGGTTATAAAGAACTTGACTTTCATCTTGCTCATACTCTCTCTCTGGCTCTTCTCACTTGTTCACTCTAAGGGAAGCTGGCCGCCATGTTTCAAGTTGCCTTATGGAGAAGCCCAAGTGACTAGGAACTGAGGGAGGCCTCCAGCCAACAGCCATCGAGGAACTGAGGTTCTCAGTGCAACAGCAGACAAGGAACTAAATCCTGCCAACAGCCACATGCATAAGCTTGGAAGCTGATCCTTCCCCAGTCAAGCCTTGAGACAACTGCAGCCTCAGCCAACATCTTGACAGCAGCCTTTCGAGAGGCCCTGAGCCAGAGGGCCCAGCGAAGCTGTGCCAGGAATCCTGACCCACAGAAACTGCGAGATAATATATTTGTGTTTTAAGACACTAAGTTTTGGGAAGTTTATTAGGCAGATATAAATAATACATTCTCCAACTTTCTTCTCTTCTTTTATATTTTTTTTCTTTTCTTGTGGGGAAGGAGGTTAACAGTATCATGGACAGCCTTCCATGTCATTATATAAAACACTATTTCATTATCTTTAACAGCCAGGGTTGTTCAGATTGGGCATTGCAAAGGAGCACCCAGCAGAGAGGGATAATGCGAGTTAAAATCCAGCTCATGCTCCATTCACCAAATTGTGCTTCCTGTCATTTAGCTTTGTTCACCCAGAGGTGGGAGTATCTTTTTCTAATTTACACAAAGGTGCCCTCTGGGCTAGTGGCATTCCTGTTAACAACTGCGTAATATTCCATGGTATAGAGGTACTATAGTTTCCTTAACCAATCTCATCTTGCTGGCCATTTAGATTGTTTCCTGTGTTGTTATTTCAAACAACCCTATAATTATCTACAGTGAACATCCTTGTATATAGATTTTTGTATTCCTGTACAAACGTTTCTGTAAGAAAGATTCTAAGATGGAATTCCTGGACCATAGATTGCATCCATCTTCAATTTTGATAGATCCTGAAAAATTAACCTTACTAAGGTTTTTACTTATTTATACTCCTAGTAAGTATAAAGACGTTGTTTATTTCCTTATCCCCTCACTAACACTGGATGAGATCAATCTTTTAAATATTTGCCAATCTGATAAGTGAAAAATTTTATCTCAGTTTTATAGATCATTTGTAGAAAACCAAATATTTCTAACCTTCTGTTCTCTGAGTCAGGACAATTTCATAGTAATACTGAGTCAATCTTTTCCCTCAAATATGCAAGCAATGTTGAATAAATCTATTAGAGATCAGAGAATCAGACTGTACCCAACCAACATCCATTCACTCAATCCCATCTCTTGTGTGAAATGCAAGTAGGAGGGAGAAATACAATGCCAAGTGAGTGTAGTTAAGTGTACAGTTTCAGCAAAGGTCTTCCAGCATTTGACTTTCTGATCATAAGTCTCAATAAAAGTCTTGTTGACTCTTCACCTAATTTGCTTGCTTAGCCACCACCACCCCCTTTGCAAATGAGATCACTTTCATTCAACTGTTTTGATGTAGGTTGTATGAGCAGAACCAAATGCTAGTGAGAATACCAAGGTTTAGGACCCATGACATTGTAAGCCTTGCTTTTCCACTAGCTGTGTGTATTAGTCCCAGTCCTCTGAGAAGCAGACACCAAGACAGGATTACATGTGCAAGAAAGGTCTGTGGTAGAACATTGTGAGGGACCAGGGAGGGCTGGAAGAGCTGCCAGGCAGTGATACAATTCTGACCCCAAGGGAAGGAGAGAAGGAGGGTAGGTAGAGTAGAAGCATCCTAGACTGCCATGCAGTCTAAGGAAGGTTTAGAAAGACCTCAAGGAGTCCTCAAACCAAAGTCGGCCATCAGAGGAGTCCATTGTCTCCCAGGGTCCCATCTGCTTTAGTCTTCCTGCCACACGCAGTCATTGACTGGGAGAAGCCCATGGGAAGCCAGGTCGTTGGTGTGAATGTGGTGATAGATTGCAGAGCACAGCAGCTGGAGGCCTTGGTCAGTTGCATTCCCTAGGGTCGGAGGCTTGCTAGGCTCATTGTCAAGGCTACCACCATGCATTATCAATGAGCTAATCTGGAGACAGAGCCTCAGTAGAATTATAAAAATAGAAAATAGAGAGGAAATTTGTGCTCCATTTTTGGTTTCTTGCTTCCATAAGTTCTATGCAAATGCTTACCTTTCTTTCAAATAATGAAAGAAGGAATTTCTACCTGGTTAGTGACTGCATAGCTTTCCTAAATTCCACAGGTCAAAGATGGAGACTTGTAAAACGGAGAAATAGCTGGAATTCTGTGTGCAAGAAACAAAGAAATGAATAGGAATTGGAGGATGTAGAAGAGCAAAGAAGAAAGAAAGGAAGTTGGAGGAAATTTAGAAATCCTTAGAGGCGGGTGGCCAGGGAGAAATTCCCCACAAATGGCTGGGTGAAGGATATCGAAGAATGAGAACGTCCAGTCATCAGAATAAGGGTACTTTTATGCAAAGCATCAACATCAGATATACAAATTGCCTATTTCCTACTAGGTTTTTAAGTGCTAGATTTTAGGGAGAGAGGGTTAAATACTAGTGCCCCTTTAAAATATATGTCTTAGACATTATGTTTTAGTTCATTTTGCTCAGTCTGTAGGTGGCCATTTTGTTGGGTTGAACTCTAAAGGAACAATCCAAATTTTTTGGCTAAATTCAAATTTATTTTTATCAGATATGCTTTTAGAAGCTCGTAAGCCAGAATGTGGAACTATCTCATGCCGTGCAAATACTGTCGTAATTATTCAATCTGTGTATGTGTTTGTACTGGTCAAATCTTTGCGTTACCTTTTAGATTGTAAACTTTTTAGGAATATCTTTAAGAATATAAATATTTTCTGTAGCCCCTGCACTTGTCACGACAGGATCATTATTTGATTATGAAGACGATGTTTGAATCCTGGAAGTCTGTAGACAGAAGTAAATATTTTCTACACCTATTAATACAAATCCAGTAGGCTTCCCCTTATCTATCTCCTCCATCAGATCTTTGCTGCATTTGATACTGTTGATCAGTCACTTATTGAATGACACTTCTTCCTGGGCTCCCATTGTATTAACTTCTTGGCTCTCCTCCTAGCTCCCTGCTTCCTCTTTCTCCCTAACTATCTTTGGCTTTCTGTCACCTCTTAATTTTGAATATCACACATCAATCTTTCTGAAGCCTTCCATTTCATGTCTTCCATTATCACCTCTAACCTAATACTCCTATTTTATATCCCCATATCTTACTCAGCTCTGATGCCGCAGTTCCAACCTCTTCCAAAATATTCTGCCATCATTGCTGATTCAATTTGGCCCAAAGCATTCTCTTACTATCACTTATCAATGGCATTACCACTCTCTTTTACTCCTGCAATGGGAACTTGGATGATATCTTTGAATTATTCTTTTTATTCCTTTATCCACATTGACTGCTTTACCAAATTGTATTTCACTTTTCTTTGCAAAAAGATATATCAACTACCTGCCGGATCCCAAGTCCTCAACATAATGGGGTTGCATGGCCTTTAAGCTTGGTTCAAATCCCCTTTCTCCATTTAAGACAAAACTCACGGTCTCTCCCAATGTTCTAGATTTCTGGGGATCATACATTTCAACTGGTCATTCTGGTGCCTATTTGCTGCTTCTGATGGATTTTCAATCTCCCTCATAGCTCACCTTTGAGGTTGTTCACACTATGTTCACACTGTTTACCCCAAGTGAGTCCCAAAATGGGATGTGACCCTTTTGCTTTATTTTATCCCAAACACCTCTCACCCAACAAAGCCCTATAGAGCAAACTTTACTGAAGATCTCAGTAGTAATGACAAGGGCCATGTGTTTGCCCTCGGAGCAGATAACAAAACTAAATATTCAACTTCTCTCTTTTTTGTTCCTTTTGTTTTTTCCTCGCCAAAGCCCCAGTGCATAGTTGTATATCCTAGTTGTAAGTCATTCTAGTTCTTCTACGTGAGCCGCCACCGTAGCACGGTGACTGACAGACAGCCGTGTGTTTCTGTGACCAGGAAATGAACTTGAGCTGCTGAAGCCTTGAGCACTGAACTTTAACCACTAGGTTATCAGGGCTGGCTGTCTCTACTTCTCTGTTTTTAAGAGTTATGTACTCGTTCATGTTACCAGGGAATATTCACTAACCATTCCTTCTACTGTGGTCCAGCCCTCATCATGTTTCTGAGTTCTATCTCTCATTTAATCTCCTGTCTGCTTCTCAGCTTACTCACTCTCGACCCCCAAAGTTCCTACTCTCTTCTTATGCAGATAAAGTGGGACCAACTGTTGAAGACTCTCAAAACAGTTTAGCTATCACTTTGTCTCAAAATATTAAGAGCTTCTTACAAGTGGGTTTCACTTCTGAGTCATTTTTTTAATCCCTATGGAGTCTGGCCTGATGACTGCCACATAGTAGGCTCTTGATAAATGGCTAATAAATTTAATTTGGACTGGGTTAATTGTCTTTGGAAATGAGAATTATTTTTTCACTCTGTAATTTACCTGTCAATGCAAATGACTGTACTGTGAAAACACGTTCCAACCGGTAGGTCACTTGGAAACGATAAAAAATGTGGGGTATATATGATACGAAATAACTTGTTGGATCAATTTTTGACATTGAAATAACCAATTCCTTGGAACTATGTAGTAGAAAGCTTTGATTTAATTCAGTAAATATTCATTAGGCACCATCTGCATGTAAGGGCCTATGCTAGGAGTTTTGTGGAATCCAAAGCTAAATCATACATTGTTCTAACTCAGGATGCCTGCCATCTATAAAGGTGACAAGGATATGGATTCAAATCCTTATGAGGCAAATGTACAGTGTGCAGAGGGTTGTATCCTCCCAGTTGGTGTTGGAAAGGTGTGACTCAAACCTTCAGGGGGATACAGGTTGTTGGGGTATAGTAGGAGTAGTGATGACCATCCCTTCCATGTGAGCCCTGTGTTGCCATTGGCATGTTGTCATCAGGGAGCTTATACCAACTTCACGATCTTGCTTTATTTTTATATTTTATCTTTGAAAGCTTGAAGTTTTAAATATCTTTATAGGGCAGATGGAATCTTGACTTACATTTCACATTTCCATGGCTTTTCTGAAAATATAACTTTTTTCTGTCAACACAACTGACACTCTGCTTTTGCCCACGAAGGGGCTCAGCAATGGCTCTAAAATACAGTCAGGTGTACCATGGCCTGTCACAGGCCGCTAATCTAATGACCTCAACTAATCTAACCTGACCACCTCCAAGTGAGAAGGGGCCATTTTGTTGGACCCTACTCAAACATTTAAATCGCCCCTGTAATGCCCTTGCCAAGCGACTGTGCACTTATGATTGGTTACTTCCAGTGAAAAAGACCTCATTGCCTCTTGAGACTGCCCATTCTAACGTCACACATCTCTCTTAGAAATGTCTTCCCTTATATTGTGTGAAAATCTGTCTCCCAGCATCTTCATCCACTTCTGCCTCATGAGGTCATCCAGAAAAAATCTAATCACTCTTCCAATGACAAGTACTGTATTTGAAGATAACTACGATGCTCCAACACTGAGTCTTCTCTTCTCCAGATAAAAATGTCCTGTGCCTTCAACAACACCTCATTGGACTGGGTTTTGAGCCCTTTTTCTAGCCTGTACACTTTCTTTAGAAAATACTATACTTCATTTATTTCTTTTTTAAAGTATAGCATCTGGACAACATAGTTCATGTGTGTTCTAAATACTATAGAAAAAGACAAGACAATCACCTACCTAATTCTAAACATGAGCTACTATAATCCCTCTTAAAAGCATATTTCTTTTGAGTTTTTTGAGGGGGAGGGTGTCCATCACAATATTTTTTTATATTGAGTTTTATGCTAGTTAAAATCTCTAACTCTTTTTCACATATGCTTTGGCTAAGCCATATGTATTTGTCATATAGTAAGAGCTTGATAAATGTTAGCTATTATTATTAGCAATTATCCTTTTTTGTGAGAGTAAATTTGATAAATAGGTTCTCCACAAGTTTATCTAAACCCTTGAATTAAACTTTAAAAAATAAATCAGAGCATGGTTGAAGGTAGAGTCCACAGTATACTTCTAGAACCCTCTCTCCTGACTGATGTCAATCCTGTACTTACACCGATTTGGGCACGGACATTCACTAGTTACTAATCTACTCTTATTATCTTTGGGAAACTAATCTTTCCCTCAGTTCTGCATATGATGAGGTCCCAGAGAATGCAAACATCACTCTCCGTTTTGCCTTCCTCTACCTCTACAGAGCCTCCCAGTCCAGTAGAACTGCCCCCTCATCTCTTCCCCCCTCCACCTCCACCTTGCCCTCCAAGTACAATTCTTCTGGATGTCCCCAGCAGAGTCTCAGATTTGCTAATGTATATGTCTTTTCAGTCACTGTATGCCATCCACCAAACATCATTGCCAATTCTGCTGGGTACTATTGCTTTTGGTGAGCACAGCTCCCATCACCACTGGGTGTAACACCAGCTGCTTCTTCCAGAAACCACTGCCATCTTCCATGTGGCATAAAGCACTGTTCTTGCTTTTCCCAACTCTTGTCCACATGAATGCTACACTGCAGTCCTCAATTTGCCAAAATGGGCTGTGGTTTGTGGCAGAACAACTTTCTCGTGCTTTTGAGCTACACACTGCTGAAAGGAGCAAGTGCAGTGCTGCTTGGGCCCCTGATATCTTAATAAATGTTGGTGTGATTTTTTAAATTTTATTTTATATGTATAATCTCTCTTGCCAGGGCTCAGACCTGAGCTCCTGTAGCTGGACCAGGAAGCGAGTCAGATTTGCTCTTCCCCTCCCTTTGTTTTCCTGTCAAATTCATACCTGGTTCCTTCTTCCCTTTGGATGAATTCTCTCTCAGAGACTACCTTAGTTTGTTTCTAGCACTTGTCAGACAGAACAAGCTTGAACCTCAAACTTATCCTCAACCTGTGATCCCTATTAGGCACACACACACATGCAACTACCATCTATAGATTCCTTTCTGTGTCACCATGAAAAACTCTACCTATATTATCTTGTTTCAATCCTCACAACAATCCCTTTATAGAGGCAAATATTACAATCCCTATTTTACAGATGAGGACACTAAAATTCTAAGAGTTTATATAATTTTCTCAAGATTCATAATAAGATATTGACAGAACTGTGATTCAATCTGTGCTTTTAACTGCCATGTTATGGTCCCTCTCTCCATCCAGGCCTTCCTTCTCCATCTTATGCCAAAGTTCAAGCAAGGAGGCACCTTATCCAATACCTCAGTTGCCATACCTGCATCCCTTAATCTAAATTCCCTGCCAAAGACAGACATGGGATTATCCCAGTATGACTTGCTCTTTGTGAATGCATGCTGACTCTTGGTGAACATGACTTTTATTTGTAGGAACTTCCCAAAGATAATCTGTTATAGTGCAATGTTGTCAAACTCACCGGTCTACAGTTCCCTAATCCATAGGTTTTTTTTTTCAATTTAGGATAAAACTTGCTCAAATGTCATATCTGGTACTTTTCATTCCCTCCAGTTCCTCAAAGATCCCACACAGTGCTACAGTGATCAAATTTACAAGTCCTTTCACAACCTGGAATCTAATTTTTCTTGGTAATAAATTCTTTCTCTACTTATACACCTAAAGAGACTCTGTACTTCCCACTTTCAAGTTACCAAAGTCAAATACTTGTTGGTTACCTATGCTACATGTAATGCCGAGTGAAGGAGGTATAGGAACCAGACACTACAATCCTTGATCTCAAGGAGCCCACAGTCTAGTGCAAGAAAAAAACGTATAAAAATGTAGCAGTAATTGGTGTAATCAAAGTAGGAATAAAATCGATGGGCACAGAAGAGGGCCCCAAGAAGACTCAAGGGTTAATTCTAGCCTGAGAAGTTAGGGGAAGTTAATTATGGCTAAAGTCTACTATGCTGAGTCCAGAAGGATGACTAGAAATTTTCAGGTAAAAATTTAAATGGAGAAAAGACAGAAGAAAGAGCAGTTACTGAAGTTGTTAGTGTAAATCCTTTTCCTCAGATACCATAGTCATTCTTCTACTCAAGACCTCCCACGGATTCTCTCCTATTGTTCAATTTATTCCAACCTACTCAGCCCAACCTTCAAGACCTCCACTAGTTTCATTCATTGATTCATTCGACAAATATTTATTGAGTGCCCAATATGAGCCAGGCACTGTTCTAGGCACTAAAAATATAGTAGGAAACAAAACAGAAAGCCTGAACCTCAAACATACTCCCAACCTGTGCCTCCATGGGACTCATTAACAAATAAGTAAAATATGTAGAAAATTAGATATGTGCTGTGGAGAAGGGAAGATGGGTCAAGAAATGCTTGGCAGGGGTGGAGGGGTGATCAAGGCAGCCCTCTCTGAGATGACACTTAAACAAAGACCTGAAGGAGATAAAGGTATCTGGAGGAAGAGCACTCAAGGCCAAGGAAGCAATGAGAGCAAAGAGTCTGTGGCTAGAGTGCTGGGATGCATCTGAAGAAAAGTTGGAGGCCAGCTGGATTGGAACCAAGTAGGTGAGAGGGAAAAGGCTGGGAAATGAGGTTAGAGGAGTGAGGCATTGTAAGGACTTGGGTTTTATGCTGAGCAAGATGGGAGCTATTACAGGGTTTTGAGCAGAGATCAATATGATCTGTTTTCACGGGATCATTCTGGCTGCAGAGCTATAAAAAGACTGAGAAAGAGGTAAGGGCAGAAAGAGGAAGAACAGACCACAGGCTACTGGACTATCCAGGTGACAGATGATGGAGTTCGGCTCAAGGTATTGGTAGGATGGTGGTGTAAAATAATGTATCTTGGATATAATTTGAAGGTAGAGCTGGAAATATTTGTTTGTGAATTCAATACGGAACATGAGAGGAGAGAGAGAGAGAAAGTCATAGGAGACTCCAAGGATTTTGGCCTAAGCAATAAGCTTGGAGTTATCATTTACTAAGATGGGGAAGACTGTTGGAGAAATAGCTTTGGAGGGAAGGTCTTGTTAAGCCTGAGAAGCCTATTAGATATCCAAGTGGAGATATCAAGTTGGCAGTTCCAGGGAGAGATCTGGGCTAGAGATATAAATGTGACAGTGTAATAGTTGGCTTGGGCTGCCATAACAAAATACCAGAGACTAGGTGGCTAAAACAACATAAATTTATTTTCCTACAGTTCTGGAGTTTAGAAGTACAAGATCAAGGTGTCAGCAGGTTTAGTTTTTCCTGAGGCCTCTTTCCTTGCCTTCTCACTGTGTCCTCACATGGTTGTTTCTCTATGCATGCGCACCCCTGATGTCTCTTTGTGTGTCAAAATTTCCTCTTCTTATAAGAACACTAGTCACAACGGATTAGGACCCACACTGCTGGCCTCTTTAAACCTTAATTACCTCTTTAAAGGCCCTATCTTTAAATATAGTCACATTCTGAGATACTGGGGTTAGGGTTTCAATATGTGAATATTGGGAGGATACAGTTCAGCCCATAACAGGGAGTCATCAGCTTACTGAAAGAGATTAGATGAAATCATTAAGGCAGTAAACACAGAGAAAGGAGAGAAGAGGTCTGAAGATGGAGCTCTGGTGTTTTTCGATGTTTAGAGGTCAGGGAGATGACCAGGAACCAGCAAAGGAGGATGAGAAGGAGTGGCCAGCAAGTTGGAGGAAATCCAAAAACCTATGGTATCCTAAGAGCCTAGTTGAAGGAGCCACTCAAGGAGGAGGAAGTCATGTACATTGTTAAATCCTTCTTAGAGAGAAAGAAGATGAGACCTGAGAAGTGACCATTCAATTTAGCAACATGGATGTAGTTAATGACCTTGATGAGAGCAGTTTTGGTGGTTGTGGGGGAAGAAAAGAAGACTGGAGTGGAGTGAGAATTGAAGAGGAATTGTGACATTGAACATAACTCTTTTGAGCTTTGCTGTAAAAGAGAATAGAGAAATGGAGCAAAAGCTAAAGGGCGATAAGAGGTCAAGGCAGGGAATTTTTTAAGATGGGGAAGCAATAGTTGCATGCTGATGGGATTGAAGCATGACAAAGGAAGAAATGGATGATATAGAACTGCTAGAGTGATCTCCTTTAACAGCAAGACTCAAGGCTGCTTTAGTATCAGGTAGAAAAAGTGAAGGGGTTTTCCTTATCTGGAAGCCTGTATATTGAAGGTAGAGCCCATAGTCCAAAGGCAGGTGGGTGGGTATACGTGGTCGGAAAGTTTATGGAATTTCCCTTCTGAGCATGGATGGAAAGGGAGATATTGAATATTTAAGGAGGGCAGAGAGGGTGTGAAATAATTGTCTAGGTGAGAAGGAAAGTGAATGGACTAGGGAATTAGAGTAGAATTGGCAGCCAACACTGAGAGCCAAGTTGAAGTTAGTCATCCTGAATTTAAACCAAGGCTAGTCACCATAGTTGTGTATTTTTCTCCAGCCACGGTCAGCTAGAAAGGTGTGGGTGCCTTGTAGGTTTGAGTTCAATTTAACCAGGGTTGGGGTTTTGCCTGAGAGACTTTAGAATCTCAACTAAGGAAGAAGAGAAACAAGGATCTAAGTCAAGTCAGTGACAGTAAATGGTAGCAGGATTAAGAGGTACACATCCTGGCAGGGTAACTCGAATTGTTGGATTTAAAAGTACTAAAGGTAGAGAGCTGGAAAGATAGAAACGATTAGTCAGAAAGCTCTTTTCTCAGCTCTATCCTAAATGCCAGTTCTATTCCAGAAGCAGGGGATATGATTTTTACTAATTTTTATACCCCCAGAAATGCCTTTAAAAACAAGTTCATATAATAGACATCTCTTGATGAGCGGACCATTATTGTTACCAATTGGACAATTATTTTCAGGAGACAATGTGAGAATAGTAGAACTGCCCTAACAGGGGAGCGAGATCATCTGGGTTCAAGTTGAGACTTTGTCTCTTAGTCTCAGTTTGTGGGCTCAATTCTTAACCATTGTGAGCTTTACTTGGCTCATCTGTTTAATGAGGAAAATAATAACTACCCTGTGGTGATTGTGAAGATCAAATGCAATAAGGTACGTGAAAGTGCTTTGTAAACTAAAAGGCCAATTAACAATAACCTGAAATAGCCACTAGATCATGAATCACCCAGGAAAGGGAGAAACACAAGCCTCCAAGGACTTTTGAGGGGGACCTTTGCTCTTCTTCTGAGCTCTATGACTAAGCCTAGTGTCACGCTCATGGGACCCCAGGCTCTGTTTGCAGCTTCTTCATTTACCACCCCCTTGTTTTTGTGCTCCACAGCTCTGTGTCTTATCAAGAGGAACAGAGGAAAAGGGAAGGGAAGGGAGAAAATCAGAGAGAAGTGGAAGAGAGTGGGATGGAAATAACATTTTCTGAGTGACTACTGTACACCTGGCACTTTGTAAAAATCTCATTTAGTCCTCTCTCAACTGCTATTTGGTATTATCCTCCCCATAATTCAATATTATAGATGAGGAAACAGACTTGGACAGTTTGTTTGACCCAAATTTTACAATCAGGAAGTGACAGAAGAGGGAATCACCTCCTTCTCTTTCTGAATCCAAAGCCTAGGGCCTTCCTAATAAACCCTGGGTACATAGCTAATCCACAGCACTCTTCTCCACCCAAGAAAAAGGATCATTTGGGAGAGTTTTCTGACCTCAAGCTCTCATTTGCTCTGTGCTACTTAAGCTCCTAGAATAAGAGGAGCATGTAATCGAAGAAGAGAAGCATTTTAGAATACTAAAATTCTTGAGGCAAGGAGTTATTCACCTCTAAGTGAAAACAACTTAGATTTTGAAAGTGGGTTCTCCTACAAGCCCTTCTTATCTTCTCGTTGGTTCGGAATCTGTCCTCTAAGAGGTCTATAGCAACACAATAGAAGGGCAAAGAGAACTGGACTAGCATTCCCGTATTAAATGGTTACCGGTCTGGATATCTCTTCCTGAGTAACCATCCACCTTAAAACATAATGTCTTGAAATAACTACTTGTTACTATGTCTCATGGTTCTGAGGGTTGATTGGGTTCTGCTGGGCGGTTCTCACTTAGGATTTCTCCCTGTACTTACAGCCAGGTGTTGGCTGGGCCACAGCCATCTGAAGGCTCAATGGGAGAAGATATCCAAAATGGCTCCCCCTCCCCATAACAGTTGATGCTGACTGATGACTGGGAGTTCAGTTAGCACTGTCAGTCAGAGCACCCACACGTGGTCTCTTCTTGTGGCTTAGGCTCCTCACAGTACCGTGGCACAGAGTGTCCCAGGAGTAAACGTTCCAAGAAGTAGGAAACAGAAGCTGCCAGGCCAGTTCAGAGCTATGCCTAGAACTGGCATAGCATCACTTTTGTTGTATTCCATTGGCAAAAGCACTCACAGATCCCACCCAGATTCAAGAGGGTAGAGAAATAAACTTCACTTTTTGATGAGGAAGAGGCACAGTCACATTGCAGAAGAGGGTAGGGGATGGGAGATGCTGTTGCACTTATGTCTGGAAAATACAACCGGCCACAGTCACTAGTCCAATGACATACCCAAAGTTAGAATGGCTTCTACATCAGTCAAACTCCTAGCCTTGGAGTTTGACCTAGCCCCTGCCAGACTCTCTGCCTTCATCTCACACCACTGCTTGCTATGCTGCAGCTATACTGTCTTCTCTCTTTTCTTCATTTCTACCTCAGTTTTGGCACTTCTGCACAAAATGCCCCTCCCCTCAGTTCTTCCCATCGGGCTTCTCTCTTATCATTGAGGTCTCAGCTCAAATATCAGTTCTTCTGGGAGACCTTCCCTGACTACCACATGACTCTATTTATGTCCTCCATAGCCCTGTGTGTTTGCTTTCTCATCCACCATCTCTGTCCCACCATCACAACGCAAGCTCCGTGAGAGCAATGACCTGGCTTATCTTGTCCACTGCTTAGCCCCACTGCTGACACTAGCATCCACGGCACAGTGGTCATTCAGTCCATTTTTGTTGAGTGAATGAATGAACAAACGAATATCCCTGTCGAGTGGCAGCCAATGACTGCTTAGATTCCTCTTATGAATGAGAATTCTATACTGCTTCTCCAGGAAGTTACTTTATCTTTGGATACATCTTAGACAATTCCTGCATGACGTTATGAACTTACCTAACCTTTCGAAACCTCTATTATTTACTTACTAAGACAAATTTGGGGGTTTTCTAAATGTACCTCTAAGTGCTATAGATCTGTGGCTCCAGCCCCCAGGAGAAAGCTAAGGGGAGACAAAGGAAAAAGGAAAGGCAAGGGACACCACCGTCATCTTCATCACAACAACAATCCTTTTGTTTGTTTTATCTATTGAGATTCTGAGACTTAATCTGAAAAACAGTTGCACAGCTAAAAATAAGACTAGATGGTCTCTGACTCTGTTCTGTACCTCCGTGATGCTATTTCTCACAGCGTGGCCTTGCAACCCCCAGCGTCAGAATCAACACCTTGAATACCTCTGAAAAATGCAGATTCTCGGGCCCCTACTGAATTAAAATTTCTGGCCATGGGACCAGGGAATCTGAATTTTCCTCAGGGACCTCTTAGGTGCTCGAAAGTTTGAGAATCACTGCTCTATGATATGAGAACAATCTGATAAAATACAGAAATAAGCTGTCAAAGTAGAATTCTTTTTCCTTTGGAAAAAGTAATGTCTTTTCTCAGTATATACAGACTTTTTGGAGGAGTAGGAACGGTTGATTGACCTCAAGATATCCAGAATGTGGATTTTTATTTCTGCTGGAGGCCCTGATTTCTCCCACAAATATCTCCCTGTGGCTCAGTGACTGAAGCTAGCGCGTACATATGTGTGTACATACACACACACACACACACACACACAATTGCCAGTGGCCCACGTCACAGCCAACCTACCACCTCACTCAGCTGAGTCCTGCCAATTAAGAACTTCTCGAGTGGTTTAAGAGCAGGGCCCTTAAAATTCCAAGCATAAAACAGCTAATAAGAGTATCTTGTTTAACAAAGTAATAAAAAAAAAAGCGGAGACAAAAAAAAAACTGCAAAGTTTTCTTTGTGATCATTGTTTAACACTGTATGTAATTAAATATTAATGAAAGTATGCTACTTTCATTTTGTGAGCAATTTAATTCAATTAAAAATAAATGGGTCTCCTTGGCTCAGTGGGCATACTGATATACAGAACAGCACTGCCCTTAACTTGGTTTCCACTGTGTTTAAATCCAGCACCGAGCAAAGCTACTGAAATACAACCCCAGGCTTACTTGATTAACCCCTTAAGCACCACTTTCGCATCTCAGGCAGTCAATGGAGTATAGCGCTCTGCAGCGTTCACTGGGTACAAAGCATAATACGTTTGACTTGAAAAATATGTTTATCAAGCATTTGCTAGGTGGAGTGAAAAGACATTTAAGACACTTCTTAGCTATCAAAACAGTGTTATTTCAGGGGGTGGGACGGGCATTGACTGGGAAGAGACAGGAGGAATCTGGAAACACTGTATCTTGATCTGGGCATTGGTTAGCAGCCATATGTATATATGTGTATACACACACACACACACACACACTGAGCTGTCCTCAGTGTAGACATATATAAGATTAGTGCACTTTACGCACTTGACCGCAAACATTTCATACCTCAATGGGGGAAAGAGAGACACTTTTTCTGCCCATAGAGACTGCACATCTGGTATTATTAGGCACATGAGAGGCGACATGGACATCAGGAGGTTCCCAGCTTACAATCTGACAGGGAAGGCACATGAAAATACTGAAGAGCATTTATTTTGTGATAAAAACATACACAAATCTTAAAATGCCCCTAGGAAGAAACCTACAAATAAGAGGCAGTAAATTTTTGCAGTCAGTGCTCAGGGACACGTGCAGTATACAAGGCACCCCGGAAGGGGGAGAGGAAAGAGCGGACACGTGGGGCACAGAAAATGGCATGAGGCAGAAGCAAGGAGTCAGGGAACCAGCAGGCCCAGGGACACACGACCCCGGTGTCAGGCGCGCCGCCCGCGGCGCGGGAGGTGGATGGGCGTGGCGGGAGCGCGGGCGAGGGGGCGGGGCCGATGCGCCCGTCCCGGCCCGGGTTCCAGCCCGCGGTTCCGGGGATACCTTTCCCGGGCGGGTGTCTTGTCAGGGCCGGGGAGGTAATGGATCCCGGCCGCCACTGCGATAACCGGAGCTGCTCTTTCACTTCGCCAGAAGAGCCGTTGTTTGGGAAGGAACTCCGGGATTCCAGAGGCCGCGTCTAATAATAACAATGTTATCAACGCTGCAAGGCTGAGCCGGGCGAGTGTGCGCGTCTCTGGGCACCCAGGGGCCAGCGCCCGGCCCTGAAAGGGGAGCCCGGCCCTCGTGAATGCAGAGGAAAATGCCAATCTCTTGACAAAAAGTTCGCTGCTAGAAAAGAAACGCCGGCCAACATTTTACAACCTGGACGCATTGTTACTGTGCCGCTTTATCTGGCAGGAATAGGAAGCCGTGTTTGAAAACAATGTATTCTTTTTAGGTGCAAGGTCAGCGTCTGTTGGACCTCGGGGTGACCCCAGCCCCCCGCCGCATGGGAGAACTCCAAAGGCCGGCCAAGGCGCTTCCGGGGCGGAGTGAAGCGGCTTAGCCAGCGACAATGGAGGCACGATGGTATCCTCGCCATCCTGCCGGGAGCCCTGAGGCACACAGGCCCCATGGAGGCCCGCTGGAGGGCCGGCGGGGCAGACCCTGCAGGGAGAGGACACCTCGAGACATGCGGCACTGAGGCCCCTGGTTTGGCGCCTGTGCGGAGGGAGGGAAGGGCCCCGTGGACCTGCACATTGCTCCCTCACTGCAGGGCATAGGGGGAGCTGCCCCAGCCTCCCCCTCCATCCTCCCCAGAGCCAGAGCAGGCTGAGACGAGAGAGAATTCAGGAGGGCCTCTTCTAAAACTTGTTCTCACTGGGGAAGAAAATCTAGGTGGTTGCCAGCCAGCCCTAAGTAAGCAGCCTCCACCACCAAAGAGCTGGGGGACCTTGTGCAAGAGATTGAACCGCTCAAAAAAATCTTCAGTTTCTCACAAGCAAAAGGGGAATGATAATACCCACCACACAGGGCCACTGCAGGAGGCAATGAGATAGTGGAAGGGAAGCCCTTAGTGCAGGCCTGGCATGTGGCCAGCACCCAATAGAGGGCCTTGGCGCTTTCCGCTCCCTCTACCTGGAACGCTCTCTTCCAGAAAGGCTGTTCCCTTACCTCCCACAGGTCCCGTCTTTTGTGTATTTGTCTCTATCGCACTTACCACTGTCTAATATACTGTCTTTTACTTTTGTATCTTCTTTGTCTGTCTCTCCCAAACCAGAGGAAAGCTCTGTGAGAATAGAGACATGTCTGCTTTGTTTACTGCCGAATCCCCAGAACCTAGGATAGTGCATATATATATACTAAGTATAACTATATAATATATACTATATAGTTATATATATACTATATATATAAAAAAACTATAATATATACTATAGTTTTATATAGTATATAGCATATAATTGTATAGTTAATAGTATAATATATACTACATATAACTATATGATAGTTGCTCAATAAACATTAAATACAGAATAGATGATGATGACGAAGACAAGGACCAGACTATAAAAAGCCCAGGTTAATCTCTTGATTTCCAATTTCTCAAGGTCAACCCTCCTACTAGAGCCTAAGCAACATGGATGAAGGAATTGTGTTTTGTATACCTAGATTCTCCATAGTGAAGGTTGACGGATTTACCAAACACAAGACATTCAGTTAAATTTTAATCTTTTTAGTAAAAGTACACCCCAAATGTTGCATGAGACATACTTATACTAAAATGTTATTCATTATTTATCTGAAATTAAAATTGAACTGGATATACCGTATTTTATCTGGCAACTCCATTCACAGCCCTTACGCAAAGTAGGCTCAAAATAAGTAGCTGCTGCAAGAAAGAATATGCTCAAAATCCAGGGACATCAGAGTAAACCTAAACAAAATAGAAGATCAGGCCAAGTGGTGTGCTGGTAACGTTTAACAACCGACTCTTCTAGGTAAAAAAAAAAAGCCTTGACTCACAACATTTGCCGATTTCCATGGTGTAAATACTCCTGCCATGGCCAATTTCAGGCTACCAAGGAGACATGACTGAATGCAGAGTTGGGAAGAGATGAGCACAGTCGACTTTGGCAAGCCAGCCTGAGCCACCTTCAGCATAGACTCCTAAAAGTCATAGGATTAAAGAAAGACACAACAAACAACCAAGAAAAATGAAAAAGAAATAACCCATCTCCACCATACCATGCCAAGACTTTGCTGGCTACTTCCTTAAACCCATTGTCTCAACCTCACAATTCTATGGGGTAGAAAGTATTAGCCCCATTTTTTTAAATGAATGGGGAAAATGGGGTCAGAGAGGGTTTAAAAATTGTCTAGTCACTCAGCTCATAAACCAGCCCAAAGCCCACTCTCTTCCCCCCAGACTAGTCTGCCTCTGCAGTCACTGGATATGGAGCCAAAGGGGCTTCAATGCTCAGAGATCAGCAGGTTAACCTGCCCATTCCTCAGGAGAGAAAACTGAGGCAAGAAGTAAAAGTGTTAGCAAACTCCTGGCAGAGCCGGGATTAGAACCTGTACCTCTTGACTCCCACCGTGTGTGTGTGTGTGTTGTAGAGAAATTCTCAAAGTGTGTTCAACTAACATGAGGAGCCTGAGAAATAAGCATGGGCACCCCCAAAGAAGTCAACTTGGGATAAATATGCATCAGCTGGTTCTTTTTTTTAACCTGTTGCAAATCTGGACTAAGCTTTCTGCTTTCTTGATCTCACTCAGGTGATCTGAAAACTTAGAGCAGAACAGAAAACACTTGTTACAAAGCAGTGGCCAGTACAGCAGTAGGGGGAGAAGAGGAGGAAGAGGAGGACTTTTTTCTTTACTAACGAGGAGCAATGTTGACTCATGACTTGAAACAAGAACCCACAAAGTTCTATAAAAGCCGCCTGCATATGTCTCTCTTTTCTTTTGCTCCTGGAAGTGCCACAGAGGTTACCGGTGCTCTGCCAGTAACGGTGTGTGGCCCGGGACAAGTCCCTGCCCCTCTCTCACCTGTGTTTCCCCAGCTAAAAAATGAAAATATGATTTCTGGGGCTTTTTCCAGCAATGACATCTATGAAAATCTGTCTTAATCACCGCCTTTTCCCTCCCTCCATCTTCTCACTCTTTTCTCCCTTCCTCATTATCTTCCTTTTTTTCTCAGTTTTTTAAAATCCTCTTTCCCTCTTCTCTCCTCCTCCCCTCTCACTCTCACCACCTTCTGTACCAGTTTAGCTTTTCCTCTGTCTCTCTCTCCTTCTCATTCTCTCTACCCTTGTCCCATCCCCCATGCACATGCACACTGCGAGAACTAACACTGGCTGCTCTTTGACAAAAACTCCCATAAAACAAAGAAAGAAAACAGGAAAGCCAGGAGTGGACGCTGCCTCGATGGAGAGGCAGATCGCCTTCAGAGCACGTAGCTCCCAATGTTACTCTTCTATTCATATGTACTACCTCTGCCCTTCTCTTTTATCTGGAGAGCACTTTGCCAGCTATACAAACAAAAGATTATGCAGATTATCGTAAGTATAAAAAAATCATCTTAACTAAACATCCCAAAATGTAAGCTCCTGAATGGGAAAACTTGAGCATCCCAAGGCCATGAGCGCCCTCCAAAATGAGGACGGCTCTGGCCTTTGCCCCTTCCCCTCATGGTGGGCAGCACAGAACCCTGAGAGGCAAGCGTGCTCTGCTATTTCCCAGCTTGCTGTAAACTCTGAAAGCAAATGAGAGCCCTCAAGGCTCATTAGACCTATTTATACAGTTCTTCATTGGGAAAAATTAAATCTTCCAAACACAGATAAATACACCCCTGTGACAAATGAACTAGCTAGTCATGTTTAAACCCCAGCGCCAACGCTGACAAATGTACTAGTTGAGCTCCTCCAGGCAAGATAAACATATTTCTTTATCTTGAATTCCCTTTAGTTGGGAGAAAAGGAACACCAGGGCTACCACATGAGTGCAGGGATGGAGGCTGGGCATGGGGAGAGGGGTGGGAAGGAGCAATGCTGTGAGGTGAGAAAAGTTTGTGAAGGTCACCTTCTCAGCCAGGTAGCCAAACCACAACACCTCTCCCCGTCCAGCTCTGCCCAGGCCTTCTGCTAAGCTTGAGGGTTTCTCAACCCAGCTGCACTGGCCACCAGCTCTCCTCCACCTACACACAGTATCCTCGGAGACGCCAATGGCACAGAGTGACACAGGGTGCCCTCAAAATGGCTCGCCGCCTGCCCCTCTGTATTTCTCAACAGGCCTTATCTTTTCCAAGAAACACTCCTTTTCTGGGAAAGGTTGGCAGCATCAGAGAATGATCCTGGCAGGAAATGACCTGCCACATCCGAGGACCTCTGGGAAGAGATAGTGATAAGATAGAAGAGAGGAAAGAAAAGGCTTCGGGTCTGGCTCTTGGGAATCTCCACTCCTGGAGCGGCAACTGCGTGGTCTAGAGCTGCGCTGGCCAGGACGGTGGCCACAAGCCACAGGTGGCTGTGGAGCACTTGAAGGGTGGCAGCCTCAGTGGAGATGGACTGGAAAGCTAAATGCACACTGACGTTTGACGCCTTAGCACAACAAAAAAAAAGAATGTGAACTATCTCAATGATCTTTGTATACCGATTACACGCTAAAATGATCGTATTTTGCATATATTGAGTTAAATAAAATATATTACTAAAATTAATGTCACCTGTTCTTTTTTCCCTTTTTACATGTGACTACTAGAAAATTTAAAATTGCACGGGGCTCGTATTATGTTTCTTTTGGACATCACACCTCTAGAGAACCTTTAGCCTCAACACATTTGAATCCAGGTTCTCTCAAGAGCCCATTTCAGACTTTGCCTCTTTATGAAAACTTTTCATGCTTGAACCAAAGTGGAACTGATTTGTCGTCTCTTCTTCCCCGGCGTAGGGCGCCTAAAGTTAAACTCATCCCAAGCAGCGAAATGGAAAGCTAGACTCCGAAGTTCCTCACGTCAGTGTCTGGACCTTTTTCGTTTTCTAAGCTCTATGCCTCTCCCTGTCACGTCTTACTCTTCCTCCCTCCCACTCTCGCCCTCAGAACACCGGCTCTTACATGCTGGACTTTGGTTTAGAAAGAGCAGAAGGGGGGCCGGCTGGGTGGCGCAAGCAGTTAAGTGCACGCGCTCCGCTGCGGCGGCCTGGGGTTCGCGGGTTCGGATCCTGGGCGCGCACCAATGCACCGCTTCAGGCCATGCTGTGGCGACCTCCCCTATAAAGTGGAGGAAGATGGGCATGGGTGTTAGCCCAGGGCCAGTCTTCCTCAGCAAAAAGAGGAGGATTGGCAGATATTAGCTCAGGGCTGAACTTCCTCAAAAAAAAAGCAGAATCAAAAGGCTGGTAAGAAGCTGAGGAGACCATCAAACCCATTCAGATTGGTCCACTTGACCCAACCGCGGCAAAACACAGCTGCATTGGTCTAATTCTTTTTTAAAAAGCAATAATTCTCATTTGCTTTCATATAGTAAATAATACCTATTCCTTGCAGAAAAACGGGAAAATAGAAGTCAAAAGAAGAAAATAAAACTCATCCACAATCCCAAACCTCAGGCTGGCCATTGTTGATGTTTTAGGGTACATCCTATCACAATTTTATTTTGTACAACAAAAATAACTAACATTTATTGAGCACTTACTATATCTAGGCACTGCGCTAAACATTTTTAACATAGTTTTGTTCATAATAATCCCAAAGTAGGTTCTATTATTATCCCCATATTACTGCTGAGAAAAACTGCGACTTTAGGTCTCAGTTAAATGTCTTACCTAAAGACAAACAGCTAGTAGTGGCCAAAACAGTTAAACACTGGCCAGATGGACTATAGACAGGAAGCACTCAGCCTCCTGCCTCTGGCTGAAGTTCTCCAAAGAGAGAGACGCTGCACATCCCTCATGAACTTGTTCTCTTAAAGGCATCCATCTCCTTCTAACCCTCCTAAATTCACAGTGCCCGCCTCTGTTCCTTCAGGCTGCTATGACAGAGTACCATAGACTGGGTGGCTTGAAAATAAGAGGACTTTATTCCTCATAGTTCTGGAGGCTGGGAAGTCCAAGATCAAGACGCTAGGAGATTCAGCATCTGGTGAGAACCCGCTTCCTGGTTCACAGACAGCCATCTTCTCCCTGCGTCCTCACATGGAGGGAGGGATGAGGGAACGCTCTGGGGTCTCTGTAGTCATGGGCACTAATCCCATCATGAGGGCTCTGCCCCACGACTTAAGCACCTCCCAAAGGCCTCACTTCCAAATACCATCACCTTGGGGGTTAGGCTTCCACATAACAAATTTTGGAGGGACATGAACATTCAGTCTATTGTAGTGCCGTTCTTTACACATGTTCTAATCTATCAGTAACTGCTTTTTATTTATATAATTCATTCATTTGATATTTATTTGGAGACATTTATTTTCTGGACATTTATTTATTGGACACTTACTTTGTGCCAGGTGATAGTCTGGGTAACTGGAACACAGCAGTGAACACCATCAACAAAGTTCCCTTGCTCTCGTGGAGCTTATATTTCAGTTTAGGAAGACAGACAATAAATAAACAAGCAAACATATACTGTGTCAGAGAGTAAGCGAGAGAAACCAAGAAGAGGAGAAAACTGAGTAGGGCGAGGGGGACCCGCAGTGATGGGAAGGGGAGTGGTGGTAAGAATCATGTCATAGGTTGCATTCTTATTTGCAATTATTCATGCCTTACAGAGAAAAACCTGGCTAAGACAGATTGCTATTATTTTCCTAGGGTGGTCAGGGAAGACCTCACAGGTAAGGTAACATCTGAGAAGAGACCTTGAATGAAGTGAGGAGCAAGCCATTAAGTTATTTGGGAGAAGGACTTTCCAGGGCCAAATGTGCAGCAGAAGAAAAGCCTTGAGATGGGAGTGTGACTGGTGTGTCTGAGGAAAGTCAAGGGGCCAGTGTGGCTAGAGCCAGAGGAGTGAGGTGTGCAGCGGTAGGAGATTAAGTTGGAGAGTCGCCCAGGGTGAGGATAGATCACACAGGGCCTTTAGGGCCACAGCAAAACTCTGTGACCCTAAGTGAGATGGAAAGCCACAGGAAGGCTTTTAGCAGAGGAGATGTGACTTGCCTGTTAAAAAGGTCACTCCGGCTACTGTCTTGAAAAAACATATTGGGGGCGAGTGATCTATTTGGAAGGTAGAACCGACAGGATTTGCTGATGGATCAGATGTAGGGTATAAAAGAAAGTATCAAGGAGGACTCCAAGTTTTTCGGCTTTGAGCAACTAGAAATAGGAGACTACCATTAACTAAGATGGGAAAACTACACGAAGACAGTTTTGAGGGGGTGTAGAAATCAGGGACTAGTTTGGGGTATTGTTAAGTTTGAGATACTTATCAGACATCAAAGTAGATGTATCCAGTAAAAGGTTGTGTGTTATCTGAGTTCGGGGAACAGTCTAGGCTTGAGATATGAATTTGGTAGTTCTTGGAAGATAGGTGGTATTTAAAACCAAGGCCCTGAATGAGGTTATCTTGGCAGTGATTAGCTGATCTTGGAGATGAGATCTTTGGACTAAATCCTTTGGCTTTCCAACTGGTAGATCTTGCAGAGGTGAGGAGGAAACAGCAAAAGAAACTGGGAAGGAAGATTCAGTGAAGTGAATGAATAACCAGAAGAGAGGGGTATCCAGGCCAGGTGAAGAAAACTTTTCAAGTTGAAGGGAGTTGATCAACCTGCCAAATGCTGCTGATAGAGTATGATATGAACTGAGAATTGGCCCCTGGATTTGACAATCTGGAAAGCACTTATATTACCAATATGAGCAAGTGAGACAAATCAAGAGATCATTGCAAAAGGACATTGGGTCAGGAGAGGCAATGAACCTACACCCTTTCACCCTTCTTGTCTAATGGTTCTTAGGGACACCAAAGGGTCCATTAGGCTCATTCAACTCCTCTTACTAGTCTAATTTGGCTACCTATGTGATAGAGGATCTCTCATTAAATATATTGATGATATATTGAAATATATTGATGACAAAATGATGATCAAGTGAGTTTTAAAAAGTTAATAATGACTGTTGGTGAGTTTCCTATTTGAGCCTCTCAGGACCCAACATACCTTCCAAAGCTTTGGTGAGTTGACAACTCTTAGAAGAGGGAATACATTTTCCAGCCTTTTATGAACATACAAAGCAGGATATCTTCAGGCGATCATGCCTATACCCAGGAGAGGATTCATCTCATAATGTATATGGCTAATACCTTGTTAGAAAGTGTTAATATTAGGTGAAGTAGTCACACTAGAATCAAATTACCTGGACTCTGTAAATATACCTAACAACTCCAATAACTGCAAATCAACTCTAATTTTCTCATTTTTTTCTTCTGTTTTATGACAATAACAAAGTGGTCCTTTTCTGCCAAATTCCATCTTAAAAATACGTCTAAAGAGTTATAGACTGTTGGCCCTCCAGTTGTGTGTGCTCATGATGTGTCAAGCCTATTTTCTTGCCTCTAATCCATTCTGCAGATTCCAACTTGATTCTCAGAATCCACCTCTCAGTCTTCCTTTGCTCTCTCCTTAAACAATTCATCCATAAGCTCTTAAATGTCCTTGGCTAAATATGGCCCAAATCACGTGAAATGGGGATATGACTCACTCAGCAAGGCCACACTCGGAATTCCTTCAGTCCTTCAGTGTTAAGAGCAGGGAGGAGAAGTTTGATCCGGATGGAATGGAGGACAATTTCCAGAGCCTGAAGGAAGTGCCAATCATAGGCATGTTTCCTTCCTCCAAGAACAAGAAAAGTTGGCTGTAGGAAGAAGACAGACAGACAGACCTGCTCTATTTGCATCTGGAGGCTTGTCTTCTAAATCCAGAGGTCTCTAGAAACTTTCCAGAAGCAACATGACTAAGAATACAAACTTTCCTCAAAAATAGTAATTTGAGTAATCACAATTTTCTCTCTTTAAAACTCCACATGCTCTTTCAATGAATTGGGTTGCTTTTCCACCCCTCTGGATAAGTGCAGGCACATTCTCTTTATCCGTTGTATCCACACTGCTCAAGAAGTCTCTTTTTTCTTGAAGGGCCGCTCCTTTAAAAGGTCCATGTTCATGTTTGTATATGTGAAGCTTTTGATGTGTTTGAGAACTTGTGTGGACCTCGGCTGCCCATTAGCACAACAACTTCACAATCTATATACTCTCTAAAGAGTTTCTCAAAGCATAGACTGCATTCATTCATTCAACAAATATTCACTGAGCACCTATTGTCCAAGGCACCATTCAAGGCCCTGGAGAGTACAGCAGTGAACAAAACAGATGAAAATTCTATTTCGCATGGAGTTTACATTCCAGTGGGAAAAGACTGAAAACAAACATAATAAATAAGTGCGAGATATAATTAGTTAGATGGTGATAAGTGCTATGAAGAAAAACAACCAGAGGAGAGGGAGTGCCTTGGGTGAAGGAGTGGAAACAGGGTTGTAATTTTAAATAGGATAGTCAAGGAAGAGTTTGTTGAAAAGGTGTCAGTTGAGCAAAGACCAGAAGGCAGTGAGGGTGTGAGCCTTGCAGAAACCTGGGAGGACAGCCTACCAAGAAGAGCGAGCTGCAATAGCACCAGCTCTCAGGCTGGAGTGTGCCTCAGATGTTCAAGGTACAACAAGAAGACCAGTGTGGCCCAGGTGGGATGAACGAAGGAGCAAGTAGTAGGAGAGAGGTAGTCAGGGCCCAAATTAGGCAAGTCCTTGTAGGGACTTGAGCTTTTTCTCTAGTGAGATGGGGAGCCACTAGAGGATTTTGAGCAACTGAATGACATACAGGCACACCTCATTTTACTGTGCTTCACTTCACTGCACTTTGCAGATACTGCATTTTTTACAAATTGAAGGTTTGTGTAACCCTGCATTGAGCAAGTCTATCGGCACCATTTTTCCAACAGCATTTGCTCATTTTGTGTCTCTGTGTCACATTTTGGTAATTTTCACAATATTTAAAACTTTTTCATTATTATTATATTTGCTATGGTGGTCTGTGGTCATAGATCTTTGATGTTACTATTGTAATTGTTTTGGGGCACCACGAACCATACCCATATAAGACGGAGAACTTAATCGATAAATGTTGTATGTTTTCTGACTGCTCCACCAACCAGCAGTTCCCCCGCCTCAGTCCCTCTCCTCACTTCTCCCTATTCCCTGAGACACAACAATATTGAAATTAGGCCAATTAATAGCCCTACAATGGCCACTAAGTGTTCCAGTGAAAGGAAGAGTAGCATGTCTCTCCTTTAAATCAAAAGCTGGAAATGATTAAGCTTAGCGAGGAAGGCGTGTCAAAAGCCCATAGGCCAAAATCTAGGCCTCTTGCGCCAGTTAGCCAAGTGTGAATGCAAAGGAAAAGTTCTTGAAGGAAATTAAAAGTGCTACTCCAGTGAACACACAAATGATAAGAAAGTGAAACAGCCTTATTGCTGATATGGAGAAAGTTTTAGTGGTCTGGATAGAAGATAAACCAGTCACAACATTCCCTTAAGCCAAAGCCTAATCCAGAGAAAGGCCCTAACTCTATTCAATTCTATGAAGACTCAGAGAGGTGAGTAAGCTGCAGAGGAAAAGTCTGAAGCTAGCAGAGGTTGGTTCATGAGGTTTAAGGACAGAAGCCATCTCCACAACATAAAAGTGCAGGGTGAAGCAGCAAGTGCTGATGTAGAAGCTGCAGCAAGTTATCCCGAGGATCTAGCCAAGATCATTAACGAAGGTGGCCACACTAAACAACAGATTTTCAATTGAGAAGAACCAGCCTTTTATGGGAAAAAGATGCCATCTAGGACTTTCATAGCTGGAGAAGAGAAGTCAATGCTTGGCTTTGAAGCTTCAAAGGACAGGCTCTCCTGTTAGGGGCTCATGCAGCTGGTGACTCTAAGTTGAAGCCAATGCTCATTTACCCTCTGAAAATCATAAGGTCCTTAAGAATTATGCTAAATCTACTCTGCCTGTGCTCTATAAATGGAATAACAAAGCCTGATGACAGCACATACGTTTACAACATGGTTTACTGAATATTTTAAGCCCACTGTTGAGACCTACTGTTCAGAAAAAAAGATTCCTTTTAAAATATTACTCCTCATTGACAATACACCTGGTGATCCAAGAGCTCTGATGGAGATGTACAAGATTAATGTTGTTTTCATGTCTGCTAACGCAACATCTATTCTGCAGCCCCTGAATCAAGTAGTAATTTTGAATTTCAAGTCTTATTATTGAAGAAATACATTTCTTAAGGCTATAGCTGCCATAGATAGTGATTCCTCTGATGGATCTGGGCAAAGTAAATTGAAAACCTTCTGGAAACGATTCACCATTCCAGATGCCATTAAGAACATTTGTGATTCATAGAAGAGGTCAAAATATCAACATTAACAGGAATTTGGAAGAAGTTGATTCCAACCCGCATGGATGACTTTGAGGGGTTCAAGACTTCAGTGGAGGAAGTAACTGCAGATGTGGTGGAAATAGCAAGAGAACTAGGATTAGAAGTGGAGCCCGAAGACGTGACTGAATTGCTGCAATCTCATGATAGAACTTTAACAGATGGGGAGTTGCTTCTTATGGATGAGCAAAGAAAGTGGTTTCTTGAGATGGAAACTACTCCTGGTGAAGATGCTGTGAAGATTGTTGAAATGACAACAAAGGATTTAGAATGTGACATGGACTTAGTTGATAAAGCAGCGGCAGGGTTTGAGAGGATTGACTCCAATTTTGAAAGAAGTTCTGCTGTGGGTAAAATGCTGTCAAACAGCATCGCATGCCACAGAGAAATCATTCGTGAAAGGAAGAGTCAATCCACGCAGTAAACTTCATTGTTGTCTTATTTTAAGAAATTGCCACAGCCACCCCAGCCTTCAGCAACCACCACCCTGCTCAGTCAGGAGTCATCAACATCGAGGCAAGACCCTCCACCAGCAGAAAGACTATGACTTGCCGAAGGCGCAGAGGATGGTTAGCATTTTTTAGCAATAGAGTATTTTTTGATTAAGGTATGTACATTGATTTTTTTAAACATAATGCTATTTCACTCTAATCCCCTGTTATGGTTAATTTTTTATATTAACTATTTCATGTTCAAATTATTGTGTAGATTCTCCTTCCTCATTGGACCCTGATCAATACATACAGCATCACATATCTGGAAGGAAATTTAAAAGTCCAATCTCTAAATTGCCAGACCTGAATGTTTGGGAATGGTTGGATCATGGAGACAAACTTCCCGGTTTTCACTCAATTGGTTGGCGGAGTTTTGTGCACGGTAAATAATTATCTCCATCTGCCTCACTGCTGTCTGTCTTCAACTGAAGAAGCTAGGAAACAGTCTCTGCAGACCACTGGGATGCAAGACCAGTGGAGCACTTCTGCTTGAGGGTGGATAATGATAGGCAAGCCCTCCGAGACATATAAATAACCCCTGAGCAGAATCAGGGAGCTTCTGGAGGTTCCTCTGGTATCAATATCCTTCTCACAAAGCAGATGCTTTTTTCCATTTTGCACCTGGTTACAATTGGAGAAACTGAGGCCACTTGAATTGTGTAGTATTACCTAATGATTATAAATAGAAGCTTTTGAGTCAGACACACTTATCACTAACTAGCTCTATGACCTTGGGCAAGTTACTTAACATTTCTTGAGCCTCAGTTTTATCATCTATGAAATCTGCATAACAGTAGAACTTACTTCCATAGGGCTGTTGTGAGGATTAAATGAAATTTGACATTTGGTAAAGGATTGTGTATATGGTAAAGAATTCCACCTGGCAGCTGTGAATGCGATGGTGGGTTGCTCTTGCTGAAAAATACAAAACGATGTTCTTGCCTGCTTGTTTAATCAACGCGCTGTCAAGTGCAAGTCTATTTGTAGCCAAGTTGAGTGACCAGTGTTGGTCCCAAGAGTCAGAGCTTGTGTCATTTCCATGGGTAGCTCTTGCTGTGTCTGCACTTTCCCCCTCAGCTGCAGTTCCTACTCTCATCATCAACTCCAGACCTGAGGAGTCATAAAGAAATGTCAATTCTTGAGACCCATGACCTCTAGAGACAATTTATGAGAAAAGTCTAGAAAGCACTGTCTGATAGAAAAATAATGTGAGCCACACGTGTAATTTTAAATGTTCTACCATCCACGTATTAAAAATAAAGATATAATTAATTTTAACAATATAGTTGATTTGACCATACATATGTAATATATGCAATAGATATAATATTATCATTTAAAAATATAATCAATATTGGGGCTGGCCCCGTGGCATAGCAGTTAAGTTCACGCGTTCCGCTTCGGCAGCCCGGGGTTTGCCAGTTCGGATCCTGGGGGAGGACCTACTCACCGCTCATCAAGCCATGCTGAGGTGGCGTCCCACATAGAAGAGCTACAACTCTATAACTAACTACCATACACAACTATGTACTGGGGCTTTGGGGAGGAAAAAAAAAACAAAAAGAGGAAGATTGGCAACAGAGGCTAGCACAGGGCCAATCTTCTTCTTCTTCTTCAAGAATATATATAATCAATATTTAAAATACTGTTAAGCTATCTCACATTCTTTTTCCTGGTCTTTGGAATCCAGTATGTATTGTACACTTATCACATTTCTCAATTCGGGCCAACAACATCAAATGCTCCATAGCCACATGTGACGAGTCCTCACCACTGTACAGAGTAGTTCTAGATCGTCTAGCCCAATCGCCTCCTTTAAGAAGAGGACACAGAAGCTCAAAGAAGTTTTATGAATTGTCCTTCTTAAGTCACAGAGCTAGATGGTGGCAAAATCAGGACCGGAATCCAAGGCACCTGACACTTGGGTTTAAAACCTAACCTTGCCCTTTATTAGCTGTGTGACTCAGGACAAATTTCCTTACCTCTCTGAGCTTCAACTTCCTTTTCTATAAAATGGGAATAACAATATATTCTCAAGAGTCATGTTAAGGATTAAATAAGACCATGGCTATAAAGCACTTAGCCCACAGCAAGCACTGGCTAAAAGGAGTAGTAAGTTATCATAATCGACTTCACCAACCACACTGCCTTTCATCCAACCTCAACCTAGTCTAGCAGGAGGCCGAGAAGGGGCAGCCTCCCATTGCACCGCACTGGCTTTGGACATGGCCTTGGTCCAGCCAGTGAGAACAATGTTCTGATGCTACACATGCCCATCAGAGCTTTAGCATAGCTCATCCTCTATTTCCAAGTTAGAAAACAGACAGGTGATTTTCCTTTCAAGATTCTCTTCATAAAGGAACCATGATGAATTTTTAAAATTTCAACAAGAAGAACAAAGTTATAGGAAGAGAATAATTCAGTGCCCCACCCGTCGAGTCCCTGGTGACTCTGAGGGCCCCTGACTCACCTGGCTTCCCTATTGACCCTGTTTGCCCAGCCAGAAGCCACAGTGCTTGCTCAAAGGGAGATAATGTCATTTGTTGACATTTCCCAGGTGGCAACAAAGTCAAGCCTTCTTTTAGGGATCTGAGTCTTTGCATATAATTAGCAGATCAAATTACCCTCAGGGAATTGAGGCTTGGCATTCCTCATTGTCAAGAGGAACCACAGCCTTCAGAGAAAGGGAGTGGAGACTGAACCACCTACACTGCTTTGGGCCTTTCTTCATTTAAGGAACTCAAATTGAGCAGTGAATGAGGGAGGAGCAGAGGGTTCCAGGCTCTACTTCTCATTCACCTTACAAATTTACTGCCACGGATGCATACTCTGGAAGTTAGAGCGTCAACTGAAATCAGTAAAGAGAACATTTTCGATTTCAATTTACAAGTGTCTATTAGGCATCTTACTATTTGTAAAATACTCGGCTAAAAATTATTTTTAAATTTCAAGAAACTTACAAGCTATTTTGGAAGAAAATGTGGAAGAAGTAGATTTACATAATACAAATAGCAATATGATATAATACGTGTTATATATTAATTATTGATATATAATTGTATCTATATAATTATTAATAGGCTATACGATTGTTGATTAAAAGAATTAAAGATATGTTACTGCAAGTGCTCAGGAATGAAGTGGTGTGAAATAACAGCCTGGAGTGATAGGTAAATGCTTTAGGAAGGAGGTAGAATTTGAAACATCAAATGAATTTAAATGAGATCGAAGGAAATTCCAGGGGAGAGATCGGGCAACGTGGCTGGAGGTGAGACTTAAAGAAGGAAAGTCTGGCATGTCTAGGGGACTGAAAAGATGGATAAAGTTGATTAGAAGTGGGAAGGAGGTTAGAGAAGTAGGTTGTGCCCTATTTTGTCAATGGGCAGTTTTAGCACCCACTCCAAGCCAACCCCTACGCTGGGCCTTGGAGAGGGAGCTGTTTGCAGAGCCCCCACAAGGCCCCTTGCCCCAGCGTAAATGCTTACATATTTTAGTTTTATGGTAACCAGCCTTCATGCTGAGAGGTTTGCCCCAGAGGACTCCTTACCCTTCCTCTTACACTTCTAGCCACGCAGAGACTTGCCCAACAATGGAGTGAGTGATACAGATTTGACCTTGAAGTACAGAATCAGTAACAGGAACAAGAAGAATAAAAGTGAGAAGCAGGAGGAGATACATTGGAGGTTGACTAGGAAAAGAATGCATGGGGAATCTCCGCCACTAGGTTCTTGGGAATCTGAGAACTTTTAATAAACACGCTCTTCTTGCATTCTCCCCCTGGGCTTGGCTTACTGAATACATTATGGTAGGTCTGAGAAACCCATGAACTAATGAGGAGGCCTCCTCCACAAAACCAGAGGCAGTTTTAGCTATATTGATGTTTAATCCACTAAAAGCATTTTGTCTCACATTTTACTATATTGATGGCTTCTTAACTTGGTTTTGCAAAATAAATAACCATCACAGGAGCTGCTCCTAATTACCTTCTGCCTTTTGGGTACCTTATTTATACCCCCTCTTCTAAATAACATTTGCATTTTCAGACTTGTCTTTTTCCTCTTACAGAGTTTTTCTTAAGAGCCTAGCAGATTCTTTAAAAAAAAAAAACTTGAAAGCAAATTTATCCATTTAGTTGTCTTCGGCCTTAAAAATCTTCCCGATGAATCTTCCTTAATTCCCTGACAAACTTCTCTGCTGTCTATAAATGGTGCCGACAAAGAAAAATCAAATTTAAGTGTTAGCCCAAGAATTCCATCACACGACTGTGTTTGAGTGACTTTCATCCTCAGACTTGGCTCCTACTCGAGCCATTAGCGCTTTTGCTAAGAGTAGACGACTTTCTAAAGTCACACCTGAAACTTAAAAAAAAGCTGATGTCAGCCCAAGGCGGTCATTCCCTTCCTCCTGGGTTGTCTGTTTGCTAAAGAACTGAAATCAGATGAGTTGCTGACATCTGGTGGTTGCTAAGCAGAGTGTAATCTCAGTCTTAGAAGGACTTCTACCTCAGATTACAATAAACTCCCTGGCCTCCGATTCCTGGAGGCCTCCTCTTGAACTAAGAACATTTTTGTATCCAAAGGGAAAGCAAGAATGCAAGCTAAGAAGTAACGGAAACAAGCTCCCTTGACAATGAGAAGATGAGTGTTGGCTACCAGAGTGAAAAGTCAGCCTCCCTCGAGGCCTCCAAGACTCCTTGGATTTGGACACAGATTAGATTTGGTCCCAACATACCTGACAAGTCACGTAAGGTGAATAACGCAGGGGAATCCCTTTGGGTTAAAGGTAACATTTTTGTTGCAGCCGGAAATAATTCTACTCTATTCGTTTTCTCTTTGCTGCTTAAGTATTTTAAAAAGCTCTCCATTTGTTTGAGGCCATAGAGTCGAAAGTGGTTTCAGAACATTCTGAACTTTTCTCCTCTTCTGCCTCTCAGCACACTGAGGGAGACCAGGAGCTGGCGGAAGTGTCGAGGACCCTAGATCTTTGCTCACAAAAGTTTTTTGAACCCCATTTTCAGAGAGAAAGGTGGAGTCTTTGCTCTGGGTGGGACAAAGTCACCCACCAATGAGGCTCTCAGAGCCTAGAGGTATGTCAGGTAGCTCCAAAATTAGAGACTGGGAAGGAAGCTTCCCGATCAGTCACTAATCTAACATGCTGTTTGATTTCTTCATAGCTCTTATCACTGATTTAGTGATATGTTATTCATTTATTTGTTTTCTTGTTTTTCCCGTCCACTCTTGGTTTTTGCCTTCTCTATTCAACACCCTCGACCCGCAAACTAGAAAGTAAGCTTGAAAGCAGGGACTTTGCCTGACTCATTCACCATTTATATCCCCAGCACCCGAAACATTGTTTAGTACATGGTAAAGTTCTCAAATATTTGTTTAATGAAGAAAATGACAACATACTCCCATACTTCCTCCTAAAATCAACAGGGAGTCCCTACTTTACCTTCCTTCACTCTAGAAAGCCCACAGGAAGGTCATGTCCAGGAACACCACAGAAGCACCATAATGACTCTATATTTGCCTCATTGATTGACAGCCCAGAGCAAAGGGCAGACACCCAGAGGCCAGCCCAGCCTTCTTCAACGGTTCCTGGAAGGTGACTGGTGGTGGCAGTAATGAAGGCTGCCTTTACCCTAAGGCCTCCTGAATGCTCCAGGGAATTCAAGGCAGAAATCTTTATGGGCAAGGTGTGTATAATGCGACATATATTCTTGGTGCTAAATTGCTCTCTGGGTGTGCAGGAGTCTATGGAGGTTGGGGGAAGTGTGTTGGAAAACTTTCCCTCTGTCTCCAGCTAAATGGTTTCCTGAGGAAATGAGAGATGGAGGTGGGGTGGGTGGGAAGGAATGAAAAAATTCCAGTAAGGAAAAAAAAAATGACTTTTTTCTCTTTGGAACATGGAGAGTTATTGGCAGATCTGAAATTCCAGGATCTCTGTGTATCAGAAATACAGAAGGCTTTGTAAAATTAAAAAAAAAAAAAATTAAAAATTAAAAAAAAACAATGGGATATGAGACACTAGAATAAGCACTTGAAAGGTAACACTTTTGAATTGAGGGGTTTGGGGAAGCTGGGACCAGAATGGTCAGAACCCAGAGTTCACGTCCCTCCCCCTCTGCCCAGCAGAGCAGGTACTTTCTGACATCTATTAATATGGTTTATGGTTAAATTGCTGGACCCCATGTGGACTGAAAGGGCCTCTTTATCTTTAAACAAACAGATGAGGAAGGAGGATCTCCCCCACCCCTAGCCTAGACCTGTATTTGTGAGACCACACCATGGGTTTTTCCACTCCAGCTATCAATCTTCCCTTGTTTGTGGTTTGAGATAAAACAGAGAAGTACAGGAGGGAGGCATAATCAGAAAGTTTACTTGGCTCTATTTTAGCAGGCCTTAAAATAAGTAATTTGGTCTGAATTTTCTTGAAAATTGGATGTAAATTTGGGAATATTAAGGATCCAAGGGGGGACTCTCTGAATCTCCCTACCACCCCAAGACACCACCCAAACCTTCACCGAGCTTCCTATAACACACAGGCTGGTGCTTGTGTTCAGGGTCCCCGCCGACAGCGCTATAGGCCACGTCTGAGGTTCCAACTTAGAGTGTCGGCAGCAACAACAGTCACAGGCAGAACAGAAAGCCTTTATTAAGAATCTTCCACACATAGCACCATGCTAGATGGTATGCAAAAAAATCACAACCACAACTCCGCCATGTTAGAGTTCACAGACTAAGAATAACTTAATGGCCTCCTTGGGGAATATCGAGTATGCTAATGACAAGGTTATTATGGCTTTGTTTTATTTTGTTTTTGTCACAGTGCCATGTGGTGGTGAAGATCACAAGTTTTTGTGTCAGACAAAGTCAAGTTAGAATCCCAGTTCTTTTACCTACTCACGTGTGACCTTGAACAAATTGTGAAACTTCTCTCTCTTCTCATCTACGAAATGGGGATGAAAATAGCTACCACACAGGGTTGTTGTAAGGAGAAAATGAAGTAATACCTGTAATAAGTTTAGCATGGTACCTGCCACATAGCAAATTCTCAATAAATGGCTGCTATCGGTACTGGGCATAGAGAAACAATAGCGTTTGGTGAGGACCAACTATGTGCAAGACACTGTTTGAAGCTCTTTGCATATATTACTCCTTTCACCTCTTAGGAATCCTTACCTATGTGGTAAGCACTATTGTTATTCTTTTTTTATATACGAAGGAAACTGAGGCACACTGGCCCATGATCACATAGTTAGTAAATGGTGAACCCAAGTTGTCTGGCTCCAGAGACTTCCTCAGAAAGGAAGGTCTAGTTGTTGTTGGTCTACGTGGTTGAACTGCCGTTTTCGCCTAAAAAAGTACTTAAGTGGAAGATTTCATCACTGTCCCACTCATTTGCTGACACGTCAGTGAACGTCCAACATCAACTGGACTCTGTCTCCTTGGACAGGCCCCAGGCTCAATCCGGATGGATGACCTCTACGAACAGTTACCCTTGCCCTGGCCTCCCAACCGAAAACAAAAAGGAAGACAGTTACATAAAGTAACGCTGACCTAAATTCTTGACACTCTAAGTTGCTTCTGGATCCCCAGAGCAAATACTGAGGTTCGCCAGGAGAGAAGCACAAACTGATGTCCAGTTCGCTCTTACCCCTCACACGCCCTACCATTAGCCCAGCTTGGCCAAGAAAAAGTGAATATTGATGGCTTTGGTTTTGCTACCCCCACTCCCTTGAGGTAAGACCAGCTCTTTAAACACCACCACAAAACAAAACACATAGGCTAGAGAAAAAGTTATAATTTCAGATTTTTATGGAAAAAAATAAGTTTGCAAAAGGCTGGTTAGAAATACAGAGGAGTTCTTTGAAGAAATTGCTTAATTTTCACTTACTTAAACAACTTCAAATAACAGAGTATTGCCAAATGAGGTTCTGGAGACTAGATTTAAGGAACAAGTAACAGTATCTTGTAATTATTCCATTTTATACATATAATATTTGCATAGATAAAGTTTGACTACTCAAATAGTTAAACATTGTCCCCTACAAACTTGTTTTGCTAATTGCCTTAGAAGACATTATTTCAAAATAAAAAACAAAAGTCTGATTTTTTAATCTAAATTATCCAAATTAGCAGACATCTTATTACTAAAGTTTTGTGGTTATTAGTTTAAATATTGTTTGCTTTTTTTTTTTTTTAAAAAAAAGGATACTTGAAAAATCTACTGACTAAATCGTCTTTGGAGTCATTAGCATCAGACAAACAAAAGCAGTGACTGAGATCCAAAGTCATCAATGCTGTTTTAATACATTGCCCATTCCTTATAACGTCTCCAAACCATTACTACATAGTTCCCTGATAGGAGTCAGAAGCCCAAGTTCAAATACAAACCTACTACTGAACTGTTTGGGGACACCCAAAACATCACTTAACTTATCCGGGCCTCAGTTTCCTCTCTCCTGTAAATGATTGAACCATCTCCATAGGTTCCTCAAAGAAGATAATGATGATAATGTTGATGGCAATGATGGTGATGATGATGATGGCAGTGGTAATGATGATGATTATGGTGGTGGGGGTGATGGTGATGATGTTGGTGGTGGTGGTGGTGATAATGATCGTGGTGATGGAGGTGATGATGATAATGTTGATGACAGCGATGGTGATGATGATTATAGCAGCTGCTGTTTATTGAGTCTTATCATATGCCAAAGCACTATTCTAAGCCTTTGACTTGAATTAACTCACAATATCCTCATGGAATCCCTGGACCGGGGATCTCTTCCCAAATACCTATCTATTTACACTCTTGAGCAAAGGACACTGTGTCAGACTGCATTTTCAAAAAATAGCCTCGACAATATCTTCCATCCTAGAGGCCCTTTCTGCAATGTGTTTTTAACAGTTTTCCCATCAATAAGTGGGGTCTATGTTTCTTCCACTTGAATCTGGATGGCAGAAGTGATACTATGAGACTTCCAAGACTAGGTCATAAAATTTATGACAGCTTCTGCCTGGTTCTTTTTGAGATGTTTACCCTTGAACCCAGCCATGAGGCTATGAGGAAGCCCAGGCCACAGGGAGAGATCCTGCGTAAACGTTGCAGCTGACAATTCCAGCAGAGTTCCAGACAACAACAAGCATCAGTCGCCAGACATGTGAGTGAAGGTGTCTTCAGGGATTCTAGCCCCTGGCCTTTGAGTCACCACCAGCCTACAAGTCTTACCAATGCAATTCCCAGACATCAAGTCTCTCTCCTTGCTGTGGGCTCATTCTGAATTCCTGATCCATAGAAGCGGTGAGCATAATAAAATAGTTGTGGTTTTAGGTCTGTAAGTTTGGGGTGTTTTGTTATGCAGCAATACAAGCTCTACTCTCTCCCTTAGAGCCTAGAAAAGAGCCAGACCTAGGACTACCTTGTTTCTATTCCTAACACTTGTTGGGCCTGTGGCAAGAATACAGATAGAGATCCACACACCGTATGTCTGAATTTTTAAAAGCTATAAATCAAGCTAACGAACTATTAAATAAAATATGCTCTGTCCTCATACATAGATAAATATACCTTTATAACCACCTGAAAGGTTCTAATCAAAAATTCCCATACTGCTCAGAGTTCTGTACTGGAACATGAGCTTCTGGAACAACTGGCCATCAGCCTGTGGTTTGCCCCCTTCCCCTTCCTCTATCCTCCATCTCCACCCCACACTGCAACATTGCAACCCCAGCTGAAATGTCTAAGCTCCATCACACTCCTGACCCCTCCACCGCTGCATATATCCACCCCTTGGCCACCACTCAGTCCTAGAGGCCTACACACAAGCGGCATGATCCATCCTCAGGGCAAGGGGCATGAGCAGGAGGGTAGACACCTACCAGCCTACCAAGGTAGAAGCCTACACAAGCTCTGGGGTGAGCCCAAGGCCATTTGGGCAGGAAATTTCCAATTATGGTCTAGATGGAGAGTGTGATTTTGGGGTGGTCTCCTCCTCTTGTCCCATGGGGAAGGGCACTGCCAGAGGAGGGCCAGAGCAGGCCCTCTAGAGCCCAGGTCCTACAGCAGGGGTCTAAGACAGTACTGCTCCTGGGCCTTGTCTTGAACCCTGCTCAGAACTGAGGAGGCTGTAAAAAAAATACTCAACCTGAGGTCTTCCCACAGCAGCACGAGGAGAGGAAAGAACACGAGAGGGCTTCTGGAATCACCTGACTCCTTCACCACGGGGTCTACCCCCACACCCACACCAGGCTCAGGAAGGGGATGGGAGGGACGTTGCTATAGATTGTCTCCAATATCTCTTAGCTCTCTCTCTCTCTTAGCTGTTTCTCTCACCTTCCTGTTTTTAACAGAACTCACACATCCCGCTGTGTTGTCCAATCCAACTTTGCCATCAGTAGAGCCAGAAAACATATTTTGATCTCCATTTGCCACCTTATATGTAATTATCAGTTGGTTGGAACTAAAAAACGGGGGGAAGCACTGGAGATGGGTTAGCAACACTCAAACCTCCAACATCAAGCAATTCTCAAGAATTCATGCTTTAGATCCCGCACCCTTGCTCCCTTCTGAACTACGCATTTCAGAGCCCTGACGAGCAAGCAAACTGGCCGATTCTTCCAGAAATTATTGCATCAGATGAGGAATGGAAAAGAAACAACATCAATATCTGGATTTTTTTTAACTGTCTACTTTAGTCGTACATATTTTAAATGTAAAGGCATTAAGATGATGAAAAGACTGGGAATTGGTAAAATGGATAAAAAGACTTATAAAAGAGAAAATGGAACTCTATTTCTGGGATGGGGGCAGGAATAAGAATAGAGAACCAGAATTTCCAGGACATAATATGACTGTCCTTCACAGCACTCCTATTCACGACTCATGAAGTCAGGAGGCAACAGGGCTACAATGACTCTCGTCTAGTCTGTTGGTGAGTCCCAGGGGAGCACAACAAATCCACTAAGTATGAAACGCGGCTCACTGTCACCCTTTCTGCCACCACTCCCCTCGCCACCAGACTCTTCCTCCCAAAGCAAATTCCGATTGACTAGTTAACTTGTATAAGCATAATAAGTTACTATAAGCGAGCATCAATGAACATGCACATTACCCAGCATGAGCAATTTAGGTGGAAATTCAGCTACATTACGCTTATTTAAATTGTCTGTCAGACTACAAAACTACTCAGGATTAAACTACATTATTAAGTTACAATAACAGTAGGGTCAAATTAATGTGATAACATTAATGGAAGAACTTGTTTCCAATTAGCAAAATGATGTCCCAAATATGTATGCATAAGTATAAATACACATTTCACATGAACACACACATCAATAAGAGAAGCGGGGCTGTGTGTGAGTTTCAGAACCCAAGCAGTAGGCAATGGAGAAATTAAGTCTGCAAAAAGGTTTTCATTATTCCCCACTGTTTTCAGTGACTTGTATTCTGAAAACACCTTCTCTTCAGATGAACGTAACCTGGCAGTGGACTTTGCTTAAAGATGATGTGGTTTTCTGGGAAATTTGTTTTACTGGTTTAGATTTTGAATGAGGGAGGAAACTGTGAACTCAAAACCAAGTAAATGCTGAGCTGTCGAGAAGCCCTGGCTTCTGAAGCTGGAGGAAGGCAGAGCAGCGGGTGAGGTGGAGTACAGTCAACTTCACTGCCCTTAAGCTGGGGGGTTAATGGACAGAATGCCAAAACAGGAACCAGAAGAGAAGACTCCTCCTGCAGGCTCTGCCCCTCACTGGTGATACCACCTTGGGCAAGTCACCTTTCCTTTCTGAGCTTTCCTTTCCTCCTCCATAAAATCATAATAAGTCTGCCTTGCCTACGTCAACTAATGGTAAAAAAAATGGTGAACTGAATGACAAAGTTCCTTTTTAAATATAAAATGTGTAGTATTAGGCTCCATGCATAATTTACCTGACTTGTAATTTAATTTTCTGTGTGTGTTGTGTCTGATCTTCTCCACCAGGTTGTAAATTCCATCCGCACTGGACGCAGGTGTATCATAGCACTGGCTTTGCCCACACTGGTGGGATATATATCAATACTAGTACTGGTGTTTATAACACATGGATAAATGCTAGTGAATGACTAGAGAATCAGATATTTACTTTTTCACCCTTGAAACTTAAGCACTGTTAGGCCAGAAAGAACGTGTGCAATTTAATAGAGGGCAGAGCAACCTTTTTATTGAAATAAACATCAAGGAGTTCTGGGACAATTACTGTTGACTTCCCATTTCCCTTACTGGAGATTCCTGGTTTTACGTTGTGGTTGTTCTTTTTAATCTTCTCTCCCTCTACTTTTCCTTCACTCTTCTCCCTTTGTATATTCTCATCTTTTCCATCTCCTCCTTTTTCTTTTGGCCCCATTAATGGCCTTCGGGGTTAGAAAGTTAGTGCCCTGTGCTCTAAAACCTTGTTACTCAGACCAGCAGCCGTGACATCACCCGCAAGCTGTGAGCAGTGCAGAATCTCATTAACCACCACCCGCCCTACCACAAGATCTAAGTGGTTCGTGTGCACATTACAATTTGGGAAGCACGGCTCTAAAAGGCAGACACACACACATACACATGGAGCAAGCTTTTTGCTAACTCACTGATCAAACTTAATTATTGTGAGCTGATCATCAATTTATCTTATTACTCACACCCTTTGATTCTCTTTTCCTTAATCTGACTCTCTCTTGTGTTTATTTCGTTCCTCTCTAGTACCTCCTCACAAAGGCTAGGAATGGCAAATGAAGTAGAAGTCATTTCAAAACTCTTGTTTTTAGCAAATTGGGTAAAAAGGTTAGTGAGGAAGGAGTTACAAAGCACCTTCTTAAGAGGATTTTTGACTATTTCGAGTGCAACCCAGATGTCAGCTGCAGTCGCCCTGTCACACGAGGTTTAGGTGAAATTAGCTCAAGCTGACTCTGCGATGTCCTAAGGGAAGTCGAATGCTATCCTCAAGACGGCAGCACATTCCTGGGGGCGTGCTTCTCAGGGCCACTTGGGCCTCGAAGCTTGTGTTCCATAAGCTCTGGGCCTTACTCCCATCTTTTTACCCAGCTTCTCTTCTCTGGACTCCTCACCAACTCGGGCTTAGAAAGTCTGCTCCATCCTTGATTTCTCCCCTCCGCATCGATATTCAGCAGCCTTAACTAAAGGTTAGGAGATGGAGGTGGTTGACACGCCAGTAACATAAAACGGCCATGGGACACTTTGGTTCTTAAAGTCCTTCGCCAGGGCTCCACTCTGCAGGTCCAGGTTCCCACTTGGCTGACCTCTCATCCTCTTTCTTCTCTTCCTCCCTCCCCTCATCTCTGCTATTTCCCCTCCCCCTCCCCCAAATCCCTGTTCCAGGTCTTATACATGACACGCCGGTAATTTTGTTTTGTTTTGCAGGTGCCTTCTTACCCCATACCTTCAAGTTTTCAAATTGTTTTCCTGAACAAAGTTCCTTGCCTACAAAGACCCCTACTTACAGCTGTTTACATTTACAATTTTTTTTTTTTTGTGGGGAACATCAGCCCTGAGCTAACACCCATGCCAACCCTCTGTTTGCTGAGGAAGACCGACCCTGAGCTAACACCTATTGCCAATCCTCCTCCTTTTTTTTTTCCCCTTTTCTCCCTAAAAGCCCAGTAGATAGTTGTACATCATAGTTGCACATCCTTCTAGTTGCTGTATATGGGACGCAGCCTCAGCATGGCCAGAGAAGCGATGAGTCCGCGTGCGCCAGGGATCTAAACCCAGGCCGCCAGCAGCAGAGCGCGCGCACTTAACCGCTAAGCCACAATGCCGGCCCCTACATTTATAATTTTGTCATCCCACTGTATGAGGAATACACCAAGGCCATTAGGGTGTGGTGGTAAGACTAGACTTTGTCTGAGAGATATAGGTGTTCCTGGGTTAGTGAAATGAAGAAGTGCCCGAAATCGGAGAGGTTAGAATGAGAGGGTGAAGAGACTCATGGAAAAAAATTACCAAGAGAACTTACTTCCTACTGACTTTCTAATCCCCAAATAGCACCACATTGAACCAATTATCCTTACTCCCTATGAACACATTGACTTACTGAAATTAAATATAATTATATTCCCTCTCTTCACCCCAGCTACTGTATCTCACCCATCACGGCCCATAGCTCTTGAAATCCATATACCATTGTACAGCTGTGGGGCTTTGCACAATTCCTTATCCATCTTGAACCTCAGGATCTACAACTATAAATGGGAATAATGTTATTTAACAGGGTGTTAAATGCAACTATCCCAGTTCACTCTGCATTTTGACTGAGACCCCAAAGCTGAGAACAATAGGTGTTAAGCAGCAACATATTCTAAAGAGAGGAGTCCAACCACCCATGAAGGGCTTGCTAACAACAGCAAAACCGGGTCTGCATCCTGCAGTCCATCACCCACCTCTTGCCTATATGTCACAGGAGAGCAGGAAGTTGATTTGAGTAAGACTAAAGAGGATGGGTTTTTTCCTTTCCTGCTCACCCACACAGAGAGGGAAAGGGGGTTTCCCTCCTCAAGCCAAGTGAGGAGACCCTGTTGGCACTAGTCAAGAGCAAAGCGATAGAGTTCTAGGGAGCAAACGGCCTGTGTTGCCTGACTCTCGCCTGACAAAACCTAAGGCAAGAGTCTGGTTAAATCTTCCTCTCATGGCAAGGCAAATAAAGAGGGCTGTGGCGGGAGCAGCCAGCACAGCTTGCTCTTGGTGGAGCAAGGATGCTGACTTTTCCTGTGGATCAGGCTTGAGTCATCTCAAAGGACCCTGCCCAAGAGGACTCACCATGCCTGTCTTGTACGGCAGGCTGAGATGACTCCAGTAGGAAGAGGCTTGGGTGTGCCTTTAGATGCAGAAGGTGAGTGAGTGTCACATACTGTCAGCTGGAAGGTGACTCACTGTGCCAAGGAATGGTACCCTGAGAGGTCCCCACTGAGTGGAGCAGTGTCTCTAGACAATTCAGTAAGATGCCTAAGGAGGAAGACAGCCAGCATTTGGGCCGTGCATGGAGCCAACCCCAGATTACACCACCAGCGGAAGACTTGGTTCTTTTCCTCTACTCATTCCTAGCCTTCCTGGGGGGCCAGACTCAGCAAATGTGGGTGATGAGGAAGGAGAAAAGAAACTAACCACGTCACCCTTTCCTCTTCAGGGAGTGCAGATTCTCATCACCTACCACCTACTGCTCCACAAGATCCTCACTCCAATCATGCGTGCTATTCCTGAGCATGCAGGCAGACTATTTCCCAACCTCACTTGCAGTTAATCTGGATTCCGATGCCTAAGTTCTGGGCAATGGAATATAAGTGAGGGTGATATGGGACACTTCCAGGCCTAGCCATATAGTTCCCTGCACGATCCTCCACTATTTCTCTTCTCCTCCCAGGCTGATCATGGAGGACACAGGTTGAGCCACAAGACAGAAGGAGCCTGGGTTCCTGAGTCACTGCTTGGAAGAGAGCTGCCCTACCCTCAATGGACATAAGTGACAAAGTTTTATTATTCTAAAGTACCAAAATTTCAGAGATTTTTGTTTTGTTTTGTTTTTATTATGAGAGCATGGCTTAATAATGCAGCAGACTTCTATGCCTGGAGCAGGCTTGATCTGGCAGTGCAAGAAAGGGCAGAAGCTTTAAATAAGATGAGATATTAAAGTTTTTATATTACACTGGAAAATAATGCTTTATTTTTTTTTTTTTTATGTTTTTTGGTAAGGAAGATCAGCCCTGAGCTAACATCTGATGCCAATCCTCCTCTTTTTTTTTCCTGAGGAAGACTGGCCCTGAGCTAACACCTGTACCCATCTTCCTCTACTTTATATGGGACACCACCACAGCATGGCTCAACAAGCAGTGCGTTGGTGCGTGTCTGGGATCTGAACCAGCGAACCTCGGGCCACCACAGCGGAGTGCGTGCACGTAACCGCTTGTGCCACCAGGCCCGCCCCTGCTTTACTTTATTTTTATTTTATATTTTTAAATTTTGAAATAATTATAGATTGACAGGAAGTTGTAAAGATAGTACAGAGAGGTTGCAGGTTCTCTTCATTTAGTTTCTTCCAATGGTTACTTCTTACATAGCCATAGTACAATATCAAAACCAGGAAATTGACATTGGTGCATTGTATTTGTATAGTTCTATATCATTTCATCACACATGTAAATTCATATAAATAGCAGGTACCAGGGAAATCGAGCTACAGAACTGTTCCATCACCACAAAGATCATGCAGGGACTACCCCTTTATAGTCTTATCCACCTCCCTCACCACCACCCACCCACCATCCCTAACCCCTGACAACCACTAGTTTGTTCTCCATCTCTATAATTTTGTCCTTTTGAAACTATTATAGAAATAGAATCATACATCTTGTGACCTTTTGAGATTGGCTTTTAAAAAATGAGCATAATGCCCTTGAGATCCATCCAAGTTGTTGAGTGTATCAATAGTCCATTCCTTTTTATTGCAGAGTAGTATTTCACAGTATGGGTGTACCACATTTTGTTTAACCATTCACTTATTGCAGGACATTTTGGTCATTTCCACTTTTTTCCCCCTGTGCTAACATCTGTTGCCAATCTTTTTCTTCTTCTTTTTTTCTCTCCAAAGCCCCAGTATATAGTTGTATATGACAGTTGCAGAGTCGTAGCTCTTCCGTATGGGACACTGCCACAGCATGGCTTGATGAGCAGTAAGTAGGTCCGCGCCTGGGATCTGAACGGGTGAACCCCGGGCCACAGAAGCGGAACACGCAAACTTAACCACTACGCCACCAGGCCAGCCCCCATTTCCACTTTTAGAACAAAAAAATAGATAAAGCTGCTATGAACAATCATGTACAAGTTTTATGTGGACACATTTCATTTTTCTGGGAAAAATGCCCAACAGTGTGATTGCCAAGTTGTACGGTAAGTCTATGTTTAATTTTTTTTTTTAAGAAACTGCCCAACTCTTTTCCAGAGGGTCTGTAGCATTTTAAATTCCCACCAGCAATGTATGAGAGATCCAGATTCTCTACATCCTTGCAAGCATTTTGTAGTCTCACTATTTTTTGTTTTAGTTGTTCTAATAGGTGTGTAGTGAGATTTCACTATGATGTTAATTTTCACTTCTTTGATGGCTGGTGATAGTGAACATCTTTTCATGTTCTCATTTGTCATCGTATATCTTCTTTGGTAAGATGTTTCTTTATCCTGTTTGTCCATTTTATAATTGAATTGTTTGCTTTTTTTTTTAACTGTTGAGTTTTGAGAGTTCTTTATATATTCCAAATACGAGTCCATTTTCAGATATGTGGTTTGCAAATATTTTCTCCCAGTCTGTAGTTTGTCTTTCATCCAATTTATCAATGTTTTTCTCTTATGGATCACGCTTTGCTGTCAAGTCCAAAAACTCTTCACCAAGCTCTAGGTCTCAAAGATTTTCTCCTATGTTTTCTTCTAAAAGTTTTACATTTTACATTTAAATATATGATCCATTGTGAGTTAATTTTCGTAGAAGGTGTGAAGTCTAGCTCAGTTTGTTTTTGCCTGTGGATGTCCAATTGCTCCAGTACCATTTGTTGAAAAAGCTCTCCTTCCCTTGAATTGCTTTTGCACTCTTGTCAAAAATCAAATGGTTCTGCTTGTGTGGGGCTATTCCTGGGTTGACTATTTTGATCCATTGATCTAGGTGCCTCTCCTTCTGCCAGTATTACACAGTCTTGATTGATATCATTTTTTAATATGTAAACGTGGCAAGCCCAGGCTGTGGATCTGCCTAACTTATCATCCAGTAGGACGGAAAGTGATCCAATAGGGTTTGGAGAGAGAGACATGGGAAAAAGTAAATTTTCTACCTACTAAAATCTACCAAGTCCAGTTTGTTCAATAGGCAATTACAGTTATCCACTTCTTTTAGAAGGTTTATTGTGTGTGTGTGGATTGAATATATCATATATGAAAAACATTTAACGCTGTATCTATCTGGTACATTGTAAGTCCTCAGTTTTATTGTTTAATATTCAACATATCATCTTCACCATCCATGCTCCTCTCTGAACCCCTTCTAGTGGTTACACAGAGAGGTCAGCATTTCTACCCCTCACATACATCTCTTACTTATACTTAAACATAGCCTTAGGGGGAAAAAATCTTGCTTAGCATCTGTTGGCCTTCCTCACCCATCTTAAAGGAAAGAGAAACTTATCTAGACAGGTAATAGACCCCAAGGTAGCAGAGGGCAGCAGGCATTCCCTGGTGACCTTCACAGCTACCCACCTGCCTTGTGCTTTTTCAGGTAATGAGAACAAGCTGAGCACCTGCACACTGTGCCCAGGGCCTGACCTCCTGGGACTGTGCATGGCATGTTCAGGGGACCCAAGACATCCAAGGCAGAGGCTGAAAGGGAAAGAAGGAGCAAAGAAGGGAAGTCACTTACGTCCTTCAAGCCCTCCTCAGAGCTCTCCAGCACAGATCTCCGGGATCTAAATTGAGAATCCCTGAAGCTTAGCCAAACCCACAATGGCCTGGCTTAGGTCTCCCAGCTGAGGACAGGCCTGGGAGACCACACCAATCAATGGGTTAATAAGGATTTCGAGGGCTGGGGTAGTGAGAGTTGTAGCAGCTGGGATGAGGGAAGGGAGAATCATTATTTTTAATTTCAGCAAGTCAATGTGTTAATAAAAAGGTTGGATGAAATGTGAGGATGGTAGTGGTTGGGGGTTGGGAGGAGGTGAGAGGAAAAGCCCATCACTTTCTAAATGTTTGCCTGTAAGGGCAGCCTGATCTTTGAAATCAGAGTGGAGAATTCTTCAAGTCTGTAATAACAAACACTCTTCATCATGCCCTTCAGTGGCTGCTGGCTGCAGACAGCTTTTTTTCCCTTCAACAATAGAAGAGATGGGAAAGAAAAGGCAAGCTTTTGGCCTCAGGGATTTTTTTTTTTTTTTTTTACCACGGCTCTTTCCGCTCCAACCTACATCTAAGAGGGAGGGAAACTATCTTTTGTTATCACTCAATCTCCCTTAAATTTAAGAACAGCTGGGGATATTTTTCATGATTCATTAAATTCACATCATTCCAAAGAAATCTTCCTGCCGATTTATCTTTGCCTCAGCAGTTGGGGCTCCAGGAGTGTGCAGTTTCCTGAATGCCGTCAACCTGGGTCCACTGTTTTGGACTGAGTCTGTGATCTTTCATGCTGGAATATCTTTTTTTGAGGGTGAAAGAGAGCGGGAAAGGAATCAGAGTATTGAAATGAATCTTTCCAGGCAATTTTTCCCTTTCTGGAGATAAAGAGAAAGTCATATGGCTGTCACAGCTAAAGACTAAACCCCAGCTAATGTCCTCAGCAGGGAAGAATAATTAGTAAATTCTCTAATTAGAGTCCTGTTTACATTTCTCTTTTCATAGAGGCTAATCCTTGTGTTTAAAGAAGATATTCTGCCTTGATTAAAACCATTGGTTTTAATCGGAGTCACAGTAGAATCCACGGTAAATGCAAATGTGCTCGAGTTCCGTAAGTTTTCAATCACTTAGTCATTCATTCATTGAAAACCAGCTATATACCCAGCACTAAATACAAATATGACATGATCTCTACCCCTGTGGGCTAGGGCACACACAACAAACAGGTTTCATCCTCCATGCCAACTGTCATCCACTGGAGGTGGTTTTCCAGAGCGTTCTGGAGCCATTTCCTGGTTCAAGAGAAAGGAGAGCTTTACTGGATTATTGACATCCATCAAGGGGGCAAGAAGGTGGGCATTCTGAAGAGAGAGACCCCCCCTACCCTACCCAGGATATTTGTTGAACACCCAGGGTGTGCAGAGTACTGTGTGAAGGGCTTTCAAATGCTCACCCGTAATCCTCACACAGGCACACAAGTGCAAGGTTGAGCATGATTCGAGAGGTGGGGGGATGAAGCCCTGTGAGAGCCCACGTCTTTCGGACCCTGGCCTTTCTCTCTCATGGTCTATACACAAGTGACACAGGAGCCAGGCTTAGTCAACATGTTCACACATGGATAGCTGTAATTAAAAAGTCTTGGGCCGGCCCCGTGGCTTAGCGGTTAAGTGCATGCGCTCCGCTGCTGGCGGCCCGGGTTCGGATCCCAGGCGCGCACTGACGCACCGCTTCTCTGGCCATGCTGAGGCCGCGTCCCACGTACAGCAACTAGAAGGATGTGCAGCTATGACATACAACTATCTACTGGGGCTTTGGGGGAAAAAAATTTAAAAAAAAAAGTCTTTATTACCATAAGTCACTGTGCTACGTGGGCAGTGCAGCACAGAGATGATGACAGGCTTGGGTTCTGGAACCAACTATCTGGGTTACACACTGGCTCTACCATTTGTAGCTGAGTGAAATTAGGTGAATTACCTAACCTCTCTGTGCCACAGTTTTCTCAGCTGTAAAGTGGGGAGAAGAGAACCTATTTAAAGGATTGTTAGGAGAGTTAAAAGAATTCCCCTGGTGCCCGGCTCCTAGTAAGTACCACTGTGTATGACCATTGGTGCTGATGTGGTTGTTATTACTGAGGACCTGGCTGGTCAGACACCTTAGCTGAACAGTTACACTCTCCTCTCCCTCTCCCTCCTTTGGTTTCTCCTCTCTAATAGAATTATGTGCAAGTAGAAAAAAAAAAAAGAAACAAAAAATTTCTCTCTGGAGTTAATGAGAGTCCCACATCCTGAGAGATTTGCTGAGGACTCTTCTGTAAGTATAACTACATCTGCCTCTTCTGGGATGAAGAACAGTAAGCTTGTATTTCAACATGCTTTTGAGGAACTCGATAATGGTGATACATTAACTGATAAATAAGAAGTCATGGGCACAGTCACTATCTCTGAATAAGCACAAAATAAAAAGCTTAAGGAACTCTGGCAAATTATTTCAGTAACGTTAATGGTGGAAACCATCCTGTCCCCTCTACGTTGCATATGCCATTTCCACCTGATGGCTGATGAATGCTACATTTGTGACTTTCCTTCATGTACAGACCACTGTGGTGGACAATGTAGGAATGTTCAAAAAATTTATCAGACTTGGCTTCTACCCCCAAGGAGCCTGACTGGGGAGGCTCCTAATACACCCATCAAAAGGAGTAAACCATTTACAAAGCAAGGTATTACCACAGGGCCTCTGATTGCTGAAGGGACAGAGAGTGAAGAGGGGTCTGGATCAGGGAAGTTCATGAGGACAGATGGTTGGATTTGAAAGAACTGTTAGATGGGCAGGTCACTTGAACTGAGTTCTCATGAAAAAGAAGGAAAAGAAACCAACAGGTAACCTAGAAGAGACCAAATCCTCTCAAATACTTTATCTATCTCATTTAGTCCCCAACAAACTTTTGGGTTGACATTAACTTACCATACTTATAAGGAAGAAATGAAGACTAAGAGCCTTGAGATCAAAGATTCCCAAGACTTGAACCCAGTTATGGCCGACCCCAAAGGACCTTCCACCTGGTCATGCTATTTCTCTGGAAGCACAGAATTTGAGAATATCAGATATGTAAGGTCTCAGAGATGAAAAGACAATGGCCTCTGAAAAAAGCTATAGGGGAGGAGATTGGGCATGGTACATGGAGAATCCTTCAAGAAGGCTTGGAAATGAAGTGCCAGGTAGAAACACCCTGTGTAAGAAACTGAAGGCAAAAAGGGGCAAGACTGTAGAGGTTTTAGTTTATTTTTGTTTTATTTGTGTATGTGTGTTTATTTTTACTGAATCTTGAGAAGCTCTCTAAGGACTTCGTTTTTTAAAATTACACAATGAAAATTACCATTTGGAATCATTTCATTTCTTGTCTTATGTATATCAACCTACAATGTACAGACAATTCTCCGTAATGAGGCCAAATTACCACAGACAAACTGGGAATTTCATTTCCAGCCTTGAGTTCCATGGTCTGCCCACTTAATTGATCCAAAGTTTCCCATTAGAAATTAAGGTGACTGGTTTGGGCTTTGTCTCTTTTAGGGTCCAATAGGCCAGAGGAGGAGAAAGGGCAAAGCCATAGTCCATTAACTGACAAAATGAGCCCCAGAATCACCTAGTGAAACTCAGAGGGTTGTAGCCAGATTTGCCTTTCTAAAATGCAAAGCTCTTTTGTCACCTGCCTGCTTAAAATCCTTTAATAGTTTCCCATTTCTTTAAGGTTAAAGTCCAAATTCCTTAACTATATGATACAGTGATTTGGGACTCAGGTCTTGTGAAGAGACACAGCTGCACCTGACTCCTAATTCTACAATTTAGTAGCTGCATTACCTTGGGCAAGTTACTTAATCTAAGTCTCAGTTTCCTCCTCTGTAAATTGGGGTTAACAACTGGACCTACTCATAAGGTCGTTGTGAGGATTAAATGATATAACGCATGCAAAGCCATTACGTGGTTCTGTGGTCGAATGAAAGGGTCACTATGTTTATCTTTGTGACTGAAGAGCTCCATCAGTCACCTTACCCCTATCTACCTCTCCAAAGTAGTCTCTTAACACTCCCCCTCTCCCTAGCATTTCCAGCCACACTGGACTTCATTTCATTTTCTCTAAGGCAGTTTTCTCTCTTGTGCCACTGTGCCTTTGCACATGCTGTTCCCACTGTCTAGGATATTCTAATTCTCCTCTTCACGAGGCCAATTACTAGTTATCCTTCTATCTTAGCATAAACATCCTGCCTTCCCTGACTCCAGCAAGTAGAGTTAAGCGCCTTTGCAGGTGTTCCCATGGCACCTCGTACATTTCACACCATAGAATGTTCCCCACGTGATTGTAGTTGACTATTTCCCTGCTCTAGTGTAAGTTCCATGAAAGCTTAGTGTGATATTCCCAACATTTAGCCTAGTGCCTGGCATATAGTCAGCACTTGGTAAATATTTATAAATGAGCAATTGTCTACAATGTCATTGTGGAATAGAGATGGCACCAAATATGCCCTCCTGAGAGCCCACCCTAATAGTGTGTGTTTGCCTAAGCCCCTCATCCTGCTCACTTACAGCCACAGGGACTCTAGTCCTTCCAGGGGTCTCACAGCTCTTTAATGCCTCTCTCTGAGTCCACTCAGTCCCTGGCAGAGACCACACTGGAGAGCAATGGACAGTTTGTCTTTGGAGGCCACACTCAGGACCAGCAGGACCTTCCTTAAAAAATTAGTGTAAAGAATTTCAAGATGGTAACAGCAGAGCAGTAAGCCAAGCACAGGGCCCTTCTAGCACTGCGTCCCGTGCTACTGCACAGGGCACACGCCCATGAAGTCACACACCCTGGCCATGCCTTTCTCCATGACCCTGTGTCCAGAAGGAGCTGACACATTCTTTCCCACTAGAGCACTAGGAGCTAGTGCTATCATCTCCTCAGAAATCAAATGACCTTTAAAGATTACCAACTGGGGTAACAAGCTTAAAACTATGAAATGAATCAGTAATTGTGGAATTTCTGGCCCCTGTGTCAGAAATAATTTTGGATGAGGCTTAAAGGGGCAGGCAAGAACCTTGAATTCCATTATTTTGCTAATACTTCATCACACATTAGTCTTTTATTTTAGTATTTATGAGTGTTTTTGTAGTATACACACACAGTACATGTATATATATATATGTGTGTGTATATATCCTGAATTAACAAGATTTTTTTCTAATCTCATTATACACCTCAGTAAAATTACCTTTAAAATATTAATTTGGGAAATTCAAATAGATGCTCTAAGGCTTCATATTAGTAAAGAGATTAGAAATTTTCCATGAGAACACCTACACGTAAGCAAGTGAAACAATGGTCTCTAGGAATGCAAATGTCAGATTGCTGTACCAGCTACTTTATAAGAATAGAATGCCATGTGGTTTCAGAATATACTGTATTTCAGTGGTTCTCAACCCTGTCTGCTCATTAGAACCACTTAGGGAAGCTTCACAAAGACTATGAGGCCCAGGCTCCAGATCAACGGAATTCAGTTTCCAGAAGTACGGCTGGACATCAGTAATTTGTAAAGCTCCCCGGGTGGCTGAAATGTGCGGCGGGATTGAGAAGCACTGCGGTAGTTGGCCAGGTTCAGGGACAGGTACAGGCATTCCTGAAATGCAGATTAACGTGTTATGAGCTGAACCTCAATCAGAAGATGATGAAAATCACGTGCCGTGTAATAGCCTGTTAATTTAAATCCATATACAAGGAGGATAGCCTGCTCACTTCAACCATCATTATTACATATTTGAAAACAATGAAATCCTTTACATATACAAAAAAAGACTCCCACTTAAGCCTTAAAGGTATCAATAAAATATAATATCAATTTCATCCCATGGTACAAATCACAATTTCCATTGAAAACTGCCTGACCCTGAAATATATCAGGAGCTTGATCTAATCACAGGAGATATATTCTGAATAGGTCCCCTCTTCTCAGGATGGCTAAGTCTGCAAGTCACTGTTTTCGCTGCAGCTGAAAAATTAATTCCTTTTCAGAAATATTCTCATCTTGTCCTAAAAGAAAAAAAAAAGGCTTTTTTGATGTAGAGTGACAGGATTATGAAGTGACCCTCTGGGTCAGAAGGAGACTTTTCTTTTTCTCATCAAGGAAATCAATTTCTAAGTCCAAGTCTCTTAAAATAATATATTCTTGTGGCACGCACGCAGCTTTTGTCATCTGCTATGAAAAGAATAAGAGGTAAAGAGGATCAGGGGTGGCGATGGAATATTATAATCTGCCACACTCACACATCAGCCTTTCACTAAGTAATTCCAGATAAATTGAGGATTTACATATTTAAGATTAAATGGGAGAATGAGTAGCTGATACATAAATATAGGAATACAAAGATATAACTGAATCAAGTTAACTCTTAAAACTTAAAGTTACTGGGTGTTTATTTTATTGCTCCACTTGGAGGTTTAATGTTTATTAGTGGCAAACCAAAATAATCTCTTTCAGATCAATTGAACTGACAACTCACCCTTAGGGAATTTTTTTCCCTGTCCTCAGTGAAATCCCAATTACACCGACAAGCAACAGTTAAATGCATACAAAGACACATAAATGCAGCAGATGGAAAACAGGAGGAAGCAGCTGGAAGTGTGTTTCCCTCAGAACTGTTTTTAACAGCCTGTGCACAAATAATGCCTCTCTAATACAGAGATAAAAATAAAACATAAATATTGAAAAGGTGACTGGTCACAGCAACAAGATGGCATGAGAGCCTGTTATCGTCCCTGGTTCTATTACCCTTGGATCATTCTAGATACTCTCCGGCTTTGGGGCTTCCGAAAAATCCTGAAAATCGGATTCAACCTCAGATTGTGTTTCTGACTTTACTGGGTGTACAATTACAGCCGGAACTTTTCCCTGCCACTGTTCCCAAGAATCAGGCGGCTACGTGGCTCTGGGTAGGCCCCTGTTAGGACCCCCAAAGGGAGCCACTATTTCTCTCTACTTCCTGACAGGTCAAAATACAACTTCACAAAGCAGTGCCTTTCCTTGCTCAGGACCTTGATCCCATGGTGCCAAGAGTTTTTCAACCTGTAAGTGTTCTTGAAATAACAACTATGATGGCAGAATATGCATCTTTCTTATATGAAGAGAATTCTGACCCACCATTGAGTAGAGGAATGAAGTTTGGGCCCTTTTTCCAGTGGTGATAATGAATTCAGCTAATGTTTCCTTAGGCTATACCACCTCATCATCGATTCATCCATCCTTCAAGCATTTCCTGACCACTTGCTAAACCCAAGCTTCTATGGCAGGTGCTAAAGAGGAGAGGAAAGGGAATATGGTGGAGGGAGGAAGGAAGGGGCACAGGGGGGCAAATGATGGGGCCTTCTGAGGTATTGGCAACGTTTTATTTCCTGACCCGGGTGCTGGTGACTTGCTGTTTTCTTTGTAACAATGTACTAAGCAGCATATTTAGGTTATGTGCACTTTTATAATCATGTGCTACTTTTCACAATAAAAAAAAGTGAAAGAGAGGAAAAAAGAAAAGAGAGACAAATATGAAAGGCCCAGTCAAGGGGTTTTAAATCTAAGAGAAAAGATAATATATAAAGTTATCTTTCTTATAATAGCAAGGGGAGGTATGATCAAAGCCATAACTTATATAAAGATAATTATAGATATATAATTATAGATAAATACAATCATTTATCCATATTGTATAGTTATATAAATATAATTATTCATCTACATAAAGAATTATAGATAAATATAAATTACTATAGGACTTAAAATACCCACCAGGAATCATCAAGGTTATCAGACAAAGCGTCATAGAGAAGGCAACAGTTCAAATAGGCCTTGAAAGATGGGCAGAGCTGGAGATCCTGGGAGGTAGGCATCGAACAGGAAGGAAAATCAGGAGCAAAAAGAGGCCAGGGAGGACCCCCTTAGTCAATGCAGAACAGGTAGTTTAACTAAGGCATAGAGAGAGCTAGAAAAGTTCTTTATTCAGTGGATAGAGAAGAACCATAGAAGAATTGTGAGCAAGAAAACATATATTTGGACTGTATTTAGAAGAATTAATTCGGCAGTAATGTACCGGCTGAATTGAAGGGAAGAGAGCATGAGATGAGAAGGCCATTAGGTTGTGTAGATTATCCTTGACCTTCAGAACACCAAGGTTGGGGAGGGAGAGGTGGCTCTCGGGAGGCTTGTCAGAACTCAGGGCTCCAAGTCCATCTTGGCCTGGATCCCTTCCTTCATATAACAGCCCCTCATCCCCTCTTGAAATCAATTCCTTGCTAATGTTCTCATTTACCACCACTGGTGTATCTTTCCTATATTCATTCTTTGAGTCCTATAAAAGCTTTCAATGTGGGAAACATACATTCTTCTCTCAAAAAAAAAAAAAAAGTAAATTTACGGAGGGAAGTTACGAATATAATCAGCCTATTTGAATAATGCAATACCAAAATCTTATTGTTTTTCTTTCTTTCTGCTTCTGAGTTTAACTTTGTCCTCTCCTTTGCCTCTGTCCACACAGTTTCTGTGGGTGGGAGGTTGCTCATGAGTGTGTGTGGGGGGGGGGTGCAATTGCACCCATGTGCCTACCTAGGTCTCTTTCTGAGTTCTTGGTGCTTCTTTATAAAAGTTTTGTTTGGTCCTACTAGTGTTTCCAGTAATTCAAAACTATTGGCTACCTTACTTTTCACAGCTGTAACTAGGGCAGCTGTTAGCATGATAAGAAACAGCTATAACACCACTAATTTGGCTGCATGGCTTTCTCTTTCTTAGGCCCCATCAGGAACTGTCAGAAACGTGAACAATACTTCAAGTCTATTTGGTGTGTTTACTTTTTTTAATTATGGGTGAACTGGAACATTTAAAAGGGAATCAAAGGAGATGAAAGAATCACCTCCTCTATTTGTTTATCCACATCAAATGCTTTCAGAGGACCCAGAATTGGTGCATTTTCTAAACTGCACATCTGTCTTTATTTCTTTTCTTACAGGGGAATAGTTGTTCCCTATCTCAGTCTGAGGTCTGGTGTTTCAGATGGCTGATGCGTGATATTTTCTTACTTATTCTTTTCGGCTTCTGGTACCCTGCATTTTTCAAAGAAGGACAGTTGGAAGAAGGTCAAGGTTCAGAAGGACTCAATGCCAATAGGAAATAAACCTTCTCCCTCCCTTTACACAGGTTTGCTCACGCCCCACAGCTGGGTCAGGTTTCTGGCCGAAGGAAAGCTTATCGTTGGCTGGCTGGGTAACCAACTGTCGATTCGCACACGTAGCTGTCACCATTCCTCGCTGTGTTTTCCCTGTGACTCATTTATTTCAGGTGCTATAGCAACGAGTCTGGGATGTGCACATGGTGAACTCAAGTTCCTCTCCGGACTGAGTTCAAAGCACCTCTTGTCCTTCAATGGATCAGAAGAAGTTTTCTTTTTAAACATCTGACAGCTAACCTAGAGCTGGCCAAAACGAGAGGGAATTTTCCACCGGGACTTAGTAGGATCTTGGGAACTTCTTTCAGAAGAACTTGGTGGGTTCGGTTGGAAAACGCTTTCGTATGAGTCAAAAGCTTGGACAGTGGCTTTAGATCTACCAGAATGAACTAAAACACTAACTCTCTGAAGTTGGACCAGCTCAGTGGCTCATGGTCCTGGTCCAGGTTGCAATGAAGTTGCCATGGAGAAGTGAGAAAAGTGAGAAGAATGTAGTAAATCTCTCGTTAAGCTAAATTATTTCATCAAAAGTGCTATCCTTTATTTTAAATTTTCTACTTCTCTGATGTTAAAAAACCCATCGTTCACGGCCTAGTTCAGCTCTTAGCTTCTCTCAGAAGCCTGTTCTGATATTCTCAATCTATCTTGATGGCTCTTTTAATCCCCATACTACTTGATATTTACCTTACCCAATGATGTTAAAAAAGCCCTTTCTTTTGGAAAATGATAAGAATGGATTTTTGAGCCCATACATGAGTTTAGGAAAACATGGGTGGGCTGATCCAGAGTATGCAAATTTTATTTTTTCAGTCCACCACCTATGTTAAACCCATCTGTGAAATCCAGAGGTCTGGAAACCACTGGGCCAGATGAATCCTAAGGATCATTCCAGGCGAAAAGCTTTTAAAGTCTCAGTGAGTATTTATGCGTATTTCATGACATCCCCACAAAATCCCAGTGAAGTAACTAGTGCAGAGATAGCCCATGTACATTCATTCATTCGTCCCACCAATATAAATGCCTACTGTGTGCTAAGTGTCAATTCCTGCCCTCAGGGGGCTCACAGTCCACAGTCCAGGGAGGGCGACATTTATGCAAACATACAATAAAAATATGTGTGTTCAAATATATACATACACATAGATGACACACGGTCTTCAGAGAACCGTGCAAAGCCCTCTGGTTGCCTTGTTTATTTAGGTCCATATTCCCTTTTACTCCCATATCCAACTCCCATTTCCCTCTCCTCTCCATAAGCAACCTTCTTAAAGTCTATCCTTTCATTTGAATGTGTTCTTGCAAAATATATATTGCTGGTTCCTGTGAATATGTTTCCGATTTTGAAAATAATATTGTTACGTATCACATTCCATTTTTTACTTTTTTCCTGCTTCCCAGATCCATCCACGTTGCTGGCACACATCTAACTTTGATGGAATCAATTCCGTCTCTTATTTTTGGCCTTAAGGTTTGTATTTTGACATTTGTTTAAAACCTTTCTCACCCCTAGTCACAAAGATATTCTCCCGAATTGTTTCTATAAAGTTGTAATATAATCTTTCTTATTTAGGAATTTAATCCATCTAGTGACTTTATGTGGAGATCCAGTCTTACTTTCCTCCATACGTTGATCCAGTTTTCCTAATACTGTCCACATGCAATCCACGCTTCCCCTCTCGATTTGTAGTGTCTCCTTTATTATATAATGTGTGCCTACGTGTACATGTGTGCCTCTGAGATGGGTATTTTTAGAGCGACTTCCCAAGGTCACTCAGTCTGAAGGCAGCTTAACTGAGATTAGATGCTCTTGAGCCCATTTGATCACATTGCTCTCCTTAGATTAATACAACTCACTGAGAAGTCGCAGGATGTTAAAGCTGGAAAGGAACCTAGGGGTTCTAGGCTAACTCTTTCACTTGCTATCACATAACTTGGGCTCAGAGAGGCTGAGTGACTTGCCTGAGCCAGAGCCGGGGAGCCACGGCTCAAATGCGTTTCAAGTCTACTGCTGCTTTCACTGCACTTAGAGCTGTCTGAATATAACTTGAGGGCCTGGACACAGAGCCATGTTGACACACCAACATCCCACGTACATTTGCTGTTCACATCAAATGTATGTTTGACCTAACCTATTCATTACTGTTATCCAACTAGAGCACAGCAGAGAAACAGGGAGTAAGAAGAAGAAGGAAAGGAGATTTTTCTGCACAGTCTAAAATTGGTGTCACAAGATCCATTTTATTTGCTGGAATGAGCCTCAGATCCTTCCTCAGTACCTCTTTGCTTTTACTTTATAGACAGGTTGACCAAACTTGGTTGTCTGATGACTAGGAAACAGCAGATTATGAACAGTAAATTAGAGGGAAAGAGAGCAGGTTATTAAAGACATCAAGAGGAAAAAAATTAGAAGGATTACAAAAAGTCAGAACAGAATTCAAATAGCACAACAGCATGGCACCACAGTGTATGAACACACAGTCTTTCAAAATTTGATGGGGACCGAGGACAATCACTGTACCATGGCCACATAACCAGCATTCAAGACAATGCCCCAGTTCCCAAGAAAATGTTAAATTATGTTGATTATATTCTGTTCTGAATGCAGGAAAAGTGCATAAAATATTTTATCAATATTTTCATCCAAGGTGCCAAAATAGTAACCAAAATTGAGGGCCTATTTACACACATATATTTCCTTTCTCAGCTGAGAGAGCCAAAATGCAATGACACCTCGGTAGCAATAAGCACATCTATAGCACCTAGATCTTGGTTTCTAATACCATTCTGCAATAAAAAGAACCAGGGGTCCTTGAAGAAATGGCTGATTCTGGGACTCGGGCAGGAAATATACAAGATAAGCCTGGAGCAACTTGTAGCGCCAGAAAGTAAGGAAGAGATAAAAAACAAGCCAAAAGACCCACAATGATGTGGGAGTATGTCAAAGGGACACAGGAGCCAACTAAAAGAGCTTCCAATGGCCAAAGCTGGAACAATTTCAGCAACAAAATAAATAAAGGAGTACTGGATTATGAGCCAAAGTACAAAATAAATACCCATGAGTCATACTGATCTAAATAAATGATTGAATAAATAAATAAATGTGAGAGAAGAGACAGGTCTCCCATGCAGCATTCCAAATAATTAATGTAGATACACTACCCTCAAGGAGAGGGAGCATAACTCCCCACTCCTTAAGTGTGGGCATATAGTGATACTCTTCCTTCCAAAGAGTACTGTATACAAAGAGGGGAAGAAAGAGTACTTTACAGTGGAGAAACTTGACAAGCACAACCTCAGCTAGGCGATCAAGGTCAACATCAACAGTGATAAATTATGCTGATATGTACCCTTGATATGATGCGATGAGAATGCACTTTACCTCTCTGATCTTCCTCCCAAAACCCATAACCTCAGTCTAATCATGAGAAAATCATTAGATAAATTTCAATAGAGAATCAATCTACGAAATACCAGACCAGTACTCCTCAAAACTGTCAAGATCATCAAAAGCAAGGAAAGACTGAGAAACTGTCACAACCAAGAAGAGGCTCAAGAAACACGATGACTAAATGCAATGTGGTATCCTAGATAGGAATCCTGGAACAGAAAAAGACATTAAGTAAAAATTAGGAAAATCTGGATGAACTATAGACTTTAGTTAATAATGTATCAATACTGGTTCATTCATTGTGACAAATGTACTGTACTAATATAAGATGTTAATAATAGGGTGTGGGATTTATGGGAACTCTCTATACTAACTTTACAGTAAATCTAAAACTGTTTTAGAACACAAAGTTGATTTAAAAACAATAAAAAAAAACAATGGCCTATAGAATCAAGCCCTCAAGAATCCAGAAAACTTGGGTCTCCAGAAATAAGAATTTCAGAGTTCTGTGTAATTAAGCCTTTGTTATATACAATTCAAATGTAGCTATAAATGGGATAATTTATACCTTTGTGTAACAAACCACCATCGTTATGTGCTATATGCCAAAACTTGACCTTGAACTCCTAGAGAGCAGTGATGGTCCTACTCATCAGGATTTTGCAGTATCTAGTACAGTAGCTGGCACATGTTGGGCCATCTATATGAAGGCTAGATAAATAAAGGAATGAAGAAATTCAAGATGACAGAATCAAGTCTATTTAATGTGGCAAAGACTATTTTTTGAAGGTGAAAAATAATTCAGAGATATGGAAGACAAACAAGTAAAACTGAATCATTCAGAGATTCAGAGTGACCCACTTCACATCCATTAGGATGGCTATTATCAAAAAACAGAAAATAACCGTTGGTGAGGATGTGAAGAAATTGGAACTCTGGTTCACTGCTGGTAGGAATGTAAAATGGTGCAGCTGCTATTGAAAATGGTTGGGTGGTTCCTCAAAAAATCAAAAATAGAATTGCCACGTCATCCAGCAATTTCATTACTAGGTATATACCAAAAAGAATTGAAACAGGGACTCGAACAGATATTTGTACACCCATGTTCATAACGGCATTATTCACCATAGCCAAAAGTGGAAACAACCATAGTGTCCATTGACAGATGAATAGATAAACAAAATGCGGTGTATATATATATGTATATATCAGTGGAATGTTATTCAGCCTTAAAAAGGAAGGAAATTCTGACACATGCTAAACACTGGACAAATCTTGAAGACATTATGCTGAGTGAAATAAGACAGTCACAGAAGGATAAATACTGTACTATTCCATTTATATGAGGTCCCTAGTTCATACAAACAGAAAGTAAAATTGTGATTGCCAGGGGCTGTGGGAGTTATTGTTTAATTGATACAAAGTTTCCATTTTAGAGGAGGGAAGAAGCTCTGGAGATGGATGGTGGTGATGGCTGCACAACAATGTGAATGTACTTAATAACCTGTACACTTAAATGGTAAACTTTATGTTATGTATATTTTACCACAATTTTTAAAAACAAAAATAAAAAGAATACAAGGTAAAAAAAAAGATTCAGAGTGAGATTGAAGCAAAGTTGCCCAGATATCATTAACCTAAAAGTTTGGCAGGGGGTCAGGAAAGATGTCTAGAAATCTGTGAGCCATTTCATAGAAAATTGCCCAAGAACAGATGGTGAATATTTTCATAGATGCTTCTTTAGCTATGTTCTAGACATGTCTACTTTCATTGTCATTGAAAATATTCAATTATAACAATAATCTCTAAGTGCTTAGTGCTTTTTCATTTACAAAGCACCCTCACATCCATTTTCACATGCTTCTCAGAACAACCCTTTGCAGGGAGGCAGGCAGAAAGCATTGCCCGACTCCATAGATTTGCCCACTTCTCCAACATTTACTATGCTCCTCCAGTGTGCCAAGCACTGTGCAGCCCAGGAGGCCATGGGCACAGAATGGTAAGGCTGGAGCCCATTGCCTGGGTTCAAATCCTGACCACTCCACTTCCCAGCTCTATGACTCTGGATGTGTTGACTTAATTCTCCGTGCCTCAGCTTCCTCATCTGTAAAATGGGTTGTTGGAGGTCGAAATGAGTTAATTAACGTAACACGTTTAGAACAGTGCCTGGCATGTAATGAAGCCTCAATAAATGTTAGCTGAGTTATTATTGCTGTGGATTCAAAGGCATTTGACATAGATATAGGAAGTCAGGTGGGAATGAGGCTATGGATAGGGGAGCACAGATGAAGGGGTGAGGAATTCTGCCTGGGAAGATCAGGGAACATTTCACAGAGAAGGGGACATGTGAGTCTTGAGTAGAGGAGAATGAAGAAAGGGAGGCTTAAATAAACTGAAGGAGCTGCAGGACTCTCTCCACGAACAACAGAACTACAACTCATCTAACGCCTCGTGGCTTTCAGAGCATCATCACATCCGCCTTTCTGCTGCGCAATGGAGAAACACAGGCCTGTGGGGCAGGCTGAACGAGGTCACTTCCATCCCCACTTTAGGAATGAGAATCTGTTGGCTCAGAGTCTAAACAGTCAGTCAAATGTCTTAAACATGCAGTGGCTGAAACATGGCTGAACCAGCACAAACCCAGTTCTTTCACCTTCTGGTCTAAGACCTTTCCACTGTGCCACAGAGAAACTTAGTCCTTCTACCCCTGGACTCATTCATTTGTTCAGCAAGTCCTTACTGAGCACTTGCCAGGTGCGCTGTTCCAAGCATGTCAGCGCATGAAGATCTACTGTGGCGCCACACTCTAGTGGGGAGACAGAAACTAAGCAGCACACAAGTTAGATGAGTGAAGTCCCTAGCATGCTCAAAGACGAAAGTACAACGTGAAGAAAAAAAAATAGAGGTGTGAGGTGAGGGGTGGGGCAGCTGGAAGCAGAATTAGGATGCCAGGGTGAGAAGGTGAGATTACAAATGATCCTGATGGCTCCACTGAGTTCTGAAATCCGTGCTCTAAACTGCCGTTGCGTTGCCTTCCTGCACTCCACCACCAGCACTCATGTGGAATGGATCCCACCTCCACCTGCCCAAGGGGATGGATTCAATGCGCAGCGTCTCTTCCCACCTGGAGTCCATAGGGTGCAAAATGGCCCACGAGCCCATCCCAATTTTTTGTCCTCCTATTTGACAGAGAATCAGCACTGCATCCTCCCAACCCTCACTATCTTCCTCTCTCATCTCAACCCATTGCTCCCCTACGGATCTTCCTCTGCCCTGAAAATCTTTAGGAAGAACAAAATGAGTGATGGTTTTCTTTCATCAGCAATAAGCAAGTCTACATGTGCTCAAGCTACAAAACGAGGTTTCACGTTTGGCCCGCTGGAGTCCTTCTACTGGGGGCTGTTCAGCCTTGGTTTTGACCCTGTTAGGACAAGAAGGTCACGTTAGTCCCTAAGTAAGTGGTCAGTTTGGAGCTGTTTTATATTCCGAGGCAAACCAGGAAATTGCCTGGTTCTTTCTCTGTCTTTACCCAAACACAAACCTTCCTCTTTTGTACCGGGGCACAGTTTGACACATGCAGACAGGGGTAGGGAGAAGCGCGAAAGCGCATTCCTGAAAGCCAGAGAGGGTAGCTCAGTGGAGGCGTTCACCCCAGTGGGGCCATGAAAGGGCTCGAGCAGAGGAAATCCCCAACCAACCAACCAGCCCTATGGCCTCTTCACTTCCATCTGCCGCAGCAGGGTCCTTCTCTCCCTCACCTCTACATATTGTTTCTGGAAACAAGAAGTGGTGATGTTAGGAGGTCACTACGCGTCCACAGATGGGTGCAGCACGGAGAGAAGAGGGCTCAGCGCAGGCTCCAGCCTGAGCCATCTCAGTGGCCCAAGTACAAGCAGAGCCACAAAACGGGAGCCAGCTGTAAAAGCCAGCCAAAGGCAGACCCCACATTACCACCCCCAGCGCGACCTCCCAGACTTTCAACCTCAATAAAACCTACTTCCTGACAGATCACACAGGAAGCCTAGCATTTCGGGGTGGAACGGGCTTTTCTTCGGTATATCTGCTTTCATTTCTGGCCGTCTTTGATTTGAGCTGAATAAGCAATACCATACCGGCCGGGGTGGGCATTTTAAAAGACTTTGGGAGGGTGCAAGATACACATATGCCCAAGTCAAATAACATAACCAGCAGCTACAGTTTAAATCCCTACTCGGCAGTCCGGTTTCTTAGAACTGTTCTGTGGAAGTGAAAACGAAAGAGAACTTCCATCTTCCCCTGACCCCGCTGGCCCTCGCAGCTGGAATGTGCTGAAAATCACTTCTGGCACTGAAAAGGTTAATTGTCTCCTACTGTGAAGTAGAAGCTGAGAAAAGGGTCCTGGGCAGGGGAGGAATTATGGTAAATGAGGTTTTCTTTATAGTGCTGCTCATTCTCAACATGCTGAAAGGGCATTAGTTCACAGTTACTTTCTCTGGAATTACCAAATCTGCTCAGAAGCCTTCATTAGGATATTAAACAAGACTTAATAAGTGAAAGTGATTTGCATCGCTGATAATCGTGGGCATTAATCAAGACAGCTTCTGTCTCTCTCTCTGCAATATGTTTCATGTTCCATTGTAAAGCCCGTTTAATTCTGGAGGGCTTCTTAAAAGGAAAATATTACATTTAGAAAGCCATTTTTTAAATGATTTACTTAGCAAAGATCACTATAAATAATGTTCTACTCCCTTCTCAGCTTTAACTGTCAGAGTAATTAATACTGTGAGGTTTGTGTCAGCGATGGAGCCAGATGTGTTCCCACTTATCAGACATGGGTTCACTTATTCTAATAAATGCTTCAGCCTTTAGAAAGAACTCTAAGTATGATGCGAAATCAAATGACCACAGTTTCCACCTCCACCTGAAGTCACACGTTGTGGCCATCTTCTCTGTCACTCCAGGGACAGACAGACGCCTTCTATGTTAACTTCTGTGATAAACAAAAGCCTTAGATTGTAGGTAGTAAAACAAGGCAAGCTGTGGTGGTCAATAAAATCAGAAACAAATAAAAGTAAAGCTATTTAAGAGTGCTGCTGCTGTCTTTATGAGGCAGCTGCCTCTTGTTAAAACCAGTGGCTTCGGAGCAAAGGGACTTTCATCCAAAGAAGCTTATTTAATGACTATTAGAAAGACGAGAAACAAGAATTAATACTTTGGTTTAGGCAAGCGAAACACTAAGGATTGGTCTTTTGGGGTTTTTTTTTTCTTTTCTTTTTAATTCCTGGTTTTCAGCTTCACAAATGGATTATTTTTCAAGGCTTTCTGAACAAAAGATCAAGGCAATCTTGTTACTTTTCGTGGTTTAAAACAGTGTGGGAGACATGAGTTTTCTGTATCTAAAGCAATATAAGTCAAGGGCGGGAGGAACAGAAAGGAGAGAAGGATGGAAGTCTTTATCCCAGACCCGTGCCGACAATTCAGGTCTGCAGTCTAACCTCTCTGCCTCCATCCTTCCTCCCTCCTCAGTCTCTCCTGCAACAGTCCTGCTGAAGCTGCCCGTGGCTGAGATGTGTGTGTATACATGTTTCACACACACACACACACACACACACACTGGAGTTTATACATAGATGCACACACACACCCAAAGTTGTTGTACCATTGAGAGTTCAAATCTCTTGGCATATTTGATGCTGCTTCTGCCCTACTTAACGTGATCCCATGTACACTCCCGTTCTCCCTTCGGTTCAGGCAGCCTCATTTGTTATGTCTCTGCTAAAATTAACTCCACGTTAATTTCTGGAGGCTTTGGAGTTGATTGCTGGAAAAAAAGGTTATTTGCTGGTAGTGACTGGGGACATTATTGTTTGCATGCACTAGGGCTCAGCGCACTATTTAAATGCAGCTCAAGAGATGAACGTCTGTGAAGCAGAGGAAACTTGATCCATCCTAATGGACTGCAGCATGAATTACATGCCCTAATTCAGCACCTCTCTGCTTTGCTAATCTGGGATGGTTCACACAGAACCATTTATCCAGAAGGAAGAAGGTGTCATTCCCAACTAAGGGCTCTCTCACTCGCTCTCTTTTTTTCTCTCTCGTCTTGCTTTTCTTCTTTTTTTCCTTCCTGGATCTCCAATCCCCAAGCTAGTTTGAATATTTCTCTAGCCTGCCACGGGGAAATCTACTCATATTCTTGCGAGACTCCTTCATATTTTTGCCCACTGCCATAATAATATAACAACTGCCTGTCCCTGGGCACTTACTCAGTGTCAGACATCGTGCTAGGAGATGTACAAGCATTGTCGCTAATCCTTCAAAGAAGACTTTGTCTTCCTTAATTTACACATGAGGAGTTGAGCTCAGAGCCGCTAAGCAGCTGGTACAAATTCACACAGCTGTTAAACGATGAAGCAGAAGTTGAATCATGGCCCTCTAGGTCTGTTTCATGCCAAATCTCACGCACTTCTTCAAACCACCCCATCCCCTGCTGCTACCCCGGGCTAGAAAGAACCATTATGGGCACGTTGAGGGGCGATGTCATTTCCCTTAAGACACTTCTGTGAGAGTGTGACTACTGGTATTTGGATGCCACTTAATCTAGCAGTTTTGTTATTATTGTCATAGTCTAAAGTTTCCTCTCTCTTCTTCTGATTAAAGAGAAAAGCCACACATGGGCATAGTTTCCATCAGAGCCCCAGGAAGCACACAGCAACTTCTATTCATTTATTTTCAGGGCCAATAACCAAGGTCAGACACCTTAAAAAAATAGTTTTCAAGTTTTTTCCCCAAAATATTTCATAATGCCAGCAAAAAAAAGTTTTGCAGGCTATACAAATTTCAATGTTCAGATATATTTTTTCCTTGTTAATCTTCTCAAATGTTAGATGCAATCACCTTTCAATAGTTCAAGAGATGATAATTGAGTTTGAGGATTAACTAGTTCCCATCTATTTCCTTCCCCCTCCTCTCTACTATCCACATATTGGCTGTTAAAGTTCAAAAGCATTTCTACTAGGGGGAAAAAAAGATAACATTATAGAAATAACATGTAAATTAGACAACTATACTACATCTTAATAATTTTTGAAGGATTGTTGGGAGGAAAAGTAAAGAAAGGGTTAAGGCTATTTGTTTAAAATAATTTGAGAGACCTAAACATAGCTGTTATACCCAGCAGTTGAACACATGCATTGAACCTCTGCTTCCTTCAAAATCTCCATGTAACAGAAACAAGTTGGTTTTCTTTTTTTTTATTTGAAGAAATAAACCCACAAGGACAAATAACATGGTGAAAAAAGACAAAATAACATTTTGGAAGCTGGAAAGTAGATGTCCAACTAATAAGTGACAGCAGGTTCAAGAAAATTGCATCCTTACCCCAAAGTAAGGAAAGCGACAGAAGTAACCTGATTTTTAACTCAGCATCTATACAGATTCATGACTTGGTGGAACCAGGTACCTCTGGAAGTAGGGTTGAAGGTAGGGCTAGAAGAGGAGGATTGGTTGAAAGTCAACTTAGGAAGCACAAATCTCCTTCATACTCTGCTAAGCTTGGCAACTGCCCCTTCCCCACACCAACCAGCAGAAAACTAAAGGCTTATTCTCTAGAGAAGACCTCTTGACTGGGGACAGTAGGCACATTGGAGTCTAGGGTACTGTAGTGAAAACAGAAGGAACAGCAGAAGGTTCATGTAATGAATGCTGAGACCCACCTGTCCTGCCTCCTCATCCCTCCTTCTTCCCCAGAATACAGGCAACAAGAAATTGGAAGACTCGTCTCTAGGGCATCTGATCAGCCTAAGGGAAAGGACTTAAAGATACTGACATCTGGATTTCCCCAAAGAAAAGTCCCAATCAGCTCACCCTACAGAGAAGCCCTCCAGGTACACAGTTTCCAACTGGGGTTTTACAGCCCCATTCTAAAGAATGTGAACAGACAGCCAGTGTCACTAAACGTATGAGAAAATCTTTAAAATGCAGTCAGAGAACAAAACAACCAGTAGAAAAACAACTCAAAGGAAGCAGAGATCATACCAGAAGAAACAAGAAACAAACCCCCAAAAAAGCATTAATATCTTCACAGAGATAGGGGAAACCTGAACAGGATATTCTAAAAAAAAAAAGAAACATTCAAAGAACAAAAAGAGAGAGCGAGATCTTGGGGAAAAAAAAATGATGGCAGGAAAAAATTATCAGAAGTGTTGAAAGATAAAGCTAAGAATAACTCAGGAAGAACACAAAAACAAAAAGATGAAAAAGAGCAGATAAAAAATTATAAAATTAAAAGACCAGTCCAAGAGGTCAAATATCATAATAATCAGAGTCCAAAAAAGGGAAAGTAGAGAAAAATGTAGTGAGAACATAATTAATAAAATAATTGAAGAAAATCATCCAAAAAAAAACGGATGTGATTTTCCAGATTTCTAGGATCCACTGAGTGTTCCCAACAATGAATAAAAATAGATTCACACCAAGGCATGCCATTGTAAAATTTCAGCACACTGAAGATAAGGAGAATGCCTACAAACTTCCAGAGAGAAAAACCAGGTATTCTTCAAAGGATCAAGCATTATAGTAGTATCAGACTTCTCCATATTAACTCCAAAGGCTAGAAGACAACGGAGCAATATCTTCAAAATTTTGAAGGAAAATTATTTCTAACCCAGAATTTTATGTCCAACCAAACTATGAATTAAGTGTCAAGGTCAAATGAAGACATTTTCAAATGCGCAAGATCTCAGTGCATTTATTTCACCTACACCCTTGTTCAGGTAATTACTAGAGAATGTGCTGCACTAGAGCTAAAAAAAAAAGGAGTTAAAAAAAAAAAAAAAGGAAGACTAGGACCCAAAAAATAGGGTATCCAACACATGAGGCAGTTGGAGGGAATACCTAAGATAATGGTGAAGGGAGAAACCGAAATAATACCTATACAGCCATTCTAGAGAACCAGTCAAGATTGGAGCTGATCAGAAGACTCTGGGAGAATTTCCTTCATGAAGATGAAATTAATACAATACCTAATATGTTTGAAAGTATTGAGTGGAGATTTACATAACTAGGAGGAAAATTGGGGGGATGAATTAGTGTAGTGATAAGTACATAGAGCACTAAATAAATTTTTAGGAAAGACAATAACAAGAACATACAAAAGATTGTGCAAGAAAAAATTAATTCTAGGAAAATACATGGGGCATTTGTGAATTAATTTGCATAGTCATAATAATTTAAACACTGAATACTGATCAAACCAAAATTAAGATAAAACTATATTGGATGTTTGAAAGGATAAGAAGTATGTGTAGAGTGGGGAGTGAGGGGAAGGGGAGTAAATCCTCATTTCTATAGTGGGAAATCAATAGATAATGCCTAAAACTGAAAAACCAAGAAGTAGAAATATAAACATGTTCTATGAATATACGCAGGTAAATATCAAAAGAGTCAGTTTCAAGAGTGGAAATACATCCCAGATGTAAGAAATTGAAGGTGAAAGTTACGGATGATTATGGGTACTTGCAATACTATTTGACCCTTGCAATTCTGTGCATACCTAACTTTGATAAAAATTAAAACTAGCTAAAATATTACTAACATTTTGAATGTATCTATTTTTTTAATTTCTCCTGGTAAGCTGGCTTGGTAAAATTATTTATAATCTGTAGCCCACCAAACTTCAGGACAATGATTTTAAAACTGCATGTTGTGGCCTATTAGTAGATTATGAAATCAATTTAGTAGGTAGTCATCAGCAAGTTTGGAATGGAATGAAATGGAATAGTGGCAGACACCACTCCTTTTGTACAGGTACCCATTCACTCTTTATCTTTCTAGAAATATGTCCTAAGTTTTAGCTAGACATATGACTACAAGCTAGGATAAGTTAGCAGGTACTGCCAAATGGTTCAATTTGGACCAGTGAGATGTAAGAAGGAGCAATGTGTATGCAACATCCGGGCCATGCCCTCAAAACAAAACTATTTGGTCTGGACTTCCACTTTTTCCTCCCTATTAACTAGAAAGCAGATGTACAGGTGAACCAAATTCGACCAACTCTATAAGCACAACTCCCTAAAGATAGGAGATCAACAAAATAGAAGGAACTATGTCCCTGAATGGCCTTGTCGGGCAAAACCATCCAGCGAGTCCTGAATTACTTATCACTGAATTATTTCATAAGAAAGAAATAAACCTCTCTTATTTAAGGCAAGCATTTTGGATTTCTGTGCTACAGTACCTAATATGCACCTCATACAAAATAGAATAGAAAACAAAAGTGCACCACTTCTTGTAAGGATGAAATTTTTGTTTTATTATGTATGTGCTTGATGATATATGTGTTTACCTATATTGGATTGTAATTTAAATATTGGATTGCAGTTAAAAAGTTCTACAGCCACTGCTTAGGGTATAAATCTCTTATGCTTGATAAATGTTGGTTAGTTGAACAAAGTAATGGTATTTTAGAATGAGGCCTCTGAGCAGACAGGAATGTGAACTAATAAGCTGTGTTTTTGGGTTAGTTAACTGGGCCTCAGTTTCCTAATATGCAAAAATGACAGAGTTTGAGTAAATGATGTTTATATCCCTTTCAAGTCTACAATTCTGTCAGTCAGCTGATGCAATTCAATATTCTTTATCATTGGTAAGTATCCAAATAGTCAGAAAGACGATAGACCCTTTATGTCACAAGCTGGGGAGGAGAGAGATGCAGAGAAAGTTAGGTAGGCATGGTTCATCTTTACTCGGCTACTATTTGAATAAAGATCCCCTTACTCAGATTTGGAAGATGCAGCAAAATGAAAGGCTACTATATTTTGTAGTAGATGGAAATCTATGCTGGGGTGTAATGACCAAGACTAGATGACATAACAGTGACAACTGGGCCCCAGTTGTTCTCCAAATTTGGGGAAGTAGGGAGAAATAAAAAAGAAGCCACACAAGTGTAATAAGAATTATGGGAAGGTTGCAAAGTACAACCAACATTAAGAGAAATGAGAATGCTTAACCTTGAAGAAGGCTGGGGGCCACTGAATAATTATTTCTTAGGAGGAACAGTGCAATTCTGAATAGAGAGATAAGCAACAAGTTCTTGATATAGACCAGTGATTTTCAAACTTTTTTATTTAGAAGCAGAATTGTTTCTCCAAATGAAATCTTATGTAGTACCTCCCAATACATAAAAGAACAAAAAAGAGTTTTTCCAACCATTTCAGTACCTTTTCTGAAACCCTAGAGTTTGAGGAACACAATTTTAAAACAAGTCATCTAAGTCAGTGTTTTTCAAATATTTTTCACCATGATCCACAGGACCATACCTCCTTCTGGTACACAAATTACACACACACACACACACACACACTCCTGAAACAAAATTCCACAAGGTAATTTTACATTTTGTAGTCTATTTCGTTCTATTCTATTTCTTTTTTTTTTAATGCTAACCATGATCCACTTAATTTATTTCAATGAATTCACCAATGAATACGTTGCAGCTCACAATTGAAAAACACTAATCCAGATTGAGAAAAGATGGATGCAAATTGGCCAAAAGATTATGTTAAATTTTTTCATTGTAAATATGATTACTTGGAACAAGTAATGCTAAGCTGTTATTGGTTTGTCGCTTCCGAAATCTTAAGAACAGAAGCAACTCCTTGTCAGGAGTAACTTGGGACGGGAGGGTTGAATGTTTCCTGTGCCTTCCACCTATGGAACTCTCTCTGTGGCAATGGGGGCCCCGGTGAGGGTGGATGGATGGTGGAGATGTGGGTGGACAATGATTCCTACTTCTTAATCAGTGTTGATGAGAGAAATATTACATAGAAGAAGGTCCATGAGATTTGCTGTGTAATTATACCACGAGAGAAAACAAAACTAAGATGGACATAGAGACTATAACTAAATCAGTTTAACCCTGTAAAAGAAATGCTCCTTTACAACAGTCCTTTTTTATTCATCAAAAAGCCATTTGGAAAAAATTAGAAAGTCAATAAAAAAAAGATAAGTCATTTGGGATCTGGGAAAAAAAGACAGGATAAATCTTGCAAGCCATTCACAAATATCTATTTCCATAATTCATATGGAAAAAAAATAAAGACGAATCAGGGGACAACTGAGAAGGAGTCATGGGTTCTTACAGAATTTTAGTTGATATACAAACAAATTAAAATACTGAAAGTATTGCAATTCTTTTTAAATTTAATTAAAATTTAAAATTGAACCTCTTTCGCCATACTTACATGAGAGACAATGCGTGCAAAAATCTCTAATAATAGTGACAGCTCACTTTTGTGTTTGTAAGCCCATGTTTATGAAATGCCTCAAACAACCCAATCGAGGTGCAGCTGGAGTAGTTAGAGGAGCCCTGGCTGCAGGGTGGCTGTCCAGGCCAAACAGCCCGCTGGCCGGGTGAGCTGGGGATTACCAGGCACTTGCTCTTAGCGAAGAGGAGTGGTAACAGCTAGAGAATTCGAAATTCAACGAGCACACTGCACTTCAAGCACTTGTAAATAGAAGGTCTGTGCACCCTTTGTAATTAGTTCATCAGCTGCATTTTAGACAGTGACCAATGCTACGTGACTCGGCCATGTGCAGAACCAAAATAATGGATGGGTCTGAGAGAGGGGCATGTCATCGCCAGATGAGGGGTTTTGTGGGTGTGCTAGGGAGTGAGAATTAGCAAGGCCACACACTCCTGAGTCCTGAGTGTTATTTGTAATTTTTTGTATTCAGAGGATTTCATTTGTTTAAGTGTTTAAATTACCTTTTGTAACATTAACGTGGTCCATTCCATTGTATTACTTTGTCTCCAATAGCTCTTTAATTTCTTTATAAGGTTTCAAACTAAAATAACCCCTAGAATACTGGGTGCTCAGTAAACAGCAATTCCTTTTCTTCTTCCCTTCCAAAGTGATATTTCAGGAAAGGACGGGAGATGCGAGTCTGGGATAATGGCTTTAGCTGGCAACCTGTTCTGCTACTGCGGAGGAAAAGGGGAACATTTGGTGGACCTATGGCACCTGTGAAAATCGAGCAGTCATAGATGACGAGAAATTGACATGATAATGAGCTCATTTGTATTCTCGTTTGCAGCCCTCCACTGCCTTACTCTCAGACTGCTTAGCCAAATCCTTTTGATGGAATCTGACACAGCCTCCGCAATCTGGAGGTTTCTGTTTTTCTATTAAGGTGATCCCAAGACCCATTACAATTCACCGTTTCTGCCATATCTGTCCTTGGAGAGAAATGAAAAGAAGATGGGGGAGCAGGCTCCAAGAAATGAACTTTGGGAGAAACATTAATACTCAAAAATGAAAAAAATTCCTTAATTCAAACTAATTAGGTATGAAGGTCAATCTGAATTAGCGTAAATTTTACGTAGAAAAGTTGTTTTATAAAAACCATCTCAAATCCTCTTTTGAATGAAATAGGATATAAATAAAATATTTTCTAAAATATTAATGGTTGCAGGAAATTAAATATTAGATCACGTTCGAGTAGAGAATCTGCTTTAAGGAGTAGCTAAAGCTACATCATAATATATAGCACCTATTTGTATGCAGACAATTAAGGCATTAAGTCCTTAGCCTCAGTTCTTCATAAACAGTATAAAGCAACAGCAACAAAATTTTTGTAGTAGTTCTTCGCCAGAGCTGTTCATCAAAATTACCCAAGGTATTTTCACAATACAGATGCCTAGTCTCACTCCAAACATACTCCATTAGGACACTTGTGGCAGGACAGGAAAAGGATGAGCATGTACATTTTGAAAAAAAGCTCCCATGTTGATTCTTACGCACACCCTTAGCCAAAAACATAAATTTATTGAATACTCACTGTCTTACAAGCATTTTGCTTAGATGATCTTATAGGTGGGGAATCTTAAGAGGTTACACAGACAGAATTTGGTATATCTGCTTCCAAACTCAGTGCTTTCTCTTTAGCCCCATACGCCTTATAAGATAATGTTAAGGAAGCTCAAATGTACATTCTAGTTAATAAGGTTTAACTAGAAGTTAAGAAATGGATGCTGATCCCAAATAAAAACGTGCTAATCCCTAGATACTTAGAGAACTGAGCGCACACCAAACTTCCTGGGATGTGCAGAGCTGGGAGAGCATATTGTTCCCATAGGAAGAAAAGGCAGCAGCAACGTTAACCAGCTCACAATTCTCTCTTCCTACACATGTGGTAGGAATTGTCACCTACTCCAGAGCTATATTTTATACCTGAACAAGCCTTTGTCCAAGCATGTAGTGTTTCCTTGCTAGGACACATCTGGCCTGCTCCTTGAACTGGAGCTCTGTGATTAGCTGGCTAGATTCCAACTGAGAAGGCTTTTTATCTTTCTCACGGTGATAGGCAGCATTTGGAAGCCCCAGAGACGAGGCACAGGAAGGATGCTGATGTTACTGTGGATGGTATTGCTGCTGTCATCTGAGAGAATCATCTTCCTCTAGTGCCACCACATCCATCACACTGTCAAGACCCCTACAGCGGTCTCTATTGCCTGTCACATCTAGTCTCAATCTCCCAGCTGTCTTCAAGAGCCCTCCACCAATTTGCCACCCCATCGCTGCCCACCTCTTCTATCTCTTCTCTTTAACTTGATACATCCTCTGCAGAAGCAGGGGCCAGTTCTTGACCTGCCCCCTGTTCACAGCAGACTTCACTAGGGGAAGCACCATCCTAGTGCTCCCCCATCACTCTTCATCCATATAATGAGGTTCTATACATCTTGCAGCTTGCGGGAACAGGCTATGCACAGGAAACACTGGGGAGGCCATTTACCTGGGTTTGCATCCTGCCTCTGGGTAAGGTATTTAACTTCTCAGACTCCATTTCCTAATCTGCTAATTGGCATGATAACACCTGCCCTTCCTCAGCAGTCAGTTGTAAGGATCAAAAGCTCATGGCTGCAGAGCGCTTGAAGGGTATCGGCAGTGGGTTTTGATAGCTGGAGAATGGAATCAGACGAGATTATAGGCTGAGATTATAATTCATAGGCTGGAGGTCCCATCTGTTTTTTTCCAACCTCGGTAAGTACAGGGAGCTGATAACTTAGCGTATGTTAGCAAGTTAGTTGGTTATCTGTTTTCCGCACTTAGAATCTACATAATGATTGCAGATGCCCGGAGAACAAGTCTCTGTCACCTCCCAGAAGAACCCTCCTGAGAGAGCATTTCCTCATAATTAACCTAACCCTCCCCCAGCACTGAGGTTTAAGCCTCATTCTCATCTTCTTTCCTTAGACAAGGGAACGCATAGACAGTCACTACCCGCTGTAAAGGAGAACCTCTTGGAACTGAAGACACAAGTGCCACAGCACTTCCCACTGTGTGATGGTGACAAAGGGCTACATGTTAGGAAAGCATTTTGAGACCTTCATGCAAGCCAGGAAGCGTGACAAAGAGAGAGAACACTGGACTGGGAATCAGGACCCCTGACGTCCACCCCGACTCTGCCACTAACTGGACCCTCCTCACACAAGTCACTTTCTTTGCTGTTCCTCAGTTTCGGCTTCTAGAATGTGAGGGGGTTGACTAGATCATCTCTAAGGTCTCTTCAAGCCAGAAGATTCTGTCATCTAGATACATGCTTATTAGCAATGCAGTAATTGCAGTGTTGCATGTTATCTTTATGAAATTCTTCCTGTGACACCTGCTTTACGTATTGCATATCTTTCTGGTACTAAAAATAATCACAATTCTCTGAGCTGTAGAAGGAAGCCTTGGGGAATATATCCACACAAGAAGCCGCCCTCAGGCCTTCAGGCCTATAGAGTGACTGAATCAGGGTTCTAATTATGAATAAGTTCAGAGTCTCAGAGCATCATCAGAGCATCATCATTTCTCCATATATATGCACAGCAACACAATGTTAACTGGGTTTCTCTCTTTCTCTCTCTCTATCCCTCCATCCCTTCCTTCCCTTTCTCCCTCTTCCTCTCTTTCTCTCTCTGCCAGAGAAGAGAGAAATCTCAGGGATTTTGCTATTTTGTAGCTTGCAGCTTCCTTTCACACTACGTCCACTAAATAGAGCAATTTGAGCCTAGATCTAATTTTGAATTTTTAAAAAAGAATGTTCTATGTTCTTCAAAGTGATTTTTCTCCCTAAAATGTATTTTCGCCTGGTCATTCTCACTACCTTCTAACACACCTCTTAATTTTCCGGGGGACAGATTTATACGCTCCAGATGCTGAGCAGGAGCTGCAATAATTCCACCTGCCACATCTGGCTCTTTGGCACGCCAGGCCAGCAGCTTCAAAGTTGCATCTCTGCACCGTACGTGGTTAGACTGCTGGCTGCTGCTTTATCTCCCTGGATGTAATTTTCCTTTGATTCACCTATAATTCTGAAGAACTGATGCATTTGTATCCATTTTGAATAAAGTTCTCTACAAATGCTGCATTTGATCTCTAAGCAGACCCTTTTATTTCCTCGTACGCCGCCTCGCCTTTAATTCAGGCGTAAGCCTTAGAGCAACTCAGAACCACTATGCCTGATCCTTGCACAAGCAGTTTTGTTTGCTCCAAGTGCCCTGCTTCTTGCTCTTGCGCTTGGAGGAAAGAAAGAAAGTGGTGGGGGGAGGGGAGCCGTTCATGTTCCTGCATCCGAGGAGGGACGGGACAGACAGTGGACTCGGCAATTTCTACTCTGCCCCTTTCTCATTCAGGTGCTGCCTTCATATTTACACTGCCTATTTTTGCAAACAATCAGGTTTGTTTGGGAGGTGTAGATGATGAAATATGAAGTGTTCCTATGAAGCATCATTCCTCAAAGTGCATTCCACAGAACATTCACCAGCTAGATGCTTTGAATAATTCCCTGCAGAGACCACAGCATCCATTAACACGCTAAACGTTCTGAGAAGTCCTGCGGCATACAGAAACACATACATTTGATTTTCTTAAGTAGAGTTTCCCAAATTTGTTTGACTAGAAACCCTTTTTCATGTAACACCCATTAGCCTCCCATCAGAGCCCAGTCTTGGGTGCTGCTGTGAAGGAATGTTCTTAATTCCTCGTCATGAGTCCACCAGCACTGACATAGCCCAGGCTCCTGCAGTCATTTTGAGAAGCTAGACATTTACTGCAAAGACAGTGCATTGTTCAAAACAGTAATGGTCAAAAGAGGGGATGTGGCTGAAATAGTACCCAATTTTCCTGAGTTTCTCAAACACCAGCAAATAACAAACAAACAAGCAAAAAAAAAAACCAACAACAACAACAAAACAAAACCTGGCTCCAAATACCAGAATTCCAGGATAATTTTTCCAAAAGAAATATCATTTAAATAAAGGTAAATAAGGAATAAGGGTATAGTATCCTAAGACTCTTACTTGTGAGAAAATTTTATTTGAATGCCTAACTTCTGCTTAATTAACCTACAATCCTGCACCAATCTTTTTACTTACATATCCAATGGCCAATATACAGAAATGGTCACAGGGGGCCCCAACTTTCCTGGATTTAAGATTTGCAAATTCACTTATTCACAAGGGACCCCAAAAGTCCGTGCCACGTAGTACTTTTCCAATCTGCAAGATCCAGTGATAACTGAGTTGCACATCTCATATCTAGTGAGTGAGCCCAAATGACCACCAGCATCCATGTCTAGGAAGTTTGCTTCTCTTCCTTCCATGGTCAGAAATTATACGAAAATCAAAAACTTTTCAGATTAAGGTGAATTTATATTTAGGCTCACTGCTATAACAATATGATGTAATATAAAGTTGCCAGAACAGATTTTGAAGAATAACTTTATAAATTACTTGTCTATTTCTAAAATCACTGAGGGTTTGAGGGGAGCTCAAATGTTTCAGTTACCCATTACTGCATATTATTAGAAAAATTATATACTATCTTTGTGAATTTGGGGTTTTTTTAAGGACTAAAGATGTCTATCCCTCACAATTTTTCAGCTATCTGATTTGTAATTGGTATTTATCAGATTTGTCATTGGTTCATCTCCTAACATTTTTCTATTTCTTCTACAAAGTAAATCAAATTAGTAGACCTTGAGATAACTTGAAATACCAGAAATATATTAAAAGGGGTTTTTGCATCGAACTTCATGACCTATGATATTTGTTCCAGCACAGCTTATATCCGTCTCTGGGTTGAATAGTTTTTACAAAGTGGTAACGATAACTAAAGTTTTCAAGATCAATTTTTTATTTATACCATGAACTCCAGCAAGACAGTTTGGGCACTATAAATTCACAAACTCCTAACTTTTACATAAGGAGTTGGAAGGCAAGAATTCTACCATCAACAACACAGATGTTGCATAAACTATCACAGCTATCCAAGACACAGATACAGATACAAGATCACAGACTATAGATAATAATGACAAATACTTTATACGTAGTTTATGGGTTACAAATAGAAATCAGACTGCCTGGGTTCAAATCACATCACCACCGTTTACTAGTTGTGTGACCTTAGGCAAGCTACTTAACCTTTCTGTGCCTCAGTTCCATCATCTATAAAATGGGGACAATAATAGTACTACCTCATAGGGTAGTTGTAATGCTTAACGAGTCAATAAATAGCCACACAGTCTGCACTAGGTATTTGCTGTTGTTGCTTCTGCTGCTGTCATCATCATCATCATCATCATCATCATCATCATCATATCAGCAGATTTTCAAAACAACCCCAAGAGACAAGAGGGTAAGATATCATCATAAACCTGTGTATGAGGGAAATGAGATTCAAGGAAGTATAGTGATTTGCTCAAGGTGAAACAGCTAATAAGGGGCAAAGTAATGTCTCAAAAATAGTTCTTCTGACCAAGGGCACATCTGTCACCTGCAGGGTCCAGGACAAGAGTACACATGAAGGCTCACATACCATAAGTCTAAATATTTAAAAGTTATAAATCAAGCTGACAAACTTTTAAATGCAATATGTTCTAGCCTCCTATCTTGACAAACATTTCTTCATAATGACAAAATGGAAAAATATATGTAAAGCTAAAATTTATGTACACACACACAAAACTAGGTTAAATATCAGATAGCAAATTACTATTGAGCACATCTAAATTGATGGGCCAGAAACATCTGGGTGAGTAATAAAGACACATATACTCCATACATTATTTATATTCATCCATAAATTTTACTTTTCTTATCTTCATTTCAACAAAATCACTAATTATGTTGTTAAATTAAGATTTTCACATAATCTGTGTTCTATTTTGAGTAATGCCAAATCAGACAACTTTTCTTAAGCTATTGTCACTCTTAAATAATTTTTTAAATTAATTTCAATTTTGGAAAAACTTCACAGTAGTAGGTGGAATTGTCAGTAAAAAATGCTTGAAGCAACACTTAGAAATGCACCATGAATTTTACATATCAAAAATAAACATCATAATGGAGTCACATATGAAAATTATCTTCATTGCAGAACATATTCTGAAATGTTTTAAGTTCATCATATAAATCGTTGTCACTCATAATGCAGTTTTCCTCATTCCCTAGAGTTGTATCTGAAGTAATACAGTATTTCTTTAATTCATTCAAATTTTTCAGTGTTTGCATATTTAAAGAAAAAGCAAAAATATTGCAATATATTGCTCATTCAAGTCCTTTCAATTGCAACTACATCTTGTATCTTCTTTTCCATAGTTATGCAAAGTTTTCTTTTTCTTGTTTTAATTCTCCTATTTTTAAATTTTTTAATGTCACTTTCGTTGCATATTTCACATGTGGTTTCAACAAAGAAAAATTATTTTCTCCATAATTTAAAAAATATTTTTAGCCATTTAAAAAGTTAAATGGCTAAACATATCTGTTTGAGTGTTTTGTAATCTTTTGTGAAATTAATAGCAATTTATGATTTATACCAAACAATCATAGTACAAATTCAAAATTAATTTCATTTTTCTGCCAAAGCCTACAATTTGCTTTTTATTTGAGGATTTTCTGTTGTTTTGCTGAATTCTTCTAGTGAATCTCATATCTTGTCTAAATTAAATCTAATTACTTTAACAGCATTTAGTTACCATGCCCTTTGTGAGGCTAAGAGAAAATCTAAGGTCAAGTTTTATATTTTCTATCAAGATGTTTCATTTTTAGACAGATCTAGAAAACATAGTACATAATCTTTGAAGTGTTCCAAAGAATATCATTGTTATCAGTTGATGTCATGTCTCCTAGTAACAAATTCAAACTATGCACACAATGCAACACAAAGAATGCATCTGGATTTTCAGAAATACTGGCTTGTACTCCTTTTTCTAACAAACCATGTTAGTTTCATTATAATAGGCGTCCCCTTAACAATTTTTTAAATCAGTGCCTAGCATAGAAAGATGTTTTCTCCAGTTCTTCAGTTAAATCTGCGTCTCAGATATAAAATCAATGAAAGTCTCATTTATTTTGATTTCCTTGTTTTCTTCCTTCAGTGGCTCAACAACTACCTGTAATAAATGTTAGATTTCAACCATTTTCAACCAAATGATTTTGGTTTCTTGCACAATCTAGTTGACCTGCGTAAGATTTCCTTTTTTTGTTTCATGTATGATTTCTTCTCTCATTTTATAATCCTTTGTAGTAGCCAGCTCTTGCTGCAGCAACAAACAACTCAAAATCTCCGTGTCTTACAAGAGTAAACGCTTATTTTGCTCACAGAGGTCTGAGGTAGGGCTGTGACCATGTTAGACCTCTCTAAGGTGTTCTGGCCTCGTCCAGGCTCAGTTTGGCTCCTCACGTCTTCCCATGCCAGTACCCAGGATGAGGAGCATCCATTATCCAGGGCACAAGGTAGGGGAGGGTAGAAGATCAAGGGTTGGCAGAGACAGAGATAATCCATGCAAGCACATTTAAAGCTTCTGCTTGGACATGGCATATATCACGGGCATATATCACTCACGTTCCCCTGCCAAGGCAGATCGCATGCCAAGCCAGCGGTCAACAGGGTGGAAGAGAAGAGTACATTCCAACCAGAGGAAAGCACGGCAGGGGCAGGGAGAGACTGAATAATTGTAAACAAATAGTGCTATTTACCAAGACCAGCCACTTGATCACAAATATTTACTTTCTTCCTGAGACTCAAAGTCTCATTCAGTCAAGTCTTCAGGCTTAAAGCCTGGGATCTCATCCTTTCCTCAAGTTCAGTTGCAGGTCCTCTTGATGCAGAGACTATGATCTTAAAAAAAAAAAAAAGTCCCCCCCCCAACCCCATTCAATACACAATGGTGAAACAGGAACAGGAAAACCACAATAAACACTTCCGTTCAGAAAGGGAAGGAATGGGAGGCAAGCAGTCCACGACCATATTGAAATCCCACTGAGCAAATATTGTGGGTGCCCCCAACCTAGGGCTGGGAAATATTCCTTGACTAGGCCCCACTTCCATTCCCTGGGAGCACTACTCCCATTTACTATTCTTCACATCTCTTGCCTCAACTTTCTAGGAGTTGTGTCCTCTTTTATCACCATCCTTGGCATATTTGAATACTGCGTCAGAAAATATGTCTTCCTGGTGGTCAAGCAGTTTCCTAAGCCTGCTTCCTATCCCAATAAAGTTAGGTTATTTTACATCTCATCACAGTCTTTGTTAATCCATGCTAAAGCACTTTTGATAACACAGAGCTATGTTAAATGTTGGGGGGGTTTGTTTGTCTTTTTTTAATCTATTTGATTCCAGTCAACTTCACATGCTAATAGACACAACTCATAATTCTTTCAACTCATCTCGCTCTCTCTTTCTCTCTCCCCTACAAGTACTTCAAGCTTATCAAGCTTCTGTGCAACCATGCCCTTCTCTTTGCTCTGAGCTTTTTTGTCCATCTGAAATAATTTACTGGAGGATACATTATTAATCTAATCAGACATCTGAACGAAAGTTGTGTAAGCCATGTTCTTGATTTAGTCGTATTCCCAGGCTGTGTCTTAATGGCAATATTCCTCACTCAGCCCTTGTCCTCAGGTTACATGAGGAAAAAATGAGAATTTTTTATTGGAAGGAGATGAGAAACAGTAGCGTATATCAAACCAGCAAACCCCAGAATTTATGGATTATCAATTTTCCCTTTCATTCTTCATTGCAAACAGTCCAATTCTTTTCTCAGCTCATCTCTTTCTTGCAGTTTCTTATCAAATGCAGCTAATAACAACCTAGCCTCCTACCAACATTCTGTCTCAAAGCTGCTTCCCATAAATTCAACAGGTACATTTTCCACCTGTGATGATTTTACCGAGTATTTCACCAACGTACAGCACGGGTTCCTGTTTTTCTAGCTTCCTATAATAGCTTCCTTAATGGTGGAAGCAAAGCCACATATTTTAAGATTTTGTTAAGGCAGAATCCCACTCTTGGTACCAATTCCTATATTTATCAGCTTTTGTTGTTGCAATAAGCACAAAAATATCAGTTGCTTATAACAACAAACATTAATTTCTTGTTTATGTTGCTTGAGGGCTATGGATTAGATACAGTTCTGCCGAGCTCTGCTGGGCTTCACGGGGATCTGACTAGCTCTCAATGTCTTCTCTATCTGGGACCCAGGATGAAGGATCACCCACCATCTGGGGCATGCTTTTCTCTGGTGGAGGGCAGAACATCAAAGCGGGGATAGAACCAAACCTCACAAGCACATTTAAAGCTTCATCTTGGACCTTATGTAGGGCATATCCACAGGCCAAAGTGAGCCATATAGCTAAACTCAAAGTCAGTGGGGTAGGGAATATAATCGCCTAGAAGAAGGCTTGGCAAGGGTGGGTGGGCAGGGAACAAATAATTGGGAACAAATAATATAATCTATCACATCCATTAAATTAATAATCTGATTATGAATTCTCCATTCTCGATAGTGACCATTTGTTTCACTGTATACATCTATACATAGTTGGCATTAAGTTCCTTGGTGTTAAGAGCAGGCAGGAAAGGCTAGATCCTGATGGTGCTAGAGAACAAACTCTAGAGCCTGACGATGTGCCAGTCACAGACATACTTCCAGTTTCTGTACTTCTCTCATCATGCACCAGCTACCAACATTTTATGGACTTGTACCAGTCCATAGACTGTTCTTCTCTGGAAATATAAACCTGAGCAGTTGTCAAATATGTGGGTTAACAGCAGCTATCTGGATTACAGCAACAAGATTCATTCCAGATCCTTCTTGCAGGCAGGATATAACCTCCCACTAAAGGTTTTCAGGCATGACTGGAGTATGTAGGTGTGCCTATAGTGAAGAAGAGGGAAACAGAGATGCAGAGAATGAGTGAGTGAGAGTGCCAGAGAGAAACGTAGAGAGACACAGAGAACACTCAGAGATAAGAGGAGGGCCAGAGTACCTACAGAATTCTAGAGAGGAGAGAATTTTAAGAAGGTGCTAATACCCACGCACCGCTCGTCCGGCCATGTTGAGGCAGCATCCCACATACGGCAACTAGAAGAATGTGCAACTATGACATACAACTATCTGCTTGGGTTTTGGTGAGAAAAAGGAGGAGGACTGGCAATAGATGTTAGCTCAGGGCTGGTCTTCCTCAGCAAAAAGAGGAGGATTGGCATGGATGTTAGCTCAGGGCTGATCTTCCTCACCAAAAAAAAAAAAAAAAAAAAAAAAAAGATGGTGCTGATAGACACTGAGAAATTTCACCTTGAGGTAAAGATAATGAAGAATATCAGGCCTAATCAGCAGAAGCCTATTGTCAAAATGTGAAGAATTTCCCTAAGAGATGGAACACACTCACTCACAGCCATTTCCATCTTAGTATTGAGTTGTTCATCCACTCCCAAATTTAGGATGGTGGACATGACAAGCAACTGTTGCCATTTATTGGGTGAGGATGAGGCAAGATCAAAAGCCTGGAAAGGGGGACCTGTCTGGGTATTCTCTGTACTGAAGGCTCTGACAGGTGAAGGATGCCATGAGAGCACTGTGAACATGGACAGAGCCAAAGGGCCCAGAAGACACCAGAAGCAGAGGTGGAGAGACTAGGATGCTAGCACATGCTTGGCCTCCTTCACAATATCAGCCCAGGGAACATTCTAAAAGCCTTTATCCTTTAGTTATGTTGCAAGTGATTTGAGCAAGGACATACGCAATCAGAAAATATGTTATATCCAGGGTCTACTGTTCCCATCCTTCTCTGCTAGGAAATTTTTAACATAAATAACCTAAAATACCTCACAGAGATAGAAAAGTGGTGATCATTATATTCTCTGACTGGCCTTCACAGATTCAAAGTCCTCTTCACCACGCCATAGAGTAAGCAGTTGACCCAGAAATACAAAGACTGACTTGCTAAACCATCATTGCCCTTATGAGAAAAAACCCTGCTAGATACTAAACCAAGTAAGATACCTGAGTCTCACAATTCGCTCCATGGTTAAACAGTCTTATTAGTGGGAATTTGTAATACAGCATTTCTTTTTTTGTGTGTGTGAGGAAGATCAGCCCTGAGCTAACATCCATGCTAATCCTCCTCTTTTTGCTGAGAAAGACCGGTTCTGAGCTAACATCTATTGCCAATCCTCCTCCTTTCTTTTTCCCCCAAAGCCCCAGTAGGTAGTTGTATGTCATAGTTGCACATCCTTCTTAGTTGCTGTATGTGGGACGCGGCCTCAGCGTGGCCAGAGAAGCGGTGCATCGGTGCGCGCCCGGGATCTGAACCCAGGCAGCCAGTAGCAGAGAGCGTGCACTTAACCGCTAAGCCACGGGGCCGGCCCTGTATTACAGCATTTCATATCTGAAAGGTATCTTATGGATAGTGTTATGATATCATTTATCATGCAAAGCAAGACAATTTGAAGAGTAGAGAGGAGTGTTATTATTTACTGCAGGACGATGGGCATAAACCAGGATGAGCCCAAGGAAACCAGGATGGTTCCTGGGTTGGATGTATGTTAGATAGTCTCCAAAGATAGTCTCCCCTCCATAGTCAGTGCACATGTGGCTTCTCCTATTGAGAAGTGGAGTCTATTTCCCCTCCCCTTGAATCGTGGGCTGGCCTTGTGACTTTCTTTAACTAATAGACTGCAGTGGAAGTAATGCCATTTGCAGGCCTAGCTTAAGTTTAGCAGCTGCTTCTTTTGCTCTCTTGGAACTCAGCAGCTGTGCTGTAAAGACGTTCAAGCCCTTAAGGATGCAAGCAAGTGAGTGATCCCCAGACAAGACCACGTAGAGCAGAAAAACCACCTTGCTAAACTAGAGAATCAATAGAAATGAAAATTATTGTCTTAATACATTACCTTTTGGAATGGTTTGTTGTATAGCTATAAATAACTTGTCACCTTCCTTATAGGTACTGTAGTTCACCATTCACACACAATACTGCTTAAAATAGTATTAGCCCATAAAAACTCCACATTCAATTTCAGCACAATTTGACAATCCTAACAGGGGTAAAACCCAAGTGATCTGAAAACATAAGTACAGTTGCCAGATATATGTCATGTGACGTTGAACACAAGCAGCTACATTCAGAACGTGATCCTCAGTGATTTCTTTGGAGTTTGAAAGAGAGACTGATGTGCTAATGTTTTCACTGAATTCTCTTTCTACTCTTTCTTTCTTTTCCAATATCTTGATAAAATGTTTCTGGAAACTGAAACACCTTTGGATCTTCAGGTATCTGCTTCCAAACTCGGTATCTTAGTTGTTAAGTAGTTTGAAAACTCAGGTAGATCTCTCTTTCCCAAAGCTCTTTGAAATTCTCAGCAGCAAAGTTCTGAAAAACTTGCCCATTCAGCAATATGGCAGGTGAGACCTGCTGTATCGTCATGACGTTCAATAAAATGATCGCAGCAAGGGAGAGATGGGGAGCAGAGAACAGCTTCTGCTGAGACAGGAGACACTGAGACTCCTACCTGTCTGATGTTTCCAGAAACAGCAAATAAAACAAAACTCTGAAAGTCCGTGGTAAGCTTTAAGAATCCAACTCTCCCCTTTAGAAGAACAAGGTTTTGTCTGGGAGATGATAGCATTCAGAGACAAGCTATGTTATACTGCATGTTCAAATCACTTCTGCAAAACTCTAAACATAGCAAAGCACCAGTATGTGGTCTGACAAGGGAGGAAGACCAGTATTATCTAGCAAAAGACTTCATGTAAGACTATTTTTAATAAATTATACATTTGTTGTTTGTTCTAAAGGAAATTTTCAAGTAGAAGTCATTTGAGTAATGGCTTTAATGAATAAATAAACATCATTTGAAATTATCAGAGATAATGGGTACTTCAATCTGCTCAACAAATCCCTCACAAATAGAACAAAAGTAAACTCGATCATGGACATTTTTGCTATTATCAGAATTTTCCAATTAACAGTGCATGACTTATTCCAGTTCATACTATTTTAGTCAGCCAGTCCAAAACAGAAAACAAAAAGAACTATAGAGAAATATCAGTAACGGTTCCTAGTGCAATATTGTCAGTGACCATCAAAAAGGCATCATTGTCTTAAATACTTTAGGAAGAAGCAGTTCAAGATGCATATGTTTTGATTTACCCAGAAAATATCTACAGCATTATTTTTGTTAACCTGCCACCTAATATGTCTGTGTTGTTAACTAGTTGAAGTAAGATGCTCTGAGTTTACAGTATTGAAAGGTAATCTGGTAACCCCACCTATTATATATATTCCCATTCCTTCCCATTACTATCTTTTCCTTTAGTGCTTTTCTATAAGCTCAATTCTTTGATCTGCTCTGGCCAATGAGCCCTTGATAATTTGAAGTTTCTTTATTCAGATTACAAGGCATCTTATTAATGTGGCCCCTGAATCTTGTAGTCTAGAAGACCAACATGAATTGCCCTGTGATGTGGTTAGGAAAGAAAGAATGGGCTCTGGAGACTCACAATATTTGGCTTGAATGTGTGCTCTGCCATATGCCAAATGTGTGATCTTGAGTTTAGAGGGAAAAAAAACAACAGATTTCTGCCTGGGGTAATTTCCTGGACTGAAGTGCCAGGAGCGGGTACCAAAGGAAAGTATAGCAATCACACTGAGCGGAGGCGGCAGAGATAAGAGCTCAGGGAAGCTGAAGTGGCTAGAATTTATAGAGCAGAGTATCAGAGAGGAGGAAACAATTCAGAAAAAGAGCTAAAGGAATCTGCATAGAATATCCCTTGAATCTACTCCGGAAGAATGCACTACTTATGCATAGTGTGAAAATCCACAAGGCCAGGTAAAGAAAAACTAGGGAACTGTAAGCTGAAGAATTTTCAGATGTCACACACTGCTGAAAGAAGTTCAAGTTCTGGCCAGCAAAAATGGAGAGACCTTGTTGAAGACTTAGTTCATTCAACTTAGTTCATTCAAAACTTAGTAAAGGTTCCAGAAATGTCTCACCTACATAATAGAGCTAAATTAGCCTTAAAGTAAAAACTACTCTAGACCAGCCCTTTAAAAGTTTTAAAAGCTCCAAAAAAATAAGATGACCCTCATTTAGCTTGACTAATTGCTAGACCAGCATCCTATACTATTTAAATAAAGACAAGAAAAACCAGACACTCAAAAATGTAAGAATCACAATGTTCAGCACTCAATCAAAAAATACAAGACATACCAACAAGCAGGAAAATGTGATTGATAACAGGAGGAAAACAAGTCAATAGAAATAGATGCAGAAATAACAGAGATAATGTAATTAGCAAACAAGGACATTAAAACAGCTATTATAAATATGTCCAAGAATTTAAAGGAATACATATAATAAGGAGATAAATGGAAGATTTTTAAAAAAAACTAAATGAAACTTTTCTCACTAAAATATACATCTGAAATGGAAAATTCACTGGGTGGAGTTATCAACAGATTAGATACTGAAGAATAAAGTTAGTGAACTTGAGGACAGAGCAATATAAACCATCCAAAATGAAACATAGAAAAAGAATGAGAGAAAATAATAATAAAAAGAGTTTCACTAACTGTGACACTACATCAAGCAGTGTAACATATGTGCAACCGAAGTGCCAGGGAAGGGCGAAAAAATATTTGAAGAAATAACGATCAGAAATTTTCAAAACTTGATTAAAGTAATAAATCCAATGATCCAAGAATCTCAACAAACTCCCAGCAGGCAAAACAACAACAACAAAAGATCATATCAAGGCATTATATAATCAAATGGCTAAAAAATAGTGAAAAAGAGAAAATCTTTAAAAGGAGCCAGTGCAAAAAGACACGTCATAAATGGAAAAACAAAGATAAAAATGGCTGCATACTTCATAATAAAAACAATGAAAGCCAGAAGACAATATAATGACATTTTTAAAGTGCAGAAAGAAAAAACCTGTCAACCTAGAATTCCATATCCATCAAAAATAACCATCAGTAATTAACATGAAATAATTTACAAAAGGAAGTATTTCAGAATGAAGGAATAAAGGGTATTGGAAATGATAAGTATGTGGGTACATATAAAATACTTTTTTTCATATTTTAATTTCTTTAGAACATAACTGACTGCTTATAACAAAAACAAAAATGTATTGTGAGATTTATAACAGAAGTAGAAATAAAATGTTTGTCAAAATAGTACAAATAAAGAAAGGATGGATGGAAGTATATTGTTGTAATATTCTTATATTATGCATAAAATGGTAAGATATTACTTGAGGGTAGACTGTGACAAGTTAAAATACATAGGGCAACCCCCATATGTATAAACATATAGATGACTTAAACAACACTATCAATTAAATTGACATCATTGAAATGTATAGAATGCTTTACTAATAGCAGCAGAATACAAATTCTTTTCCAGTGTATGTTGAACATTGACTCAGCTAAACCATGTGCTGAGTCATAAAACACATCTCAATAATTTTAAAAGGATTTAAATGAATATGAATTAGAATGTGTTCTCTTGCCACAATAGAATCAAGCTACAAATCAGTAACAAAGAGATATTTGGAAAATACTCAAATATTTGGAAATTAAACAACATTCCTCTCAACGTCCCTAGGTCAAAAAAGAGATCATATAGGAAGTTAGAAAATATTTTTGAATAAATAAAAATGATAATGCATTATATCCAAATTTACAGGATGTAACTAAGGCAATGCTTAGAGAGAAGCATATAGTTACACATGCATATATTGGAAAATAAGAACAGTCTAAACTCAATTATCTAAACTTCCATTATAAGAAGTTAGCAAAAGAAAAACATATTAAACACGAAATAAGTAGAAAGAGGAAATAATAAAGAATAAAAATCAATAAAATAGAACAGGCAAACAGTACAAGAACCCAATAAACCCAAAATTTGGTTCTGTGAAAAGATCAAGAAAATTGATTAAACTCTAGTTAGACTTATTGAAAAAAAAGAAGATACAAATGGAGGAAACATCATTTCAAATCATACAGACATTAAATGGATAATAAAAGAATATTATAAACAACTTTATATCAATAAATTATACAGCTTAAATGAAATGCACAAATTCTTTGAAAGCTAAGAACTACCAAAACTGACACTAGAAGAAATAGAACCCTAAATAGCTCTATACCAAATGATAAATTGAATTAATTATTAAAACCCTTCAAACAAAGAAAATTCCAGGCCCAGTTTGTTTCTCTGGCGAATTCTATCAAACATTTAAGAAACAAATCATATCAACTCTACACAAACTCTTAAAGAAAATGAAGGAAGAAGGAACACTTCCCAACTCATTTTGTGAAACCTTGATATAACACCAAAGATATAACAAGACAAAAAACTATAGACCAATATCTCTCATTTACAGAAATACAAAAATCCTTAACAAAATATTAGCAAATAGAATCAAACAATATATAAAATATGTTGTACATTTGACCAAGTTTGGGTCATGCCAGGATTGCTAGGTTGATATAAGATTCAAAAATCAATCAATTAAATTTACCATAACAATAGACTTAACAGAAAGAGGCATGTAATCTTATCAAGAGATGCGATAAAAATATTTGACAAAATTTAACACCCATTCATGATTAAAAATAAATCTCAGGAAATTAGAAATAGAAGGAACTTCCTTAATTTGAGATAATGGATATCTTCAGGAAACCTAAAGCTAATATACTTCGCAGTAAAAGATTGAACGCTTTCTGCATTAGATTGGGAAAAGGCAAGGCTGCCCACTCTCACATCTACTCAACACTGTACTGGAATTCCTAGCCAGAGCAATAAAACAAAAAAGAAACACACTTGTGTACAGAGAAAATCCTAAGAAATCTACAAAAGTGATATTTGAAACAGTGAGTCAATTTAGCATGGTCACAGAATACACGGTCAATACACAAAAATCAATTTATTTCTATATACTAGTAACAAACAAATGGAAACTGAAATATAAAAATCAGTGCCATTTACAATAGCACAAAAACGTGAACTACTTAGGGATAAATTTAACAAATGTGTGAAAGATCTATACTAGAAACTAGAAAACAACGCTGCAAGAAATTTTTAAATCCCTAAATAACTGAAAAGATACACCATCTCCATGGACCGGAAAACCCAATATTACTGTATTAGTTTGCTAGAACTTCCATTACAAAGTACTACAAACTGGGTGACTCTATTGTCTCATAGCTCTAGAGGTTGGAAGTCCGAAATCAAGGTGTCAGCAGTGTTATTCCTTCTGAGGGCTGTGAGGAAGAATCTATTTCCTGCCTCTCCCCTAACTTCTGGTGGTTTTCTGGCAATCTTTGGCATTCCTTGACTTTGGATGCCCTGACATCCCAATTTCTATCTTCTTCTTCACATGGCATTCTTCCTGTATACGTGTCACTGTGTCCAAATTTCCACCTCTTTATAAGGATACCAGTTATATTGAATTATATTGTCTTTTGCCAGTAGGACCTCATCTTAATAATTAAATCTGCAATCTCCCTTTTTCCAAATAAGGTCAACATTCTGAGGTACTGAGGGTTAGGACTTCAACATATAAATTTGGGGGGACACAATTCAACCCAAAACAGATATTAAAATATCAAGTATCCTCAAATTGATCTATATAGTCAACATGATCCAATTAAAATCTCGGCAGACTTATTTTTTTAATTGACAAGCTGAATCTAAAATTAATATGAAAATGCAAAGAACCTAGACTGTTCAAAGCATTCTGATTAGGAGATTTATACTACCTGACTTCAAGACTTACTATGAAGCTATAGCAATAAAAAACCACCATAGAGAAAACTATTTCCACTGGTAAGTGAGGCTCATAGGAACTTAGGGATTCAAGAATGTCAGTTTCATCTGGGTCCACCAGATTCCAAGTTTCAGGATCCCTTTCTTTACCAATTAATGCCCTAATTTTCACACAAGAAATTTGGTGAGAGTATAAATTCAACTGTCTTTGTAATTCAGCAACACGCAATTAAATTTTTGTTTTATTTTCAGCAATAGCCGCCCTTAAATTACAATAAATAAGAACCTCTCTCAGGGCTGTTGTGGGAACCCTCTGGTTTTCAGACCCTGACCTGAGCTGAGAGTCACTGGGTCCGAGCTTGACATTTTCTCTTGAGTCACTCAAGCGCACTCAGAAAAATCCATTCCACATCACAGTCCTTATAGTCATCATTTTTGCCATAACGGTCAAATGCAGCCAGTTGGGCTCCAAAGGCATGTGCTTCTGTTGACATTCCATCACAATCAACCTAAGTGATAGCCTGATTAACTGTGATGCCCTTGCTTGCCATATTTTGCTAGGATCCCATTTCCCATTGGCAAGGAAGGAGATCAGCATTGCACTCAAACCCAAAGATGTGACCAAACCAAACCCAACATCGTATCTTGCCACTTTATCTCCTGAGACCACTCTTGGAACCAACTCTGTATTAATCAGGGGTCCAATCAAGAGATAGAAAACCTCACAGAGATATAAATAGAAAAAGTTTAAAATAAAAAATTATTAACTATTACTAAGAATTGGAGTAACAAGGCATTTTTTAACTTCATTTTTAACTTTAAAGAGAACTTTAAAGAATGTAGGAATAGCAAACATAAACAGCAGCCATTGCCCCCCAGAGTTGAGACAGAGTGCCCGAGGAGGAGATCCTGCCCATGGCTGAGATTCAGATCTTGTTGGAAAGGGCATGTTTGTGTCTCTTTGAGTAGCAGAGACATTACTGTGGTGCTACACTGATGGAACTTGCTAGAAATCTACCTTCTAGAGTGCCAGGGAAATATGTTTATGGGGAGGTGTTTCATTAGAGGCACATCACTACGGAATCGCCCGAGGGAAGTTTTAAGAGAAACTGCTGGCCACTGAGTGCCACTGGTCACCATGCACTGCAGAAGCCAGGCAGTGAAGAAGTTGTGAGCGCTGCAGAAGGCTGGGGCTGGAGAAACTGCCGACACTGCAGATGTGGGGCACGTGGGAGGTGTATATGCTATAGATATCCAGTGCTAGAGAAGCTGAAAGATCTGCAAGAGGCTGCCTGGAGAGCAAGCAAGCAGGAACCAGGAAGCAAAATTCTTCCTGCCTGCAGTCTTTCCAGTGTCCTCTACCAATAAAATATAACATTGTGCCAGCTGGCAAAGGAAAAATATTTTAAGGGTCCATCTATCCCTTTTTGCAGAGCATGCAATGAAGGGTGAAGTTGGAACGGAGAGCCAATAAACTGATAACTGACACACAATGTCTGAAGATCACAGAAAAAGTCAATGTGGCTACAACATAATAAGGAAGGAGCCAAATGACATTAGAGAAGTTGAGTCGGGGACCAGATCATGTAGATCATTTATGGGACATATTATTAACTGTTATTTTAAGTATGATATTAAGGTATTAAAGAATTTTAAGCAGGTGCATGATTTAATTTACATCTTAAGAAAATTCCTATGACTGAGTGGAGAAAGGATTCAAGGGGAAATAAATGAATGAAAAGAGTCTAGTTAGAAGCTACTGCAGAAGTGTAGATGATACATGTGGGTGATTTAGATGAGGGTGGTGGCAGAAAAGATTAAGTGAAGATGACAGATTCAACACTATTTTAAATGTTTAAAAGACATAACATTTTGATTGATCACATATGGGGTTCAGGGAGGTGTAAAAAACATGACACCTAGGTTTCTGGTATGAATAACTGGGTGGGAAAAGGAGCCATTTTCTGAAATGGGAGAAGGCTAGGAGATGAGTAGCTTAATTCTGAGATATCCAAATGGAAATGGCAAGAAGGCAGATAAATATATAAGGCAAATAAATATATAAGCCAAAAGGAATCAAAGAAAAAGCAGAAAATAAAATTTAGGAGTCATCAGCATGGAAATGGAATTAAATCCAGAAACTGGGTGAATTCGCCTAGGAAGAGAAGATACAATGATTGAGCCCTATAGCATTCTGATATTTAGAAGTAGAGCAGAAGAGAATTAGATAGAAATTAAGAGACATAAAAGATAAAATGAAGAGGTTTTACATATATCTAATTAGATTTCCAGAAGAAAGGAGTAGAGAAAATATGAGAAAGAAAAAAATGACTGCTTACTTTCCAGAATTGGTGATAGACATAAGTCCTCAGATTTGGGAATCACAACAAATCCCAAGCAAATAAAAAGAAATCCTCAACTAGAGATATCATGATGAAACATCAAAGACGAAAACAAATTCTTAAATACAACCACAGAGAAAGGACAGGGAAAATAAAGACGTTTTCAGACCAACAAAAGTAAACATAAATAAATATCTAGAAAATTCTGTAAAGAAAGAATAACTAAGAGTGACTAATGCTGCCAAATATAAAACAGTAATTAAAACACTGGGTAATTGCAAAAGATTAAGAACACACAAATAGAGCAGTATAAAGCACCAGAAATAGACCCAAATACATAGAAGAATGTAATTTCTAATGAAGTTAGCCATGACAGTCAGTGGTTAAATGATAAATTATTTGATAAAACTGTCAAGACAACTGGATAGAAATTTTAAAAAGGAATTAAGTTGAGTGAGTGATATCACCAAGATGGCAAGACAGAAGACTCCAGACTTTCTCTCCTCCGCCAGATGCACAGAATAAAGTTATATGTGGATCAAGCCCCTCTGAGATTAATCCAGAAAACAGTTGAGTGACTTCTACACATTGAGCACCTGAGAAAATGCCCACATGAAAATGGGTAGGAAAGGCTGAGACGTACTCTCCCCATAACCCCACTGCTGGCACAGCGCCTTACTGTTGAGTAGGAACTCACAATTCCCAGCTTCTCCCTGAGGAGCAAAGGGCTTGGACTATGCAACTAGAGCCCCAACTTTTAAGGCTACCACTCAAGGGATGGGCCCCCAAATCACCCAGCTCTGGCAGCCAATGGGAATTGCATCCATGAGTCCCACAGGACTAGAGCAAACAAAGTAGTTTTTAATCAGGTGAATGAGGACTTCCCACAGCTATCCCTCCAGTCTCAGCACAGAGAAAGCAGACAAAAACACCCATCTCCCAGTTTCTCCCTGGCAGCGGTTTGACTGTATACTTTCCCAGCTGCTGCCTAAGGGTACAGCTTCTAATCAGCCTGCATCTGAGAGCTGACTGGGATCCTCCTGGGAGCCTGAAAGAGCCAGTGGGCTCTTCCCCCACCTTCTCCCTCCAGCTTGCTTCAACAGTAAAACCAAGTAACCAGCTTCTCCCTGGAAGTTATCCACACATCCTAGTGCCCCAACTTTTGCAGCTGCCACCTGAGGGATGGGACCTCAATTACCTAGCTCTGATAGTCAATAGGTCCGGGCATTCATGAGTCGCACAGGACCATATTAAACAAAGAAGCAGTTTGTTAAATGGGAGCACAAGCACTTCCTTCAGCTATCCCCCCCATCCCCCAGGCTCAGAACAAAGGGAATAGGCAAAAATGCCCATTTCCCACTTTCTCCCTGGAAGAGATTTGACTACATACTTTCCCAGCTGCTGCCTGAAGGTCTGGCTTCTAAACAGCCTGCATCTGAGAGTTGACTAGGATCCTCCTGGGAACCTGAAAGAGCTGGTGCCTGCTGCCTCCCCCCAGGTCACTCCAATAGTAAAATTAACTCTCTGGATTCTCCCTGAAAGGAGCTTGTCCACACATCTACCAACCCAACTATTACGGCTTCCACCTGAGGGACTGGCTCCCATATCACCTAGCTCTGAGAGCTGATGGGGCTTGACATTCAGGAATCCCCCGGACCATATAAAACAAAGAGGCAGTTCTATTTGACTCGCAAGCACTCCCTGTAACTATTCTCTCTGGCTCAGCAGAGAGTGAGTAGGCAAAAACACCCAACTTCTGGTTTTCCCTGACAGGGGCTAGACTGCATATTTAACGCTCTGACTTTCCCAGCTGCTGCCTGAAGGACTGGCTTCCAATTAGCCTGCATCAGGGAGCTGAAGGGGCAGATAATTAGTAGTCCTCTGGAAGCCTGAACAGTTGCGTGGGTATTTCCTGTGCCTTTGGGACACTGACAGGTCTTGGCACACCCAAAATCTCCTGGTAGCCATTAAGAACAAAGATGGTGGCTTGGACAATCACAAAGGTTTGAGAGGCAACCAGGAGCTCAGGACAGGCTGATTGACGAGGTTCATCTCTTAAATGAGGCCAACCTGTCAAGACTGGAAGAAGTGACTGTTTTATCTAATGTGCAGAAACCAACACAGGGAGTCAAAAAAAAAAATGAATAAACAAGGGAGTATGTTCCCAAATAAAAGAACAAGATAAATCTCCAGAAACTGATCTTAATGAAAGAGAGATAAATAATTTACTCAACAGAGAATTCAAAGTAATGGTCATGAAGATGATCACTGAGGTTAGGAAAGCAAGGCATGAATGAGATGAGAATTTCAACAAACAGATAGACAATATAAAAAAGTACCAACCAGAAACCATAGAACTGAAGAATACAAGAACTAAACTAAAAATTTTAGCAGAAGGGTCCAAGAGCAAACTAGATCAAGTGGAAGAAAAGATTAGCTAACACAAAGGCAGGGCAGTGGAAATTATCCAGTCAGAGGAGCAAAAAGAAAAAGAATGAAAAAAGAGTGAAGATAGTTTAAGGTTGATATAGGATACCATCAAGTAGACCAATATACACATTATAGGTGTTCCAGAAGGAGAAGAGAGAGAGAAAGGGGGAGAAAGCTTACTCAAAGAAATAATGGCTGAAAACTTTCCAAATTTGGGGAAAGAAACCAACATCCAGATTCAAGAAGGCCAGACAATTCCAAATAAAAGGAATCCTGAGAGACCCTACCAAGACACCTTATAATTAAATTGTCAAAAGTTAAAGATAAGGGGCCAGCCCCATGGCATAGTGGTGGAGTTTGGTGTGCTCCACTTTGGCGGCCTGGGTTCACAGGTTTGGATCCTGGGCGTGGACCTACACTACTCGTCAGCCACATTGTGGGAGTGACCCATACACAAAATAGAGGAAGATTGGCACAGATGTTAGCTCAGGGTGAATCTTCCTCAAGCAAAAAGAGGAAGATTGGCAACAGATGTTAGCTCAGGGCAAATCTTCCTCAACAACAAAAAAAAGTTAAAGATAAGCAGAGAACCTTAAAAGTAGCAAGAGAAAACAATTGTCACGTACAAGGGAACCTCCATAAGATTACCAGAAGATTTTTCAGCAAAAACTTTGCAGGCCAGAAGGGAGTGGGAAGATATATTCAACTCACCAAAAGGAAAAAAACTGCCAAGGAAGAATATTCTACCCAGCAAATTGTCCTTCAGAATTCAAGGAGAGACAGTTTCTCAGACAAACAAAAGTTGAAGGAGTTCACCACTAGATTGGCCTTGGAAGAGATGTTAAAGGGAGTTCTTCAGGTTGAAATGAAAGGATGCTAATTGGTAACATGAAAACATATGAAAGTATAAAACTCACTGGTAAAGGTAAATATACAGTTAAATTCAGAATACTCTCATACTGTAATGGTGGTGTGTAAATCACTTATAACTCTACTATAAAGGTAAAAGACAAAAGTATTAAAAACAATTATAGCTACAATAATTTGTTAATGAATACACAATATAAAAATGTAAATTGTGACATCAAAAACATAAAATGGGGGAAGTACAAAGATGTAGCGCTTTTGCATGCATTCAAAGTTAAGTTGTTATGGCTTAAAATAAACTGTTATAACTATAAGAAGTTTTATGTAAGCCTTATGGTAACTACAAAACAAAAACCTATAGAAAATACACAAAGGATAAAGACAAAGGACTCAAAGCATACCACTACGGAAAATTATCAATAATGAAGGAAGAGAGCAAAAGGAGAAAAGGAACCATAAAACAGCCAAAAAACAATTAACCAAATGGCAATAGTAAGACCATACCTGTTACCATAAATGTAAATGGACTAAAATTCTCCAGTCAAAATATATAGAATGGCTGAATGAATCAAAAAACAAGGCCCAGCTATATGCTGCCTACAAGAGACTCACTTCAGCTTTAAGGAAACACATATACTGAAAGTGAAGGGATGAAAATTTCATTCTATGCAAATGGAAACCAAAAGAGAGCAGAGGTACCTATACTTATATCAGACTAAACAGACTTTAAACCAAAAACTGTAACAAGATACAAAAAAAGTCATTATATAATGATAAGGGATCAATTCATTAAGAAGATATAACAATTATAAATATTTATGCACCCAACATTGGAGCACCTAAATATATAGAGTAAATATTAACAGATTTGGAGGGAGAAATAGACAGACATACAATAATAGTGGGGGACATCAATACCTCACTTTCAACAATGGATAGATCATCCAGACAGAAAATCAATAAAGAAAACTTGGACTCAAACTACATATTAGACCAGATGGACCTAATAGACATATACAGAACATTCCATACAACAGCAGCAGAATACACATTCTACTCAAGTGCACATGGAAGATTCTCCAGGATAGATCATATGTTATGCCACAAAACAAGTCTTAACAAATTTAAGAAGATTGAAATCATATCAAGCATCTTTTTTCAACCACAATGATATGAAACTAGAAATCAACAAAAAGAAGAAAACTGGAAAATTTACAAATATGTGGAGATAAACAACATTCTACTGAACAACTAATGAGTCATAGAAGAAATCAAAAGGGAAATCAAAAAATATTTTGAGACAAATGAAAATGGAAACACAACATACCAAAACTCATGGGATGCAGCAAAAGCAGTTCTAAGAGGAAAGTTTATAGTGATAAACACCTACATTAAGAAAAAAGAAAAATCTCAAATGAACAACCTAACTTTACACTTCAAGGAACTAAAAAAGAAGAACAAACTATGCCCAAAGTTAGTAGAAGGAAGGAAATAACAAAGATCAGTGTGGAAATAAATGAAATAGAAACCAGAAAGACAATGGAAAAGATCAATAAAATGAAGAGCCAATTTTTTGAAAGGATAAAATTGACAAACATTTAGCTAGACTAAGGAAAAAGAGAGAAGACTCAAATAAATAAAACCAGAAATGAAAGGGGAGACATTAAAACTGATAACACAGAAATACTAAGGATCATAAGAAATTACTATGAACAATTATATGCCAACAAATTGGATAACCTAGAAGAAATGGATATATTTTTAAAAACATACAACTTACCAAGATTGAATTATAAAGAAAAAGAAAATCTGAACGACAAATTACAAGAAAGGAGATTGAATCATTAATCAAAAACTAACAAAGACCAGGACCAGATGGCTTCATTGGTGAAGTCGACCAAACATTTAAAGAAGAATTAATACAAGTCCTTTTCAAACTCCTCCAAAAATTGAAGAAGAGGGAACACTTCCAAATTCATTTTATGAGGTCAGCATTACTCTGATACCAAAGCCAGATAAGGACACTACAAGAAAAGAAAATTACAGGCCAATATCCCTGATAAACATAAATGCAAAACTCCTCAACAAAATACTAGTAAACCAAATTCAACAATACATTAGAAGGATCATATATCATGATCAAGTAGGATGTATTCCTCCGATGCAAGGACATTTCAACATATGCAAATCAATCAATGTGACACACCCCATTAACAAAACAAGGATAAAAATCATATGATCATCTCAACAGATGCAGAAAAAGCACTTGACAAAATTCAACATCCTTTCATAATAAAAACTTAACAAATTAGGTATAGATGGAATGTACTTCAAAATAATAAAAGCCATATATGACAAGCCCACAGCTAGCATCATACCCAATGGTGAAAAGCTGAAAGATTTTCCTCTAAGATCAGGAATAAGACAAGGATGCCCACTCTCATCACTTTTATTCAACACAGCACTGGAGGTCCTAGCCAGAGCAATTAGACAAGAAAAAGAAATAAAAGGCATCTAAATCATAAAGGAAGAAGTAAAATTGTCTCTGTTTGCAGATGACATGATCTTACATATAGAAAACCCTAAAGAGTCCACCAAAAAACTGTTAGAATAAACAAATTCAGTAAAGTTGCAAGATACAAAATATACAAAAATCAGTTGCCCTTCTATATACTAAAAATAAACTATCAGAAAGCAAAATTAAGAAAACAATCCCATTTACAATAGCATCAAAAAGAATAAAATGCTTAGGAATAAATTTAACCAAGGAGGTGAAAAATCTGTACACTGAAAACTACAAGACATTAATTTAAAGAAAATCATTGGTGAAAGCGATTGAAGAAGACAAATAAATGAAAAAATACCCCATGCTCATGAATTGGATGAATTACTATTACTAAAATGTCCATACTGCTCAAAGCAACCTAAAATTCAATGCAATCCCTATCAAAATTGCAATGCTATTTTTCACAGAAATAGAAAAAACAATCCAAAAATTCCTATGGAACCACAAAAGACCCCAAATAGCTAAAGCAATCTTGAGCAAGAAGAGCAAAGTTGGAGACATCACACTTCCTGATTTTAAACTATATTACAAAACTATAGTAATCAAAACAGTATGGTACTGGCATAAAAAACAGACACATAGATCAATGGAACAGAATAGACAGCCTAGAAATAAACCCACGTATATATGGTCAATTAATTTTCAACAAGTGAGTCAAAAATAAACAATAGGGAAAGGACAATCTCTTCAACAAATGATGTTGGGAAAACTGGATATCCACATGTGAAAAAAATGAAATTGGGTTGCTATCTTACACTATACATAAAAATCAACTCAAAACAGATTAAAGACTTGAACATAAGACCTGAAACTGTAAAACTCCTAGAAGAAAACATAGAGAATAAGCTCCTTGACATTGGTCTTGGCAATAATTTTTTTGGATTTGACAACAAAAGCAAAAATACAGAAGTACAACTACATCAAACTAAAAACTTTCTGCACAGGGGCCAGCCCAGTGGCATGGCAGTTAAGTTTGCACCCTCTGCTTCAGTGGCCCGGGATTCGCAGGTTTGGATCCTAGGTGCGGACCAACATACCGCTTGTCAAGCCATGCTGTGGCGGCGTCCCATATAAAGTAGAGGAAGATAGGCACAGATGTTAGCCCAGGGCCAATATTCCTCAGCAAAAAAGAGGAGGATAGGCAACAGATGTTAGCTCAGGGCTGGTCTTCCTCACAGACACACACACAAAAAAACCTTCTGCACAGCAAAGGAAATCATCAGCAAAATGAGAAGGCAACATATAAAATGGGAGAAAATATTTGCAAACCACATATCCAATAAGGGGTTAATATCCAAAATATATAAGGAACTCATACAACTCAATAGCAAAAAAGCAAACAACCCAATTAAAAAATGAACAAGGAATCTGAATAGACATTTTTTCAGAGAAGACATACAAGTGGCCACCAGGTACAGTAAAAGGTGCTCAACATCACTAATCATTAGGGAAATGCAAATCAAAACCACAATGAAATGTCACCTCATACCTGTTAGGATGTCTATTATCAAAAAGACAAGAGATAACAAATGCTGATGAAGACATGGAGAAAAGAGAACACTTGTACACTGCTGGTGAGAAAGTAAACTGGTGCAGCCACTATGGAAAACAGTATGGAGGTTCCTCAAAAAATTGAAAATAGAACTACCATACGATCCAGCAATTCCTCTTCTGTGTAGATATCCAAAGAAAAGAAATCACTATCTCTAAGAGGTGTCTGTATTCCCGTGTTCATTGCAGCATTATTCACAATAGCCAAGATATAGAAACAATCTGTCTGTTGATGGATGAATGGATAAAGAAGATATGTGTGATACACAGTGTGATCTAACATATAGCCCAGTGACTATAGTTGATAATACTGTATTGTATAATTGAAATTTTCTATAAGAGTAGATCTTAAGTGTTCTCACCAAAAAAAAAAAAAGGTAACTATGCGAAGTGACAGATGTGTTAATTAACTTAGTTGTGAGAATCCTTTCACAATGTATATGTACATCAAATCATCATGCTGTACATTTTAAAAATATTACAAATTTATTTGTCAATTATACCCTAATAAAGCTGGGGGAAAAAAGAATTAAGTTGTATCTCTACCATTTTATACCAGAAATAAATTCCAGATAGATTAAAATCTAAATGTAAAATAGTGAAATCTTAAAAGTACTAGGAAAAAACAGGATTTTTTAGGGCAATGAAAATACTCTATATGATATTATCTCATTATACATTTATCCACTCATAGAATGTACAACACCAAGAGTGAACCCTAATGTAAGCTGTGGACTTTGGGGGATAATGATGTGTCAATGTAGGTTCATCAGTTTTAACAAATGTACCACTCTGGTGAGTGATATTGATAATGGGGGAGGTTATGCATGTAGAGGGGTAGGGGGCATATGGGAAATCTCTGTACCTTCCATTCAATTTTGCTGTGAACCTAAAATTGCTCTAAAAAAATAAAACTCTTAAAAAAAAAAAAACAGTGGAAACTTTTTAAAATTTCAAAATGAGATAAGCTTAATTATGACCCAAACCTAGAAACCATAAAAGAAAAAAATAATGATAAATTCTACTATGTAAAAAATAAAAAGTTCTACGTGGAAAAGAAACACTATACATAAACACACAAACTACACTGGAAACAAATATTTACAACACATTCACTAATGTTGGAGTCTTTGAGGGGCACAAACAAATGGCAGCCCTCTACCTTGCTTAGGTCTGAACAAATTGAGAAATAAAACAATGGAATGGCATATGGAGGCCAAAACAACTTTATTTCTGGTAAAGACCTAATTGCAATACATTGCCTAGTGTGAGAACACAACGGGTCCGCTAACAGGGCCGCAGCGAGTAGAAGATGCGCCTGGTATACAATGGCTACACTGGCTTTTTTCCGTCTTTGAACACCCCAAGCACGTTCCTACCTCAGAGACTTTGTGCTGGTTTTCCTTTCTTTTGCATATGGAATGACCTTTAGCCAGATGTTCTTGGGCTGGCTTCTTCTCATTATTCACACGTCAGCTCAAATGTGGTCTCCTCACAGAGACTTTACCTCAACACCCTACTTAAAGCAGGCCCCTTCTTCCCCCACCACAGTGATCACAATCACAAATTGCCTTATTCATTTATTTACTTATTTGACTAGTTATGTTGTATTTATTTTCCTCCGCTAAAATTTAAGTTCCATCAGAAGATAGATGTCTCTTGTTCATCACTATATCCCCAGAACAGTACCCAGCACATAGTAAATGCCCAATGAATAGTCACTGAATAAATGAGGCCGTCACTGAAATGAAAAGAGCATGCGTTGAGAGAGCCTAGAAGGGTCTACAGCGTGGGGGAGTTACAGAAGCTTCCAAAAGGATGTGAAGGGGTGATTTTTAAGTGAGGACTTGAAGAATGTGTAGATATTAACTTGGATGACCTTTGACTCAAACTGAGGAAAAGGGGAGAGAGATTTTCCAAAGACTGGGGCTAAAAAGCCATGTTTTTGGGGGAAAAAAAAATGTGTTAAAGAAAATGGCCCTTTGGTGAGGGCAGGGCCTAGAAATAATCCACTACAGCTGGAAATCAGATTGACAGGTAAAAGGGGGCAAAAATGGAGGTTGGAAATATAAGCAGAGGGGAAGATCATGAAAGATTTTGTGCCAAATTAAGGAATCTAGATTTTATCTTAAGGATGGTAGGAAACTATTGCAAGAATTGAGCTTGGAAGTAAATGATCAGATTTATGTTTTGAAAAGGTCTTGCGTCCCTAACACCTAATACAGTCTATGGCCAGGCCAATTCCTCAAAAAAAAAAAAAAAAACACCAAGGAATGAACGATGTGGAGAAGGAGTTTGAAAGGAGCAAGACCAGAGGCAGGAGGACCAGCAGGGAAGCTGCCTGCAGTGCCCCAGGTGAGAAATGATGCTGGCTGGCTTCTGGAAGTGCTTGGATATATTGCTGCCTCAGTTTCTGCTCCCCCACCCCTCACCCCAACGGTCCTGACAGCGCAGTCTCCACCCTGCAGGTATTTTATCCACTTTGCAGAAGGGCAGAAGACACCATCCTAACTCTCCACTCCCCAAATCCCACCTCACATTTGTCAAAATTACAAAACAAAAGGAGTCCCCTACGATTAAGAAGAGCACTGGGGGAGGGGATTGGGGCTGGGATGCAGGAAGGAGGGATGGGGCGGCTCCCTCACCAGGTGGTGCTGTTGGAGCCAGGCATCTACCCTTAGCCAACGGCCCAGGTTCCTTAAGGTCAAGGGGAGGGAAGGTCAACAGGTTTCTATTTGGCGTCCGTTGCTCTTCCTTCATCTCAGAATCATCAGGGTCTCTTTTTCAGATTTCTGCAACCTTAACATCAGCCTTAGACAGCCTACGAGCAAGTCCCTGTCTTTCAAACAAAGACCTGAAAAAGAAATGGCAAGAACCACTCAATGGAATCCTTTGGCGAGTGTATGGAGTCTCATTTTCCTCATGGAGAAGGGCTCATTAAGCAGACCCTACATTCAGCCGTGGCCCATGTTTACTAAAAATTGAAGAGGAAAAACTCTACAAAGCCGGCTCTGGAAAGAGGCAAGTCCATCCCGTGTCAAACCACAATCCTGGAAATTGAATGTTTAATTCATAAAGTAAATTATAAGAGATTACTTGTACAAGTAGCTGCAATGTCCTTAAAATTATTCTTTAACTGAGGAAAAGTTTTTTGACCTTTGGAGAAAATGCTTGCTTCTAGCTATGACTAAAAAGAGATTTCCTTCTTTCTCTGTTGTGTTAAGAATCTTTTCTTCTTATAAAGAAGGCACCACAGTGATTTATAACTGTCATAAAAGCCTGGAATCCTTTTGAGGTTAAGCTACTCAGCTATTCAACTTTTACTACAGAAACTTTGAAATTCAAAAAGAAAAAATAATGTAAGTTTTTGAAGGACATGTGTTGCTGTAGGTGATCCTGTTAATTAAAAGTGATTGCCTGCTAGGAAATCATACTTTAAAAAGTTTCATGAATTTATTAGAACCCTGAAGGTATCTTTGTATGCACAGAGCTTTACATGCCATTTATGCAATTTTGTTTCAGATCTGCTTAAAGTCTTGCTGACATTCCCAGCGCAGGGAACAGCACTGCGAGCATGCGTAGGTGTTTTGGCTAATTGAATTATGTGCAAATACATACTAATGAAGCGTTAGCAGAGGTGTTTGCTGAGTCGCCTCCCTCTAATTTCTTCTAAATTAGGAGCATCTTTTTTGCAGCAGATTAATGTTTTCGGAAATCCTGCTTTCTTACAGAAAAACAGCACATTGTCTAATATTGTGATTCATTTTTTGCATGCTAAAAAGCTCTCTGCACACCTGATGTGCACATCGTGCGGGAGAAGTCTAAAAGGCATTTTTAATTTAAAAAATGCACTACTCTGGAAAGACCAATGATGAGTAATTATCCAATAAAATTAATGAGCAAATTATTAATCTTCTCTTAAAACATTTTGTGTTTTTCCCTTTCATACACTTTCAAGAATGACTGCATTTGGTTGGTTTGGTTTTAATGAGGACTATTATTTAATGGTCCTATTTGGAGTCTTTTTCGGCACGTCTATTTGGAAATAGAAGCTCATAACATGTGTTGCTGTAATTCTCCGTTCCCCTGATGCTGGTATTTGAGAAATACGCTCTGGAAACGCTGTGGTTGTTTTTCACAGGAACCCAGGGAGCTATCAAAGTCGGGGAACGTGCCTCTGTTTGCAGAGGAGGTGGGCAGGCGGTGAAGTCCCCGCGCACCGCTCGGGCTGCGGGCGGAGAGCAGTCAGCTAGCTGCCTCACAGGAACGTGCAGCCGCCGCCCGCGCTCTGCAGTCGCCTGTGGCGCACAGACTCCAGACCGCGGCTCGTCTGCTCTCTGTCGCATCGTCGTCGTGCACTGTGCGGTCTGTGGCAGGAGCTGGGCCGAACCGGAGGAGCAGGCGGGCGGCGCTCGGCACACCCTGAAGGAAAACTGCCTTCGTTGCCTGTTACGGTTCAGGACCAAAAAAGAAGGAAGCTTCTAGAGGAAAGAAATCCGTGAGAAAACTTGGGCTCGCCGCGCTGTGCTCTCATGTGCGTGTTTAGAACACAAAGATAGACCTTAGAAATAAATGTAATCTGAGGTTTCGCTGGATATGGTCCATGCGGCTAAAACATTGGATGACTGGAAAATAGTTCCAGGGACAATAAGCCATAGAAAATGATCAGTGGAAAAATTACATATATAGGGTATAAAATTATATATGTAAATATATACGTGTAATTTGTGTGAGCAAAGAGAGAATTATCCTTTGTATCAAAAGATTAATATCTTGACAGAAATGGTGTGACCCGTGTAGGACCATGACATCATGCACAGAAAAGTTGCTTTTTAATTTAGGGCTAGAGTTGCCAATCCCAGAAACTATCACTTGGTCTCTCTCACTTTTCACCTTTCGCCTCCGAGAGAGGGAGGCATCCTCCACAAGCCCCTTCCCCAGCTCCACCCTCCCTGAGAGTCCTCCCCTCCCGGCTGACATCACCTTGGCTGCACTTTTCCATGGTTACACATCTATGCCATGTCGTTTGTACTCCAGTAGATCCTTAAGCAATTCTGCCTCCCTGCTTGTGGTGTCCCCGTAAATCCCCATCCAATTTTTTTTTTAGGACAGTCCTGTTTTCACATATTTTATGAGGGTAGTAAACCAGGGATCAAAAGAATCCAGCTTAAAGTCCCTATTCTGTCACATACTAGTCATGGGTTCTTGCTCATGTCAGTCACCCTCAGTTAGCACTTGTTTCCAAATCTGTAAAATGGGCCAAATAGAAATACTTGTCCTGCCTACCTCACAAGTCGTTGAGATGATCAAAGCCTTGTGGAAAAGGCTTTGAAAACTTAAGTGAGCTGACAGTATCATCACAGAGCAAAATGCTTACAAATCAGCATATTATCTGGTCTCACACCTCTTCTTCAAATCCTAACATAGACCTTCACGCCATGTTGTCAAACTATTGTAACCACCAGTCTCCTGAAAGACAAGCTGACCGTCAGCCAGGGAAGCCTATCAGATCCTGGAAAGCCTACTCAGATGGAGATTAGCCTGATAATTATGAGGGCTCTGGGGATCAACACCTGGGAAAGGGAGGGAAGGAAGCAGAAATGGGCAGAAGGAGAAGGTGAGCTATGATGCTATCTCAGTGCCGTCTTCAAGCTGTCCTACACAGAGCTCCGAAGCTGGGGTGACCCTTCAGAGTTCTCCAAGTTACCATTGTCTGAATTAGCTGAGCATCTTTAACAGACTGGGCAGCAGGTCCCTAGTAAAAGAGTCTCTCTCTCTCCCTCTCTCTGCAGTGTTATTTGTGGAATCCCTCCAAGATCTGCCTCTTAAGCTATCCTATCCTAACTTCCCTCAGATCTTTGACTTCACCCTTTGGACCACCAACGCTGGGACTCAGATTTCACACCCATGGCCTGCAGCCACGTATCACTTCTGTCCACTTACCCACGCAGTCCAGAGCCCCAGTCAGAGAGCCCCAGGCCCCCTATGTTGCCATTGGGGGAGGTCAGACACACATGCTGCCATAAGCTATCACTCAACACCTCTCTTCAACTATAAAACAAGAAGGTGAGTTCTTTCCAAATTTACCTCAAAATCATTATTTTTTATAATCAAACCAGGCAGTGGAAATATATGTTGTAAGTATGTTTAGTGTATGTGTTTGTGTGTGTTCATTTAATAGACATGTATTTGCTGGGTGCATAGGTGGATGGGTATGTGTGTCGCATAGCTTGGAGGAATTCTATCAAATCGTCCTTGGTCTGCACCCTCCCCCAGCACCATTCTTTTGGGAACACAGTCATTGTCATGCAATAGCTAGTAGAATATTTTACCAAGGATTTTTGATAAATATAGCAGATGGAACTGAAATCCTAGTATTCTAACTGGTAGGTAGTAATTTCTCTATACTACCTTACCTCCTAAACACCGAAAACCCATGTCTAGCATCACTTTTCATTCATTCATTCAAAAATCATTGAATGCCCACTGTGTGCCAGACCCTGACCTAGGCATGGGACCATGACTAATGCACAGTCCTTGATCATAAAAATATGAATTTATTCTATATATAGAATAACTATCTTCTTTTTCATAAGTGTGTTTCTAGTGGTGTATCTTTCCAAAGATGCTCCATTTTTCTTACAAAAAGTTCATGTAAATAGACATCAAAAAGGAAAGTTTTCCCACATATTTCCAAACATAATAGCCAGTCAACTACTTCAGTCCACACAAAACCAATTTTGTTCTCTTAATTCACTTTCCAATCTATTTTGTGGGTTGTTGTATAACAAAAGTTCCTAGCTAATATCTTTACATTGCATTTTTAATTTTCAAAGTGTTTCCATATCTATTAACAAATTCAAGCCTCACGAAAACCTTAGTAGGTAAACTGGAAAGTATGAAACCCATTACACTGAAAAGGAGCCCAAGGCACAGAGAAAGTCGGGTGATGGTCTTAGATCACTCAGCCAATCAGTTAAAACAAAATACAAAACAAAAACAAAACTAAATCTAGTACCCAGATCTCTTTCCACTGAGAAATCTGTATAGTTAAGAGTTTTTCAGAGTAAGCGAATTTTTATGACTTCAGTCCCATACACAACGTCCACCCCTCTCCCAACAACCTGATAGTGAATCTCTCAGCTTGTCTGCAGCCTATGTGATTATTAAATAAAATGATTAGTGATATGTATCAATTTATGTGAATCACTGATTAAAGAGGACTACTCTCAACCCAGGGTCTCAATTTGTCAAGCCCCAGGGTACAATTCAAACTCTCTATAATCCAGCTTACTTGTTACTTGTTACTAATTGTTGCTAATTGCTTGAAATTTTTGAAGTTATTTCATATTTTAAGGAGTATTTTTAAATTCTCTTGTGTATCTTGAAACGTAATATTATAGGCAGCAGATAAGGATTTGCCTTTCGGTAGCATCTCTTCTTGCCTTCAATGATCAATGAGAGCATCATTATCTTACAACCTGAAGAGAGGACATTTTTAGCCAGCAGACAAGGAGCAGGAAGACTGATGTTCAACAGTTGGGCCAGCCCACTTCATTACAACCCAGGGAACCTTCCCTCGTCCTGTCCCTCTGGTAGACACAGAACCAGCCTGCTGCCTGTAAGTGCTTTAGAAGCCAGAGCTGCTGGTGAGGGAGCCAACAAGCTGGTGGGGGATGAAGTGGCTGCAGGGCCTGCACCTCCTCCCCACCATCCTTCATGCTCACCTCCCCCTGATAAATTAAATTCCTTTCTTTACCTTCAATCACTCCTGCCTTTTCATGGGAAGTAACCACAAAATGCCCATACTACAATGTTAACTTAAAAAAAAAATCAAGCAACAAAATTATATATGCAGATTTATTTTCATGAGATCATTCATGAAATAATCCTAAAGGAAAATGCATTTGATACCTTTGATATAATTGTGTCTTTATAAATTCAAATATTAATGATGTATACATAACATACCTATGCAATACACGGACTCACATGGAAAAATGCTGGAAGGATAACCAGGAGAATTTAACATTAATTCTGTCTTTGTATTAGCATAATGGATATTTTCTAAGTTTTCTGTGCTGAACATGAGTTATTTTTGATACTAGGATGAAACATATAAAAATAAGCATAATAAAAAATCTATCATATCCATGTATATATGTCTTTTTAAAAAGATCAGAATTGGGCCAAGTAGTTAAACTTCCACACATTTCGCTTCAGCAGCCCAGGTTCGCAGGTTCGGATCCCAGGAGCGGACCTACTCCACTCACCAGCCATGCTGTGGTGGTGTCCCACATACAAAAAAATAGAGGAAGATTAGCACAGATGTTAGCTCAGGGCTAATCTTCCTTAAGCAAAAAAAAAGAGGAGGATTGGCAACAGATGTAAGCTCAAGGCAAATCTTCCTCAGCAAAAAAAAAAAAAAAAAGCTCAGAATTGGTTGCACAACAATGTGAATGTACTTAACACTCCTGCACATTGTTTTAAAAAAAAAGAGTGAATAGAGAAGTACTCTTCTACAAATAAAGTCTATATAAGCTTTAAAAAAAAAAAAAAAAGACCAGAAATAATGACATTAAATTCTTAAGCAGTTGCTTTTCTTTTTCCTAAGTGGTAGACTGCAGTTAATAGTTATATTTATCTTTATTATTTTATATAGTTACTAAATTTGTATAGGATAATTAATACTACTCTTAAGAATAATTAATTCCATGATTTAAAAAACACTAAATGAAAATAGTGACTGTGTATATCAATGTGCCCTTTTTGACATGTTGCTTTGTATTTATTTTCGGATTGTTTCATGTGCAGATTTTATTTCCTCAAGGGGACTGCAGATTCCTAGTGGGTCTTCTAGTTGTTTTGCTGTCTTCGGAATATTTTACACACATTAAAATATGCATGTTCATCCACGACACTATCATCCACGCAAATAAAGGGAGGGAAGCCTGCTATCAGCAAATCTTGAGTACTACCATTACATTTCTTCCATTAAGATAAATATCTGATCATGAGACTAGGAGAAACATTTGAAATTGGTCAAAAACAGGACAGACATGGGAGCCACTCTTACTCTTGTCACTGTGTTCATTTTGGGTCTGAAAGCTCATCTATGTTAATTTCGACCAGGGTTCCTATCCTCTGTCTCCAGGCACAGGCTACACACTGAGCTGGCATCCTTGCTGTGGGAAGAAAAAAGCAATTTATTGTTATTGGCAAGTTGGCCAATTTCATCATTAATCGATCATTCGCTTTTTCCAGTGTGGTCCTGAGGCGTTCCTCTAGGGAGCAGAAGGGAAAGCAGGATTTGCTCGGTCAGGCTTGGCAGCAGCAGACTGTGAAAGAAATGTTCAAGGTATTTCATCAATAAAGGAAGGTCACTTGCCTTTGCAAAAGCATGCATTTCCACCCAAAGGAAAATCAGGCCTAGGATTTTCACCAATTTTGGCTTTTCAGTGAAAGTTTTTGTTATTAACTCCCTTACTAGACTGCAAATGCTTCTCCCAGAGGGATGCAGCATAATTTTCATACAAGAGGAAGGGGAACCAGAGGAGCACTGAGTGTCCTGTCCCCTCAGCTGCTTTGCCCTCTCTGTAGACTCAGTCCTCAGCTGTCACTTCATCTGGAAACAGCAGGTCAGAGGAGGAGGCAGCCTGGCACCCTGGATCTGGAATGCTAAGGACCTCTTTGAGATGCAGATAATATCTCTTTCTCTTTTTTATTGCTGCAAGCCCCAAGCTCTGGAGAATACTGATAGGGGGAAGGAATAGACAAGAAGTCAAGGCCTGTGGAGTAACAGGACTTCGAACCTCAGTTGCTAAACTTACAAATAACTCAAGTGAAACTTTTAGTTAAAGATGGAGAGAAAAAATGAGATTCTGATCCATTTTAGACACGTATGACCTCTCAGGAGAAAAGCCTCTTCCGAATAGTCATGTTCTCCATCAGGGGCCTATCAGTCATCATTCCAGGCAAGGCCACGTGGAGGGTGAGACTGCATGGCCCACGGGGCTGATCATCACCCGCTGCATCAGAGAAGCAGGTGGTGGGCTCTTTGCAGATGTGGCCAGATGACTACCTTACTTTGCATCCTGCATTCTAATAAATCACAATAGCACATTAAATATAATTGTGTTTTCTACCACTCATATGTAGGGCTTAAGACAGAGGAAAAAGTGTATTAAGGCTCCTGTCAACTCCTTCCCCTAAAAAACACAAAACTACAACAAAAATCACAGTATCACTGCCTGTTTCAGTTTTAATTAGTTATGGCATCAACTCGAACTGATTGTCAGTATCTTAAGGGTAGGAAGCAAGTCTTCCACAGGACTTGCCTCCCCCATAGTGCCTAATCCAGTGCTATGTGCTCTGAGCACAATGGCTGCTGACGAAACAAAAAATAACACGTGCATACATGTTTCAATCTTCACAGCACTTTTCCGTCTGGCTCATCTCATTGTGTCCAGCTGAGCAGAGAGCAGGAAATTGAAGCCCCAAGGAACTGACTTGTCCCGTCTCGTAGAGAAAGTGTGACAGAGTTGGAACCAGAACTCAGGTTCTACTTTTGCTCATATTTTTATTGTGCCCTGAGATTATGAGTTTCCCACTTTGAAAATACAAAAGTAGTAAGAACATAGTGCTGAGAAGCTGATTGGGCTGAGACGTTGTTTAAAGACTTGGGGCAGCAGTTAGTTCTGAAGGTGTCCAAATTATCTTGTCAAAATCAAAATAGGGAAAGAAAGATGTGTTCATGTATTTGAAATGACATCTAAATCACTGATTTGGGAGATTTCTGAATGCAATATGCACAGCTCGTTTTGGTATACCAAACAGAAAGGTAGGCTACTCAGACATCTTGGTAGACTGAGGACAGTGAAACACACACATCAAAACAGGATGATCTCATTTACACCTTACACCTGACTCAGGTTAGTTCTTGCATGAATTTCCCAAGTTAATTAATTTCATGGAAAATTGACAAGTTGCCTCTTCACCAATCCTGCTAGGAACATCTAAAGTACAGAGCAAGCACCCTTACCATAAAGTAATATTAAAAGATTTAATTAAACATTTAAAGTGTTATTCTCTAATTTCCTGATAGAATGAAGCTCCACAAGGGAAATGACAAAGATTTCCTTCTTGACCAAACTCTAGCGAGGCTCCCCTGAGTCCTCTTCTCAACTAGGCCTCAACCTTGGCCTATAAAGACTTGGACAAATACTAACATAGTTTCTAACAGCTGAAGGCCACATCCCTAAGATGACCCCAGCCCGCCTTAAAGTACCTGGCTGAGAAAACTCAAAGCTGCCAAAAGACTTTACTGTTTGTTCCAGCCTATACCTGAAGCAGAGCCCCTGTCTCCCCGTCTCTGCGGGAGGGTAGGGGCTGAACTTCCATGAGCGCCAGTCAGCAAACCCAGATAGATTTCACATGGACCAACCCCCCTTCCTGCTTTTTGTAATTTTCACCTCCCTGACTCTACTGAGCCCCTGCTCAACCCCCTCTCTCCTCCCTCATTCTCTCTTTAAAATGCCCAGTCACCTCTGTACAGATTAAAGCTGAGTTCAGTTCACACTGGACTCTCTTCCCTATTACAATAGTTATTACTGGGTAAAATCTGTCCTTCCCACTTTATCTAGTGTCCAGCTTTGCTTATCTTTGACAGAAGGGACCCTTCTGCTTTGCTACCTCTGTATTTCCAGTGTTTATGCAACGTTTTTTCACAGCACCTGCTCAATGGGTATTTGTTAAAAGAATGAATGAACACATATAGTGAGCATTCACTGTGGAGAATTCATTGAGAGCTCAGTCCACAAAACCCATTCACCTCGTCCACAACCCCCGATGTTTCACTCCTTTCCCATGTTGCCGCATGGATATGCTGCTTCAGAATTCCACTTCTCAGTTTTCCCAGAATGCCACTTCATGAGCCAACTTCTGACCCATTGGACAAATCATGACTGGCCTAATAGTTCTTTCCTTTCCCAGAACATATGCTTTTTGTAAGATGTCCATCCTATCCCAAGCATGGCCTCTGAGTGAGTTTGCAGGGAGAAAGGATTTTACCAGCGTTATAACTCACTCAAGGTTGTGGGTTCCAAATTTGAAGCTGAACTTGAGCTTCTCTCGGTTCAAGTTGCAATGAGCACTGGCAAAAATGTGACCTCCTAGTTCAAGAATAAAGGCTCCAGGGGTTTCTGAACTATCAAGTTGCTCTTACAAAAGAAGATTCTGATGAGTCGAGTGTAAAAGAATCAGAGTCCAAAGGATTTAATTTCTCTTGAAATATTTGATGGTTTCATGGTGAAGGAGGCATTTATTTAACAATATGTGTGTAGGGACTCACTCATCTCAAAATGTTTGAAAAAGAGATGAAGATATTTTTCCAATACCACAATCTTGCTAAGTCCTCTCTTCCTTTTCCTCCTTAAATGGAGAGTCTGAAAAGTTGCACTAAATATTCCCAGGCTAATTTCTGCACTACCTAGAAACCAACATTATCCTCCATAAGATTAATTCAGGACACAGCAATGAAGCAAAACTGAAGTTCAAATCTCATTCCTAAAAAAAAAAACAAGAAAAAATAAAAATTGCCCAAATTAATCAGCCATGTTGGAATTTAGCGCTCCTAAAACATGGACCTGGTTAGAACTTGGAATACATATAGTTTCTTTTTAATGCTATTTGTTGAAAAAGGTTTTGCCTATAGCTATAAATATTTCTTATTACCATCTCAGAAAGTTCCAGAGGCCCCTGGCCTTTCTAACCAAATATGGGATTCTTCTGGGTTCCGAACTATCATTTACCTTTACACTTTTACTGCCTGGAATGTTTCAGGGAAATATTGTGAGGCACCATGAGCTCTCCAGGCTCCAGTGTATCACCCTAATTCCAACAATTAAGAAATACATAATTATTAAAAGTTTATTCTATGCTTAAGATTAAGATAGGAAATACAGAAGAAACAGTCTCTACCCACAAGAAGTTTTTAATCTGGAATTGGAGACAAGACTTACACAGATGAAGGAATTTGTAAGCAAGACCATAATAATAATAACAATAAAATCAATAGTTAATACTTATATATTCACTAGTGAAAGAGATTGTTCTAAGTGCTTTACATGTATTATATCGTTTTATTCTGACAACTGTCTTACAAGATAAATATCCCGTTACACAAGAGAATACTTAAATAGGATAGGCTAAAGACCTTGCCCAAGGTCACACAGCTGGATAGTGATAAACCTAAGATTCAAAGCCAAGGAGGGCAGTTCCAGACCTGAATGCCAAACCTCTACCCGCCGCTGCCTTCAAACATGTGTGTGCACATGTAAAGGTTAATGCATGTGTGTGCACATAGAAATATCTACGTGAGCACTACAAACTGAGAGCAGAGTTTGCCAATCCAGTCCAAATAGAATAATTACTTCAATATTTTCCATGCATTTTAATCTATATTTGATTCAAAAAGATTTCTTAGGAACTTGTTATCAGCAAGTCTCTGTCCACAAGGTGCATAAGACAAGGCTGAAAATGCTTTTGCAGTGAAGAAAGGAGACACGGAAAAGTCTTCATAAAAGATAGGTTAATTGGGCTGGGCCAGAATTTCACAGAGATGGGAATGTGGGAGAGTGGGATGGCATTATTTGTGTATGTTTATCTACAGTCTGAGGGAAACCATTTCCATGTCACCATTTTGTTATTATTATTTTCCTTCATCTTATTTTTCTGTATGTCATCCCAATTGCTGACTACAGCTGACCCAGACCTCATTCACCAAAATGGAAAAGGCAGTTGGTCAGGACAAAACAAGAAGAAAAGGTTTCATCCAAAACTGATGCTGGGCCAGTTGAGAGAACACCAAGAGTGTCAGATATGGACAAATTCAGGCCAGCAACTTCCAGAAAATAAGCGTCAGGTTCACAAGTATTTAACAACATTGCCCAGCATCTCTGCTCAATGCCTCCTTTCCTGCCTCCAAGCCTCCTCTACCTCTGCACACTCTGCTGGTTAGAATGTTCCCTCTTTTCGAGCAGTTCCTGAAACCTCATTCCTTCCAAATAATCTTTCCTAATATGAGAGCATTGGAAAATTCCCCTTTGCCTCACCCTCTCTAACTATAAAACTTTCAAAACAGCCTCCTATTTTTACAACTATTCCCCCCTGCCATCCAAACAGATTCTGACAAAATATCAGAGCAGCAGAGAGGGCTTCTAAAGAGCTAAAAGCAAGAAATAGCAATAATAATAGATTTTAATAAAAGCTAATTCTAAACAAGCTAGGTGAGGGCCGGCCCCATGGCTTAGTGGTTGAGTGCGCGCGCTCCGCTGCTGGCGGCCCGGGTTCGGATCCCCGGCGTGCACCGACGCACCGCATCTCCGGCCATGCTGAGGCCGCGTCCCATATACAGCAACTAGAAGGATGTGCAGCTATGACATACAACTATCTACTGGGGCTTTGGGGGAAAAAAATAAATAAAATAAAATTATAAAAAAATAAAAAATAAAAAAAAAAAAATAAACAAGCTAGGTGAACTCATCCGAGACTCAAAAAGTCCGTGTTCATATTACTCTCAACCCCAATTCCTTAAAACAAACTACCGTATTTATGTTCTAGCTCTTAGATCATCTCTCTCCTCCGCCTCTATTTTCAAAAACATGCATTCCTCCAGAGGCACAGCCTCTGTATGCCCACCACTCACCCTCATGACTGCTCCACCCAGTTATGATTTCTCCACCTTTCTAACTGCTGCGATCCTCGGTACTGAATTTTGTTTCTACTACTATGTGTCCCTACTCTGTTTTACCTGGATCCTGTACATTGAAGCTCCTTCCCTCTTTGATGGGGTCTGAGTCAACTTGTGTAATAAAAGAGGAAGGCTAATAGAAGCATCATAAAAGCAGAAGAGGTTATTGAAAATGTTCTTTCACTGAGTAGATACATTCCCAAAACATACAAGGGGCAGATAAATAAGTGTGTGGCTCTGGAAGAGGAAATGAAACAAATACGGAGATTGTGGGACATCAAAGGAAATCTCAGTATCATGTCGAGGATAGGAGGGCTGTGCATAAATAACTTCAACATCAGAAGAAGGGGGATTCATTATGCATTCCTCTCAAACCAGAATCTTATACCTCTGGACACCTGACACATAATAAGGGCATTTGCATTTCAACAATGGATGATTAAATGTCCCTGGTTTATTCCATACTGTTTTAACACATGAAGACCACATTGGAGTCAACATTAATTGAGCTGTGCCTGGTGCTCTCCTAGGTCTGGATTACTGGGAAAAGTAAATATACAATAACCAGTGGAGGCAAAACTGTGTTTTGAATATATTCTGACTTTCTGACGTCTCCAATAAGAAATCACTTAATAAATGGAGGGCAATCTCTAAGCAAGTATATTATCCAGCAGCAAGTCTTGAAGAAGGGGTTTTGCCAATTCTCATCTTAAGAAGGAGAAATGGAGACAGCAGGCATGGACATTCATGTGCCCTAAACAATGAAAAGCAGAAAGTAAGAAAATTAATGGTCACAGTTAAGGAACATAATTAGCAACTTTTATCTGAATAATGCTGATAACTGTCACAAAAAGAGATTGAAGCAACCTATAGGTGAAAGTAAGATAATGATCTTCCTCTGAAGTATATAAGGAAAGCAAAGGTTATATAAACCCCATTCGGGGTAATAGCAAGGATACTTCATTTATACTTAGGATTTTATTTTCTCTCTTTGCTCTGTGACACTATAGCCTACTCACGCAAAAAAATGCAGATATTAATTATAAAAACTGATTACTACAAATAAATAGAGAGAGGTTGGTTAAAAAAACTGATTACTTAGTAAAGAATTATATTTTTGTAGATCAAATACAAATGAATATTTTAAGTTGTGTTAAGTTCTGGTTCCCTGAATTATACGGAAAGAAAGCTTGAGATCTAAGCACTAATAAACATTGAATGGATGGTGACAACTACCTGAAAGAGAAGGCAACCACAGCCAACAAGCTACTCCATTTCCTTAAGACTAAGCTTTTTCTCTTCTACTATTTTGTTAACAGAACTATTCACTGATTTATTCAATTAATACGCTGTCTTATCATGTCACTTTGGGAGGCAACAGTATTTCACGAAATAGCCTGGGTTTTGAAGCAGACAGACTGGGTTCTAATCAAGGATCTGCCATTTTCTTACCCAACTTGAGAAAGTTATGTAACCTCTCTGAGCTCCATTTCCCCATCTGCAGTGTAGAGGGTAATAACCTACCTTACAGGATTTGTCTCAGGCTGAAATTAGATGAATATTTAAAGCACAGCACTTAGCACAGCGTAGGCAGTAAATACTAGTTAATGTTTTTCTTTCAATGTCTTGCATTCCCAACATGATAAAGTTAAAATTCCATTATAGGGCATTCAAGATTCTTCCAAATGCAGTGCTGGCCTACTGGACCTGGATAACAGTTTGCAATATAAGCTGATGTTTTTCCTACATTTTCTTTAATATTTTGACTTTTTTAAACCGCTATACTCATCTAGTAATTCTTGATCCTGACTCTAGTTAAAACCTCCTGGGGAGCTTGTTAAACAATGCCACTGCCAAAGCTCCACCCCAGACAGGTTAAATCAGAACTTCAGGAAGTGGATCTACTGCATTTGTATTCATTCTTAAGTGCTCAGAATAATGGTAATGTGCAGCTGCGGTTGAGAAACTTGACCTAGACCTTCCCAGATCCCTTACCTCAGGAAAGGGATTACAGGTAGAAAACAGACAAGAATGGAATCTGTTATTAGCTTTTGAGTTTCAAAAGAAGAAATGAAAAGAACACCAGACTAAATAAAAATTTTTGGAAAATTCATAATGACTAGAGCAAAGATTCTCCACCATGACCATCCCCACATTCCACACCTTTAAAATTATAAAAGCTAGCCCTGGTGGGGAAGATAGCAGGAAAAGAGCTAATGAGACCCTGGAAGCTTGTAGTCTCTGAGAAAGGAGGCCCTGTACCCTGATCTTCCTGGGAGAGGGGAAACAGAGCTCTCCCTGATAAGATGGTAGGATCCAAGATCAGAAGGTCCCATGCCTTGTTTCCCAACAGAGTCCCCGGGCAGGCAGCTAGAGCTCAGAGAAGTGAAGGTGGCATGATTAACCAAAGCAGTCCGCAGATGGCCTCATAAAGCGGAGGATCCAGAGGCTGAGTCTTGGGACTTGGGAACAGCACGGCAGCCTGCAGAAAATGACCTAGCAGCAGCTGTAGAGAGCTGATGACCAAGGCTCAGGATAATGCAGGATAATGGTCATCTCATTGGATGCCAGCTTGGAGAGTTGACAGCTGAAGTCCTGATGCCCCCATCGTCCACACCCACCAATGTCTACATAAGACCGCTGGCACTTAGACAAACCAAGGAAGTGAGGAGAGGATTCCTGAATTGATGAAGATTATGTTTCCTTCCCATGGCAGAATGACAGCTTTAAAAAGTCAGTTGATTAATAGAAGCATAAATAAAGTTACACGTCCCTAGCACCTGAGCATGTGGACTGAGATTTCCACCCTCCTCATTACTTTTCTATATTTATGTATTTTAGTGTCACATACGACGTCCACCTGTACTTCATGCTCCAGCTGCACTAAAAAGACCACTCTTCCCTCCACTCCTCTCTCACTCACTCCTCAGACCTTCTGTACAATGTGCTTCCTTTGCTTAGAATGCCCTTCCCCACCCTCCCTGGGCAAAGGCCCTCAAGTCTCCAACCTGATGTCTTCTCTGACTTTCCTTGGAAAAACTCATTATCCCTCCTCCACACTCCCCTTGCAGAACCTTCCTAGTCCCCTAGAGGATGGTACATTACATTCATATGAATGGCTGGGAAGGGGAGCATGAATGTATATACATGCACATATATATTGGTTTGTATGTATGGCCACCAAAATCCTTATCACATCATGTGGTAGCTAGATGTTTGTCTGTCTCCTCCCCCAAACTGTGAGCCCTTTGAATGCTGAGATCCTATAAAACTCAACTTTGTATTCCAACATATTGCACATAAGAAGTGTTCAATAGTTTGCTAAATGAATGAATGAAATCATTAATTAATATGATAAATAGTTATCATGTGCAAGCCACAGTGCTACTTCTTCAAAATAATTAAGAATTTTCCAGGGCCGGCCCCGTGGCTTAGCAGTTTAGTGCACGCGCTCTGCTACTGGCGGCCCGGGTTCAGATCCCGGGCGCGCACCGACGCACCGCTTCTCTGGCCATGCTGAGGCTATGTCCCACATACAGCAACTAGAAGGATGTGCAGCTATGACATACAACTATCTAGTGGGGCTTTGGGGGAAAAAAATAAATACATAAATAAAATTAAAAAAAAAAATTTTCCAGAGCATTGCCTTTTGAAAAGATCACTTATAACATCCCTGAAAGTATATAAGGAGGAGATTATTGTCCTCATTGGCATCCTTCCTTATAATCACATCTACGATTGTAAACTGCATCTACATTAATCAGAATAGACAGACTAGCTAGATAACCAAACCCCAAGAAAATCATTCCCACCTCACCTCTTTAGGACAGATGGAAGTTATTTCTATGCTTCTATGTAATGCTACTGCTTTTTATCAATCAGTAGAAAATCAATTGAGTAACTGACTATAACCACAGGATTCGAGAACGGCAAATGCTTAGTTTGCACCCAATAGCAAACAAACAAATTTGCTCCATGAAATAGCCATACAGTGGCCACATAACCTCAAAACAATCCAACCCTCAACTGGATTGTTAAAACATTTGTAGTGTCCTTTCTTATATTTTAATATCAAGAAATTAGCCAAAGTGATAAATATGGCCCGATGTATACAAAAGCGAAGCACACACTAAATGAAGTAAGTAAAAATAGAACATTAAACCAGCTTCAGAGGGAAAATGCCTATTTATTTGAGAAACTAAGAGTGGGCAGGTGGCATATGCATAAGACCTAAAGGATTCATTCTTCTTTAACAGGCTGCTATAAAATGACTTGATTGGATCATATAACTTCTAAATCAAAGTATATTTGAGATATTCTACATAACTGTGCATTTGTTATAGCGGAGACACAATCATAAGCTCCAAACCTCAATTGCCAACAGTGACTTCTTTCATCCCCAGTTGGCCCCAAACTGTTCCCTGTCCTTCAGGATGAAGATCTCACCTCTCTAATTCACCCTGGTCATCCCTCTGGCCTGGGAAGTGTCAGTTCTAATGAGCAGGAGGAGAAGGACTGAGATTCTTCAATGAGCATGGAAGAATGGAGGGACGCCTGTTAAATGCCATTCACAGCTCTAAATAGCCATTCAGATTAGTGGCCGTGGTTCCTAAAGGACAGATCCCACAGTGATGTGTGTGCAGACCCCTTTCAAGGCCAGTGATCCATGCAACTCGAGTGGTAATGGGATCCGACCCTTAGTGTCGAAACCTGCACCTGTTAGGCTCAGAACAATGGGTCATTCTGAAGTCAGCCACTGCAACTTGCTCTTTTCCAGACCAGTGAAAAGAATATCTCGTTTCTCTTGGAACTTGGTGACCACCATGCAAAATACTTTGGCGCTATTTGCAAAATAGCATACAAGCCGTGAAAATGATGCTGTTACAGATGTAACACCACAGCCTGCTAGCCTCACCTTTCAAGAATGATGCACATTAGTCATGTCTTCCTTCCATTTCAGTGGACTGTAGATTAAACTCACATGAATGACTTGTAAGAGGAGCATGAATGTGTATATGTATACATGGTGGGGGGAGTGGGAGGGTGTTAATTTAATATACGTGAAGAGCACATTGACTCGTAATTTGAAGTGCTAGGTCCCACTCTCACTTCTCTCAGTAACTGTGTGACTTTGGGTAAGTCAAGTCATTCTGCTTCCCCACGGAATGGAGAGAATATCCACCTTGGAGCATTGTCGGAGCTCAGGAAATATACCTTTCCTCTGCTTTGCTTTCAGTTTCATCAATATTAAAGCTTTGAATTAAATAATTTCTAAAGTTTCTTCTAGTTCTAAAATTCTGTTATTCTATTTATTTCATTGTTTTAAATTACTCTATGATTCAATATAGTCTTAAAAGATCAAGCCACACACTCTTACCATTCAACAGAATTGTACCAACATAGTATGACCTTGATTAAAATGTATATCAAGTAGTCACCTGAATCTGTATTTTCTGGTTTTTCTAAAATAAGCATTGATGGGCTGGCCCTGTGGCTTGGCGGTTGGGTGCACACGCTCCGCTGCTGGCGGCCCAGGTTCAGATCCCAGGCACGCACCGACGTGCCGCTTCTCCGGCCATGCTGAGGCCGCGTCCCACAGGCAGCAACTAGGTAGATGTGCAGCTATGACATACAACTATCTACTGGGGCTTTGGGGTAAAAAAATAAATAAATAAAATTAAAAAAAAAATTTTTAAATAAGCATTGATTATTTGTGTCATTTTTAATTGGCTTAAGAAGCCATCAGCTTCAACCACCTTGCCCTGAGGTAAATAAACAGAATAATCTTGCAATACTAATTTTGAGGGAAGAGGATTCCACCCCCTCCCGTCATGGGTGGTATTAGTTTGTAGTCACACTCCAGCAAAGACTGGCTGATCCTTCACAATCCCATTTCCCTTTTCCTCCTGGTCACACAACTAGACTACATTTCCCAGCCTCCCTTGCACTTGGACACAACCATGTGACTTAGTTTAGACCAATAGAATGTTGATGGGAGTAATATGTGCCATTTCCAGTTCTGGTCCATAAAATCCTCCCATGTGCAATCTTCCACTCTCTTCTCTGCCCACTTAGTGGAGAGGATTCCGAAGACTTCAAGAGGGCACAACCACATGATGGAAGGTTTCCATGTCCCTGAGTCAGAGCTATGAGGAGAGCTACCCAGGAAAGCTGCCTGACCAGAAACATCCATGTTGGATTGTTGTTGAGCAAAAAAACCACGTTTATTAAACCTCTTAAATTTGGGAGTTGTTATTACCAGAGTTAAATAACCCTGATTAATGTTGTCATGTGGGAAATTACTTTGATGCAATGGTAGCCTCCAACTATATTACCAGGCAAACTACCTCAGAGGTCAGAGACCAGAAAGGCTCACAGAGCAAGTTAAAATGCTCTAATCACATGGTTTATTGAATTAATTTAAAGCACAGGGAGAAGCAAGGAAAAAACAGAGGGGATAAATTAACACACTTAGGTTGGCACCATGATAACTAAGTCATGTCCTGTCTCTCTTTCTGCTTCAGCAAGCTTCCTTGTTATGATGTGCTTATGAGGATCAGAACTGGAGTTCAAGCAACCCAGAGCTTCGAGGGTCTCCCTGAATCCTCTCCTGAGCCCACAGACTGCCCTAAGGATCCTCTTTGCTCCCTATTCCTCTGGAACCACTTGATTCACCAAATCCAACCATAGGAAACATTTAAGCCCAAGCCTTGCAACCCAAAAAATTGGGAGACAAAAGGAGCAAAGGAAATATGAAGGCCCCTAAGTCATTTCAAATAATCCTCTCATTTCTCCCAGTCCTGAAGAAAGGGTCCAGAGGATGTGCTATGCAGTCCTTCTGTCAATAACTAATGTCCCATCCAATAACAAGGAGGCAGCCCCTTCCTGTCATGAAATACAAGGTATTATTTTCTTACCCATTAGTTAGCACCGTGAAACTCTCCAGAAACTCTTCTATCCTCTATAGCTACTTTCCTCAAGACAAATCAAAGTATAACAAATGGTGTTTTGCATATTGAGAGGACAATGGTGATTGCCAAAAGATTCCTCTTCTAAATTATTCTGAAGTAACCTAATTTATATTCGTTTATTAAGATGAAGACAGTAGCTTATAAGAAATTACTCACCATGCTATAAGATTTTGGTCAGAGACCTAAACTTATACATTGGGGTGGCCTTCTTTAAGAAAAACTATATTAAAAGATCTTATTTTCCAAATTTAACAAAAATATGCCACGATGTGAACACACTGCTAGGCCCCTTCTCAGGACCTTGAAAGCAGCCTATAAAAGTGAGGAGTCCCCAAGCTTAAGCTTAATTCATTCATGGTACATCCCCCTCACTGAGGGTATTCTTGAGCTGCAGATTTATTCTAGAAGTATTTGGGGTCTGTCTGTTTCTGCAAAGGAAGAGCTAGAATTCAGAAATTTAAAAACCGAATCTCCACACTTCCAAGCAATTAAAATCACAGCTGAAAATGGATGTTTCAATAACATTCAGTTCACAGCTATTCTTTTTTCCTCCAAAGTAACCAAATAACCAGATGATATTTGAAATGCCTTAAGCAAAAAACTCGTGGGGGGTGGAGAGCTGACAACCAACCTCCAACTACCAGAGAACAGCCTTTGCGTTTTGCTTTACGACGCCGTCTGAGGTATCAGACACACACACGCATCCCTTACGCTTCATCAATTAGCCTGAGAAGAAAATGTTGGGCCTGCAAAGGTGTCCACATTTCTCAGCACAACTTCTTTCCCAGCTTGCCGTCCCTGGCCCCAGGTCTATGCACAGAGGATGGGTGTACGGGAAGGAGGCCAGGCGCGAGGGGACCAGGTCATTCTCCCCGGGCTTTATCCCTGGCTTTTATTTTCTGGGAATCCCACAGAGTCGGCACAATTAGGATAAGCTGAGCTCATGTGAGGAGAAAGAGCAGCAGACTTAGTCCCCTGGCCAGTGCTTTCCCCTTTCCTTGATGGGCTGGGATGGGGGTGGCCGGGGAAGAAGGGAGATAATATTCTACGGAGAATCTTGGGTACATTTGTCTTTTGGCTAATATCGGTTCTTCACATCTAAAAGCAAATATGATAGAAGAACAGACAACTTTCTCCAGAACAATCAGAGGGAGACTGCAACATTCAGTCAAGAGATGACTTTATCTTCCCATTGGCAAACTTCTGTGCATGTGGAAACATCTGGAGAGCCGACTGAACTCAGTTTTGAACCATATGTTAGACAGCATGTAGACACAGCCTCTACTACCATCCTTCATTTCCACATCCAACTGTTTACCTGGTCCTTCCAAGAGACCTTGTACAAGAGCCCTGAAGAGGCCCAGTGCTTGGCACTGTGGGGGCAGCAGGGGGTGAGATGCACAAGGAGGCTCCGTCAGACATGAGCCTAGCACTGGGGCTGCACCACAGGCCTGTCTCTTTTCTTCCAAAGAGCAGTCTAAAAGCCATGGCCTTTTACTGTCCTGGCAGAGCATCAGTCCTCCACGGAAGGGATCTACTGTCAGGACGACTCAGCCACTTCAAAGGCCTGAGGGTTCCTACAACGGAGTGCAGCTTCTATATGTGAATTCTGGGTCACGCGAGGTGGCAGGCACACATGTTCAGCTCCTCGCCGGCTGCCCAGCCCTGACAGAGAACAACAAGTCCCTGCTTCAGAGCGAGAGGAACACAATTACCTCCTTATCCATTTTTAAACAGCCTCTTCCCTTGCAAATCTCTGCTAATAAGCGCGGCTTATCTTTATTTACCAGGTAGCTCCTTTCTCTTCTGAGATACCAGAAGGCCCAATGAAGGGAAGCAGAGAGAAAAGCATTTTCCGCAAAATGACAAGGAGACAGCACTTTTCTATCTAAAAATACACAGATGTCCTTCTCCTTAGTGGATGCTGACTTGTTATAGATAGTTAGGGGTCAGCTTTGAAAAAATTCTTAAGAGAATTCTGTGCGGCCTATAATCGATGGGAGTTCCCATTTAGCTGTTCCGTGTTCTGTTCATCCGTCCACCAAACGAGCTAAACACTAAAATGCAAAAGAAACTTTAAAGCAATTGGTCTAGCGCCTGTCTCTGAGCAGTGTCATACCTCACCATTCAAAATTCTTAGATTAAAGGAGCTTAACAAGCACTTGTGTTTTTTTCCCTTTGTTTCTCATAAACCAGGAGTAAAAGCCCTTACTCTGAGTTTAGATACTAGGAATTCCTTTTTCTGAAGCCCACTTCTTGACTTTTATGCCACTTTAATGCTAAAGATGTTACTTCCCTAATTAGATGGTTCCTATGCAGTATAACAGCAGCTCAGTCATATTTCATTTTATAGAACTTCAGAATACCCCGAAATGTACAAACCATAGCTATGCATTAAATATATATTGAAGGATACAGCGAGCTGGGACTCCTAATCTCTAAATCTGCCTATTTGCATAATTATTAAGACTGAACAAGATAGGTTTCCATCCTGAAAAACCAATAGACCTCGTAAAGACACAACTCTCTAGCCCAGTTTCATGGGGGAGGTTCTAATTAGGGAAGCTCATTCCCAAAGTGGGTGCACTTAGGGGAAAGTAAATGCCGTCCTCTGGGTCAAAGTATTACAAATTTCCCAAGCAAAATTTTTTCCCATTCTAGAAAAATAGGTTATAGTCTGCCTGGATTGCCTACCAAAGGTTTCAAAGATCAGAAATGATCCCAGGATCTACTGAACTGTGACGTGCTTGAAAGCAGGAAAAATATCTTATTTGTTTTTTTTTTAAATCCCCACCTCCTAAGCATAGGAGCTGGTGGTGGTGATGACAATGATAATGACGATGATGATGACAGCAACTATAGTTCATTCAGCACTTACAACATGCCAGGGACTTGGCTACATCCTTGATGTGCATTAATTCATTTATTCCCAGTGACCTACAAGGCAGGTACTATTAAAAACTTTATTCTATAAATGAGGAAACTCAGTAACAAACTCAGCATGTTTGTTAAGCAACTGCCCAAAGTCACACCTCTAGTAAGTGGCAGAGATGGGATTTAAACCCAGGTCTTTCTGACTCCAGAATCTGTGAATTGAACTGCTATGCTAATATAGCCTGGCGCACGGTAGATGCTTAATAAATTTATATTGAACAAAACTGAGCAGATGTGATGGAATTTGGTGAGATGCTTCTCTCCCTACTTCCAAATCTTGTCTGACCTGGAAAGGCATTTGTTTGTTACAGACCAGATTATTGTGATTATAACTATAATAGTCTTAGCACTCCAGACTAGACTATGAGTTCCCTGAGGGCAGGACAACATATTCTTTGTAATAAGAATAGGCACTGTGCTATGCTCCATGCTTTACATATATTTTTTTAATCCTTACAATAATTCTGAAAGAAATATATTATTATCCCCATTTTTCACATGAGTAAACAAATGCAGAGGTGAGTAAAGGCTACGGAGACAGTAGTGAGAGATTTAAACACTGTTTGTCTGTCTCCAAAGCCAGTGCAGTTTCCACTCTGACCTGTGGCCACTTTTTTCACCTCTGTGTCCTTAAGGCTGCATAGAATGCAACACTGGTAGCAAGCATGAATCATACAGTCACCAATCAGATATACACAACATCAGAATCACTGTTATTTTTCAACTTGGCTGGGCTGAGAGTAGACTTCTTACATTATTCGGGTCTTAAAATTCATCACGATCCAGGAAATTTGGGTACTATTATCTTGGTCATTCTTCACTCATAGCTCTGTGTCCTTGTTAGCCTCGTGAAAATCATGAAACTCTTGTAGACAAGGGGAAGAGAGGGGAAGGGGTGTCGCACTCTTGGTCTGGTCCAGTCTGGTTCTCTGTCTGATCTCATTAGCCTGGGCAGGCTACAGAAAATCAGCAGTGGGGGTCGGGGAGATTGGAGGTGAGAGTCTGTTTATGCGAGAGGGCTAGACACAGGAGGAATCCTCCACTTTCTCTGTCCAGCCTACTCCCCGTCCCAGGGCTGGCACCACGTCACTGCTAACATTTGCAGGGTCTGTTGGCTGGGCTAACAGTGGCCCATTATCAACGATGGCTATGATGTCCTTGGGGGAGACAGGCCAATTTCTCTAGCAGTTCCAGCTCCCAGAGGGACAATAGTGTCTCCCCAGGTCCTAACACTGTCACGTGCTACCTCTACTTCTGGGGTTAGGATGTTCTACCAGAACCCACCGCATCTCCTGGCTGTCCAGTTTCTCCTCCCTACAAGCCTGATACAAGACAAGGGTGTTTCTTTGAACTTAGACTGTATAGATGTACCATTTTTATTCTCAGCTGGGGGCCTTCTCTTTAGGGTAATGACCAGATAGTAGCTGGGGGTGCGACAAAGGGTTACCTTTCCTTGATACTTGGTCACTCTGTATGAAACAATGCAAGAATGAACCTAAAAACAAGAAAAACTTGAAAGAGGGATAGATTCCTTGGCCAATCAGCCTCTTCATGTCTGAAATCACCCAAAGAGATTTACCTGAAAAAATATTTTAATTGAGTTCTCCAGGGACCTCCACGAATTGCATTTAAATAACAAACCCGGTTTAAATCAAATCTCCCAAACTGACTAATATCACTTGCTCATATGTGCAATTGACTTTACACTTGGTTGTGAGTAAGAGAACAGGGACCATATCTTCCTTGTGCTCCCAGCACTCTGTGTGGCCCATCGTAGAGCTCAATAAACATTTGTTGAATGAATATTAAAAGTCACCAGAGAGACTCATTTGGCCTGCAGGAGAAAAGTATAAAAGACTAATGGAGAATAACAGAATAGAGATGCCCATATGGCCCCTGGTTCTCAGTGAAGCTAGGGTCTTTGCACCTAATAAAAAGTAACAGGGCTGTTCTGAGGGACTCTTTGGCCCCTTGACAATTACAAGTAAATTCTAGAAATAAATGTTTTGGCAGCTAGACCCAAAGCACAGGTCATCTGAGTACAAAGGAGACTGACAATTCATGATGGGACAGCAGAAATGAGGAACTTGGCATTAGGCTATGAGAACGCAGTTCAGTGGAACTTGGATGAGGCAGGGGAGTCGGCAGACCAGCTTCAGACATGAACCTCTCCTCCTAGAACCTCTCCTCCTAGTCCTACCAAAATTCGTCTTCAGCATGTAGCTCCATCACACATGGGCTGAAGGCGAGCCTGCTCCTCTCCGTTGTTCCCATTATTCTCCTTCGTGTCATTTTGGCATGTCAAGGTCCCCAGATCTCCCTAGTCCCATTGAATCCTAGTCCCAGCGCTACCATTCCATTTCATTTGGGGCAAGTCTCTCAATTCTTCATCCGTAGAATGGGCACAATTCATATCTGCTCTACCTGACTCCAGATTCCTGGAAGGAATCAAATGAGATTATTCATTCATCCTTTCAACAAACATTTATTGAGTTGTTGTTAAATAACATCATCTTGTGAGAAAGACTGTGAGAGACACAATGATGAATCAGACTGGTTCTTTCCCTCAGGGACGCAGGCAATGTACAAGGCAAGACAGGTCTATATTCCAAGGGGAAAATCATTAGTCCAAGAGAGGTCCAGATACTGTGCCGTGGGAGCTCAGAGGGAAGATGGATTATTCCAGAAGGACGTATTAAGGAAGGCTCTGGAATGGAAGCAGCTGCTTTTGAGCTGAGTGTCAAAAGTTAAAATGGAAGCAGTTTGGAAAAATGACTATGCAAACGTTGGGCATAGGTTATAAATAATAACTAATTTATGGAATGCTCTATGTTCCAAAGTAATGCCTGCCTAAACTCTAATGCAGATTTAAAGCAAATAATAGACCATATTTATCCCGGGCTCACAAGGTACCAGATACTTTACATTTGAGAACCCATGTTATCTGAGCCAAAACCCTATGAGGCAAGGTCTAGTATTATCCCCATGTTACAAAGGAGGAAACTGAGGCATGAGAGTTTCCTCCTTGCCTATGGTCATGCATCCCACAAATCATGGAGACAAGATTTAAACTCAGGTGGTCAGAATTCGAATACTGCCTCTCAGACAAAAAAGCAAAAATAACAAAGTGATTGCTTAGATAATTAAGTCCCCTCATAACTGTGTTTTTAGAGAAATAAATTTTGGATCCTGGTGAATTACAGCACAAGCTATCTGGGAAATTACATTTCAGACTGAGAAGGCACAGGAATTAAACCTCCTTCCTCATAAATATAATCCCAAGTAATTCCGGAGCAATTTGCGCTGTGGCCGGTAGATGGCAGAAAGTGACAAGAAAAGGACTGGAAACCACAGAGGGACACCCAGCTAGCTCCCAGGTTGCAGGACAAAATGCATTTTGCATACAATATGACTTGTTTAAAGTAACAAAGTGAACTAGTTCCCGAGTAGAAACTGTAATTGTTTGACATTCTCCAGTCACCAAATCCTCGCGCCGTGAGAAGGAACCGCCCCAGCGGTGTCTGCAAGGCGTTTCCTCTATAAAGCTGTCGTCCAGCTCCGGCCAGCGCTGACCAAGCCACGTCCTCGTCCTCAACCTCTACCGCAGGAAATCTTGGGGCTGTGCAAGTGATAACGTCTGGAAAGTACTTGGCAACGTATGAAGAGCTCTATCCCAGTTGAGTTTAGACAAAAGCTGGCAGTGTATGCCTTCAACAAAGGTGTGTTAGCATATACTGTGTGCCGGCTCTGGGCTCAACAGAAGCTTGTTGGCTGCTATTTATCTCCCCCTGGTCCCCAGCAGCACGCTGTTGCAAAATGAGCTAGGAAAGTCAGTTCTGTGGATTCATTTCCTGAATAGGTCTGTCACAAAAATAGAAGAAACCAAAGATATACGGGAAACATTAAAAGAATTACAAAAACCTGAGAGAATCTGATTGTCATCTTAGATTATAAGGACCTCTCTAAGTATTAAAGAAAACTCGTAAGCTATAACGGAAAATATATTGCTAATTGATTACAGAAAAATTTTGATCTTCCAAACTGCAAAACGCACTTTAAAAACCAAAAGAAAAAGTAAAAAACTGCAACAAAACATATGACAAAGGACTAATATTCTTAAATACAAGTATGCTAAGAACAGTTATAAATCAATAGAATTTATACATCAATAACTCTTCTAAAATTAGGAAGACAGGCAAAGGACACGAACAGGGAGTTCACAGGATTAAAAAAAACCAAAGAGCTAATAAAACATTGGAAATTGGCTCAATTTTATTTATAATTAAATAAATGCACATTTGGGCCGGCCCCGTGGCTTAGTGGTTAAGTGCACGCGCTCCGCTACTGGCGGCCCGGGGTTCGGATCCTGGGCGCGCACTGACGCACCGCTTCTCTGGCCATGCTGAGGCTGCGTCCCACATACAGCAACTAGAAGGATGTGCAGCTGTGACATACAACTATCTACTAGGGCTTTGGTGGGGGGGGGGGAACCCTTTAAATAAATGCACATTTAAGTAGCTTATTTTTCACCCTGGGAATAGCAGTCCAGCCCTCTTCCGAGGTATTGATAAGTTGGCAAAACTCTTTCAAGAGCAATTTGAAGACATTTGGCAACATGTCTGCATTTCCTTGACTCAGAAATCCCAGTCTCCTCTGCTTCCCTGGCTCCCTGAGTGTGCTCACCCAGTCCCACGTCTTTAAACATGTCCTATAGGCTGATGATGCCCAAACGAGGTACCAAGCTCTGACTGCTCCTCTGTGCTCCAGGCTCCTTTCTGAACATCTCCCCTGGATGTGTAATAGACAGAGCAAACCTCAGTCCACACTGGGACTCTTCTTCCCTTCCCCCACCTTCTCAAACTTGCCCCTCCTCCCTTTCACCCCTTCTCAGTAAATGGCCCCACCACTTAGCATTTTAGCAAAGTCTCCAAACCTAGGAGTCATCCTTGATACTACTCTCTCTTCTTGAACATACCAGAATCATTTTCATCTCAGGGCCTTTGCATTTCCCGTTCTAGAATGTTCTCTCCCTCGCTGTACTATGGGAGCTCAGATGTTCAGCTCAATGTTAGGTCTCTCATCAGAGAAGCCTTTCCTGACCATCCTCTCTAAAATAGCAACACTGTCACTCTCCACTCCCTCATCCTGCCTTATTGTTCTTAGCATACATCACCACCTGACATCATGATATATATTTGCCTGTTTATTATCTCTCTACCCACTAGCGTGGAAGTACCATGAAGACAGGATCCATATCTGTCTTCAACACAGTATTCCTAGTGCCTAGAACATTTGCTGGCACATAGCAAGCTCTCAAAAATAAGTGTGGAATAAAGGAATCTAGGACTCTATGCTACAAATGCTCATTGCAGATTTTATATATATATAATATATTTTATGTATACTCAGTTAAATGTGCCTTAATAGGGACTAGCTAAATGAATTATGATCATTTAAAAAACCCTCAATTTCCTCATATAGAAAATAGAGTGGATAAAATTACCTACCTCATATAGTTTTGGTAAGAATAAAATAAACTGATACCCAATAGTTGGTACATAGACACATTCAGTAAATGCTAGCTGCTGCCTACTAGTCACTGTTTAGCAGCCATTTAAAAAATAAGTTAAATCAAATGTGCTGACATGGAAAATGTCCACCACATACTGTCCAATAAAAAAAAAGGTTGCAAAGCAGTAGGAATAATATGATCCTAGAACAAGGCCCAGAAAATATCTTGGAAACACCCCAAACTGATGATGACCGTGGTAGCTATGTATGGCAAATGAAGTTCACAGAGAAAGGCCAGGGGAAGAGAGAAGGAACCAGGCACATTACTTTTTTATTTCAGTACTTCAGTACTGTTTGAATGTTCTGCAAAACATATTTACTATTTTTACAATGCATTTTTTTAACTTTGAAAGAAGATAGAGGGCTGGCTCCGTGGCCTCGTGGTTAAGTACACGCGCTTGGCTACTGGTGGCCTAGGTTCGGATCCCAGGCGTGCACCGATGCACCACTTCTCTGGCCATGCTGAGGCGGCGTCCCACATACAGCAACTAGAAGGATGTGCAACTATGGCATACAACTATCTACTGGGGCTTTGGGGAAAAAAGGAGGAGGATTGGCAATAGATGTTAGCTCAGGGCCGGTCTTCCTCAGCAAAAAGAGGAGGATTGGCATGGATGTTAGCTCAGGGCTGATCTTCCTCACAAAAAAAAAAAAGAAAAAGAAAGAAGTTAGGTACGTGGAAACCAGAGAAGCCAGAAGTTTCTCAGACTATCCGAGAACAACTGTTGTTAGGTCGCAAGAGGAAAATGTGTTAACTTTCCAGAAAGCTGAAGTCAAGCTACTACAGGAATTTTTAACCCAACCCGCCCTGAGTTTTCGTAGGTGACATTACACTAAAAGTTTGGGACAAACGTATTCTACTCAAGTCTGGTGAGAAAATTCTAATTGTTAGATTTGAATTTATAATCAAGCTCACAGGAAGGCTATGAGGATTAAATGCATTAACAAATTTGAAACATGGAGCCTTATACATGATGGTGTCCATTAAATACCAGCTATGTCAGAATCTGATGCACAGAGGAACATTTTTTTTTTTTTTTTTTTTTAAAGATTTTATTTATTTATTTTTTCCCCCCAAAGCCCCAGCAGATAGTTGTATGTCATAGCTGTACATCCCTCTAGTTGCTGTATGTGGGACGCGGCCTCAGCATGGCCGGAGAAGCGGTGCGTCGGTGCAAGCCCGGGATCCGAACCCGGGCCGCCAGCAGCGGAGCGCGTGCACTTAACCGCTAAGCCACCGGGCCGGCCCCAGAGGAACATTTTTAAGGACTGGGGGAGAGTTAAATTGCTTTGGCTGTTTGCTCTCCTTCACTGAACAAATGTTTATTGAGCATCTACTATAGGGATTCTGGGGCAGGTATGGGACAGAGCAGGGCCAGACAGACTTCATCTTTGCCCTCACATAGCCGCAGGGCTCCCAGGATTAGCCAGGATTTCGGGAAGCCTGCTTATTCAAGTCCTGTGCTTATCTGCAGTGCTGTATTTTTTTGTCTACAGTTAAACACATAAAGTGATGGAAACATAATGACTATCTTTACGTTTGAAAACTTAACCAGTATCACAAGTGCTTTCTTGAGCAACGAAATGGCATGAGAGTAGTCCCTAAACACAGTATTCCAGAAGGGTAGTATGGATGAAATAACACACCTCACAATGTCAGCAGTTTTTTTTGCACCATTCATGTAGCAGAGGTGGCAACTACAAGGGCTCGAAGGAGAAAAGTCCATACTTTTGGTGCAAAGTAACCCATTACCTAAGGAGAGGATTCTTTACAAGTAAAATAAAAACTCACCTCACCATACTCATGTACAAGAGTCAAGGTTCCATAAGCCCTTCTGGAACATTATCTACTTGAACATTATCTACCATGCACCCGAAGCAGCAGCCAAGGGAGGAGGCACAAATAGGGGAAGGCAGATTGGGATACGATTTCAACATACTCTCCCTGAGCAGCTTCCCAGGTCCAAGCTTAGAGGACTCTCCCTGACAGAGCTCAGTCCATACAGAAATCACACACATTTGTAACTGCTTACGTGGGTTTGTTGTGTTAGCCCTCCGTCCATTCATTTGAAAAGAATTTCTTTAGAATCACTGCCATTCACTTTTTTTACTCCTCTCATGGGGAACAATTCAATGCCATGCCCAGTGTTGATGCTCCCAAAGCCATCTGTAGAGATTGGGAACAAAATGAGTGGACTTGGAAAAAACCTATATAATTCCATTGAACTATAGAAAACATTACTAGAGCTCTGTGCTGTGTTTGTCCACACTACCTTGTGCTCAAGCAAGGCAGTGAACAGAGGACATTGCAACAGCAAGGCTGGCCATGTTATTAATATTTGTAGAAGGGAACTGAGGAAAACTACATTATAAGCCATTGAGACCCACAATTCTGGGATGGCTTCTGGGAAAGCAGGAGACAAACAGGAAAAAGTTGGTTTGGGGTTGCCCATTTCTGATGACCCTTCAGGACTAACCTGATCCCATCAGCTGTTGCTCCACATGGGGTGTCTTCTCTACCTTTCATTTAAACTAAACCGGATCTTGCAAAAGTTGGTTTTGTTTTAAATCTTCCCCCTCCTGTTTAAGGTCTGAATCTAAGCAATGAGCTAAGTCCGTATCACCTCACAGAAGGAGCTGCTCCCAAAGACACTGAATAAAATTTGTGGTGGCTTAAAACTCAACAATAAGAAAATAAACAACCAGATTAAAAGATATCCACCGATTTGGGGTACACCTTCACCGAAGAAGATATACAGATGGCAAATAAGCATATGAAAAAATATTTCACACCATATGTCATCAGGGAAATGCAAATTAAAACAATGATGAGATACCATTACACACCTATTAGAATGGCCAAAATCCAGAACACTGACCACATCAAATGCTAGCAAGGATGTGGAGCAACAGGAACTCTCATTCGTTGTTGGTGAGAAATGCAAAATGGTACAGCCACTTTGGAAGACAGTTTGGCAGTTTTCTACAAAACTAAACATACTCTTACTATGTGATCCAGCAATCATGCTCCTTGGTGTTTACCCAAAGGAGCTGAAAACTTATGTCCACGTAAAAACCTGCACACAGATGTTTATAGCAGCTTTATTCACAGTTGCAAAAACTTGGAAGCAACCAAGATGTCCTTCAGTAGGTGAATAAATAAACTATGGTACATCCATACAATGGAATATTATTCAGCACTAAAAGAAATGAGCTATCAAGCCTTGGAATGACATGGAGGAAACTTAAATGCATATTACTAAGTGAAAGAAGCAGTCTTCAAAGGCTACATACTGCATGATTCCAACTATATGACATTCTCAACCAGACAAAACTATGAGACAGTAAAAAAGATCAGTGGTTGTCAGGAATTATGGGGGGGCGGGGAGGGGTTGAAGAGTTGGAACACACAGGATTCTTAGGGCAGTGAAACTATTCTGTATGATACTATAATGGTAGATACATGTTATTATACATTTTTCAAAATCCATAGCATATACAACACCGGGAGTGAATCCTAATGTAAACTACGGACTTTGGGGGATAAGATGGGTCAATGTGAGATCATCAGTTGTAAGAAATATACTACTATGATTGAAACTGGCAAACAGCCATTGATGATTAAACAGCTAGTAACTATGCAGGATTGGAATTTGTGAACTCAAAATATGTCTCTGCCTGAATGACATTTTGACCCCCACACCCACTAAGTGACCAAAGGAGTTTGGGATGGGAGGCCTACTCCCAGAAAAGGCCATTACTATAGATATCTCCAGGTACCTGGGTGGGTCATGCTAAACCCATTCTTAGTTCTAGTTAACCTTTATGAGAGACATTTACATTTGTAAAGAAAATCTCCATTTGTAAAGGTACCTTCTTCCCTGCACCAGGAAGAAGAGGGGATGGCCTTACCTACACACTTATCAGAATGGAAGGCGAGGACTTAAATCTGCATGATAAACACCCTCATTGTTAACTGTGCTGTTTGGGCAATGTGCTCTCTGACTCCCACTAGGTTCCTATAGATGACATCTCCCTGGAGCCTGGGTTACCATGGTAATGGGTGTTTGAGCTATTTTTTTTCAGGAGCTGAACCCCTTGTCCACTTCAGGCCAGATTGAGACCACCAACCCATCAACTGGGCCCTTTTGACGGCAAGGGCCTCCCTCAGGGCATGCTGATGCTGCCATTCTGTGAAGATGTGTCCTATGAAGAAACATGAAGCCTGACTATGCTTGTGCAGATCATCAATTACCTCATCTTCCTCACGACCAATCATTTCAGACCACCTTGCCCCCTTCCCCATAAATGCCCCTGAGTCCCTATTTTCAGGGAGGCAGATCTGAGACTTGTTCTCCCATTTTCCTCACTTGGCTGCCTTGTGATTAAACCCTCTCTTTCTGCAATCTCGTCGTCTCGGTGATTGGCTTTCTGGGCAGCAGGCAAAAACGGACCTGGTGCAGTAACAATTTGGCGAGCCAGCCAGGAGGAAAGTCCAGGTGGATCTTTTTGCCCGAGACTCGTCAGCCCCTTGCCTTTGTGGAGAACCTGTGGACGCGTCCAGCGGCCGCCAGGAGTATTTCTCCTGGGACCGTTCCAGTATTCCTTTCCTGGGTTGGCGCTGCCGACTCCTTGGCGCATATTTTCAGTTTGCAATAGAGAGACGGTTTCTGGGTTTGGAAGACATCTTTCGGTGAGTAACTTCAGTACAAGTGACCAGATCCTTATTTCTTCTTCCTTCTAGTTTGACTTCCGAAAAGGAAGCCTCGGTTTGGGAGAGGATGCCCTCCATGTCTCCTGAAAAGGGAGATTTGGTTTGGCCTTGGTTTGGGGATGCCCAATATTAAGGAAGAATTAGGGGATCCGCTCACAGAACTTCTCTTGACTTGGTTTGGGAGGGGACGCCCTCCGTGACTTCAGAAAGGGAGTTTGGTTTGGTCTTCTTGGTTTTGGGGACGCCCAATCTTGACTTGGTTTGGGAGGGGACGCCCTCCGTGTCTTCCGAAAAGGGAGCTTTGGTTTGGCCTTCATTGTGAAGGTCTTGGTTTTGGGGACGCTCAAAATTCTCGAGATCTGGTTCTGTCTAGCTGCAGCATAAGTATACTTTGACCGGCAGCGTCTAAATTCTGAAACAATGGGAAATGCAAATTCGATTTCCACATGCAGCCCGCTAGGCTGCAGTCTTCAAAACTGGACAACTTTCAGTTATGAGTCCATGGAAAAGGAAAAAAGGGCATCTTTTTCTTTTTGTAACTCCACATGGCCACAGCCAGAGAGCTCTTGCAATGACTAGTCTTAAGAACTTAATCAAATTTGGAGTCTCAGCCTCCTCTCGTGGTCTTACAGACGCTAATGAAAGCTCCATGACCCACCCCCACCTCTGGGAGCTCTCCTCTGGGTTCTGGTTTCAGCGAGTCCCTGCTGCACCTCTGGGAGCTCTCCTCGGGGTTTTGGGCACCTGGAGCGATTCCATGTTGGCCCCTGGACCAGTCATTTGATTGACAATCTAGAACGCTGTTTTGTCTCCTGTCAAGAACCCGTTGAGGGGCCGGCCCAGTGGTACAAGCGGTATGTGCCCGTGCTCCGCTGCAGCGGGCCCGGGGTGCGCCGGTTCGGATCCCAGGCGCACACCGACGTACTGCTCGGCAAGCCATGCTGTGGCGGTGTCCCATATAAAGTAGAGGAAGATGGGCACGGATGTTAGCCCAGGGCCAGTCTTCCTCAGCAAAAAAAGAGGAGGATCGGCAGATGTTAGCACAGGGCTGATCTTCCTCCAAAGGAGGAAAAAAAAAAAGAAGATAGTTTAAAACAAAACAAAACAAAAAGAACCTGTTGAGTATTTTAGGTGCCTACTGAGTTAGTTATGGGGACAGAAGATCTGTAATTTATTCTGTAAACTGTCCTGCCCGGGAACTGTTGTCTGTGTGACCCTTATCTTGATAATCATTGGGAAGATGTGGTGAGGGCAAGGCCTGATTACCTCTTTCCCTTCTTTGTCACCTCCTCTGTTGTCACTAAGTCAAGGTTAAGTTCAGCCTGGACCTGAGCAGAAACTGGACCTTCTGTAAAAATTGAAAATTTGAAAACATTTTGCCAAGGACCTAACACTCAACCCCGGCGTTGGGAGCCCCGGCCCCAAGCCCGCTCTAGGCTTTTGCCTCTGGCCTCCCTGGCTTGCCTTGTGCTGGCTCAGGGACTAAGTACCCCTCTGAGTGGGACTTGACTAAATCTTATAGCTATATTGACATCCACAGTTGGGCTCTGCACCCTTCTCTGGTCCGCTGTCAGTGGGACACCTGCTTTACGCCATGAGGAACTCCCCAAGCATCTCTGGAGACTCACCCTTCAGGTGCATTTTAACTAATTGGAAGCACTTTCTATTGGATGGGTTATACCCCAGAAACTCCATCTGGTGGAAAACTTGAGTGGTTTCTCTGTGCCTTTGTGATGTAGTTGGACAGGTAGATCAACCTATAATGTCATTTGAGTTACAACCCAATTTCTGAGAAATTAAGAGCAATTGTCCTCAAAAAATCCTGTAAGACTGGAAATGCAGCTGTAGAGGCAGTTCAAATTCCACCCACTTCCTTTATCTCAGAAAGGATTATGGCCTCGCCTCTCTGGGAAGCGTTATCTAGCTCATTATCAATTCCGAAGACTGAAAAAAAAAGGTAAAAAGGCTAAAAACAGCCATAAGAGCGCCCTTGGCGAAAATCTAGCATCTTGAGTGTCTTCTCCACAAATATTAGTAAAAAAGGCTTAAAAAAATCTGGATTTGTAATTAGGGAGCTTGATATCACGGTACCTGATTCATGGCAGTAATTTTAAAACAATGGGTGTGGAAACTCTGTGTATGTGTGTCTATGTATATGTTACATATGTGTGATATTTTACCTCTGGATGGTACGGTCAAAATTAAGGGCTCTATTTAATTGGCTTAAAGTAAGAGCTTACATAAATTCTAAATGTAATAGAAATTAACCAAAACGTCTTTCAAGTTAACATGATATAAATTAATCTTTGGTAAATGAAAGCTAATTTAAGTTTGTTGGTTTGATTGACAATTGTTGGAAACAAATGATTTAGATATATGAAGATAAGTGAGAGTTTTGGAGGACAATAATTATGTTTTGTGATCTGTATACTTAAAAGAACAGCTTCCAAATTCTTTTTGGTGACTTGGAGCTTTAGGGTTTTTGCTAAATTAAGTTACATGATAAAGATTTATTGAGTGTCTGGGTCATTTTTTTTTTTTTAAAGATTTTATTTATTTATTTTTTCCCCCCAAAGCCCCAGTAGATAGTTGTGTGTCATAGCTGCACATCCTTCTAGTTGCTGTATGTGGGACGCGGCCTCAGCATGGCCGGAGAAGCAGCACGTCGGTGCGCGCCCGGGATCCGAACCCGGGTCGCCAGCAGTGGAGCGCGCTCACTTAACCACCAAGCCACGGGGCCGGCCCGTGGGTCATTTTTGAATAAGATAAAATACCGAAACATTATTACTAAACATATCTAAGTTTATCTCCTTTTGGCTTCTTACTACAGAGAAACCAAAAAGTATTTGGGTCTAATTAGTGAACATGCCTTGTTTTATTACTATGACATAGCATAAAATTATGAAAAGTGTTTAGAATGCTGATATAAAAGACAGTTCATAATTGCTTTTTAGTTTTTACTAAGGTCTGTAAGGGTTAAAAAAATTCTAATTAATATATGTAATTAAAGCTACTAAAAATTAATAAGAAAAACAGCTCTGTATACAAGGAAAGTTACAGAAGGTTTGTAGAAGAGAAACCCTGAGGAGAGAGTTTTATGCATGGTCAAGTTGGCTAAGATTGGAATGAATTTAGTTAAGTGAATAGGTTTTAATATCAGAAGTAAGCTGGTACAAAATTAAAATTTGGTCTTCTTTCTCTTAAAAGGATAATTTTCTTGAACTTGATAAAGAGGTTATAGAAGGGTTTTCTTTACCTTTGGGTAAGTCTACCTGAAAGACAAAAAAACTGTTAAAATAATTTCCCATGTCCAAAAGACTGAAGTCTCTCTATTTAAGGTTTTTGGACTGTTAGTACTCTGTTTGCATCAACTTGACTGTTTATATTTTTGACAGGCTCCCCAAACTTCATATCTTAAAGTTTTTTTTTTACTTTTTCTCTTTGAAAATTTTCAAAGGGCCCTGGGACTTCTCAAAGAAGTTTGCTCTCTTCCTATAAGGAGGAAGATAAACTTATTAGGCTTATTTGGTATGTTAAATTACATGGGAAACATTGTCAAATAAGTGATGATAAACATTCTTAGGTCATATTATGTGGGTGAATGTTATTGATATAAATGTTTTGAAATTGTATAACATTACTGAAGTTCTGATCTGTCCTGGTTATCAGTCTGGTTCTGGTTATTATACGAAAGTATCGTATATCACGATATTAACCAAATTTCTTTGTCAATTGCCATTTTGGGGTCTTGTTTACAGACAGTTATTGTCTGATGCTTTTGCAAAATATGTTTCTTCTTCAGAGAAATTCATGGAAAGGACTCGGGCACTTACTCTAGGTTTCTGAAACTTTCAGATCATAAAACTGAACTGGGTAAGAAATTATAGAACTCTAACAGAGAAACTGATGACTTTGTGAAACTGCTAACAAGAATAAGATTAAGAATCGATTACACTGTACTGAATGAACCGATGATGATGATTATAATTTTTATGGGAGACTTTTGTTTGAAATTTTGCTGATTTTTTTAAATGTTTTGTTTTTTTCAGATTTAAGTAAAACTTCTCTTTTCTCCTGAGCTAACTATGACTTATAGCAATTTGGTAAATTACACTTTTGTAAGCAGTATTGAAACATTTATCTTTTTCTCCCTATCTGATCCCTCCAGGATTTGGAAACTCTTAGTGAGTGAGTATTGTTGTTTTCATGGCAATATAGTTATTTCCATAAGTTTAATAAGAATCTGTTCTTCTTATAATAGGACACAATAGGAAACATTGGTTATATTACCAAAGCTTTGACTGGAATGTTATATTTGAAAAAAAAAAAACATACAGACTCAGATATGACAAGACAGCTTTTGAGAGACAAAGATTGGACTTTATAGAATAAAGCCACTTGGAAATATTGGCCTGGTACCTTGCTTGCAACCTCATACAGTGTTCACAGCAACCTTACGGATAAGTAAGGAAGGTCACTTATCTGGCAGGTGCCTGGAACCTTGAAATATTTTGGGGAACCTCAAAAAGAGAGGAATTCACCCAAGTCTGTAGGTATTGCAGGTGAAGTCTGATGACAAGTCCTTGGCTTGACTTCCCTGGTCTTGAGAGGCTTTTAAAGTTCAAACTGAGATTCCTTATAAAAAGTTCCAGCAAAGCAGATTTAAAAGAGCTTATATGATCAAATGGCTATTCTTGCTGTACTTATTTAAATAATTGGGCCAAGTTTATTGAAACTAAACTTATTTTGCAAAGCAGTTTTAATTTGGCTATCCTTTACAAAGAATGAGGGTGATTTTAGGAAGAAAAATATATGTTTCAATAGAAACTATAGTACACATTCATGGGAATATTAGGTTCTGGTTCTGATATCTGTATTTAAGGTTTCTGTTTTATATCTGTTAACTGGACTGGATCCTGAATTCTTCTAGTCTCCTAAAATATCTGGCTACAAATCTCTGAACTAACATTTTGGATTTTTTTCCATCATTTTCCTTTTAAATCACTGAGAACTGAACCTGCCCTTTTTCCTGAAGCCTTGCAAACTAAAGCGGGACAACTTGATATAAGCTTAGAGATTCATGTTTGTTGCTCTGCGAGCCACTCAGAAAGATACCTGAATACCCAATGACATCATCAAAGACAATTCAAACTGCAAAAGATGCTTTGATCCTGACATCTAGAAATCTTCTTGACCGGCTGTCCTCTGAACTCAGAAACTGGTTTATAATTTGCTCCAATCATTAACTTTGTTTTTCTTTTGTTTCCATAGAAATGCTTCTTATTAAATACCTGTTTACTTGCTTACACAATATAGGCCTAAATTTGGGAGCAGCCCACCTGCATCACCACCTTACTAAGAGACTGGTTCAATGAGATGAAATGACCTATGCCCCTTATCAGCAGATAATCTGAGAGGTACCCGGTCCAGACTGGCTTTCAGGACTGTTTTCTTGGACTCCCCCAAGGGATTAGGTCTATTTGTCAGGGACTGTTAACATTTGGGTGTCTACACGTCTTATCTATCAGGTCAGATACTTGATTATAAAATGTGCATTTAGATGTTGCTCTGAAACTGTTGAGCAAGGTACAAAATTCTTATAACACAAAATGTCAACCCAGGAACAAGAGAATATCTCCAGATGAGTGCTAAACAGTTTCATTCCTCTAACCCGAATGTACGCCCTGATTCAGCAGGAAGTAGCGACATTGGTCATCTCCCCAAATCCCTCAAGAATGAGGAATGACCAAAGAATAGGGGGGATTGAAACTGGCAAACAGCCGTTGATGATTAAACAGCTAGTAACTATGCGGGATTGGAATTCGTGAACTCAAAACATGTCTCTGCCTGAATGACATTTTGACCCCCACCCCCACTAACTGACCAAAGGAGTTTGGGATGGGAGGCCTGCTATAGATAGTTACTATATATACTACATAGATAGTACCTATACTATCTATCTATGGATAGTATCTATCTGTGGATATACTATCTCTAGATAGTTACTATAGATATCTCCTGGTACGTGGGTGGGTCATGCTAAACCCATTCTTAGTTCTAGTTAACCTTTATGAGAGACATTTACATTTGTAAAGAAAATCTCCATTTGTAAAGGTACCTTCTTCCCTGCACCAGGAAGAAGAGGGGATGGCCTTACCTACACACTTATCAGAATGGAAGGCGAGGACTTAAATCTGCAGAATAAACACCCTCATTGTTAACTGTGCTGTTTGGGCAGTATGCTCTCTGACTCCCACTAGGTTCCTATAGATGACATCTCCCTGGAGCCTGGGTTACCATGGTAATGGGTGTTTGAGCTATTTTTTTTCAGGAGCTGAACCCCTTGTCCACTTCAGGCCAGATTGAGACCACCAACCCATCAACTGGGCCCTTTTGACGGCAAGAGGTTGGAACTCCACCCTCAGGGCATGCTGATGCTGCCATTCTGTGAAGATGTGTCCTATGAAGAAACATGAAGCCTGACTATGCTTGTGCAGATCATCAATTACCTCATCTTCCTCACGTCCAATCATTTCAGACCACTTTGCCCCCTTTCCCATAAATACCCCTGGGTCCCTGTTTTTGGGGAGGTGGATTTGAGACTTGTTCTCCCATTTTCCTCACTTGGCTGCCTTGTGATTAAACCCTCTCTCTCTGCAATCTCGTCTCTCGTTGTGATTGGCTTTCTGAGCGGCAGGCAAAAACAGACCTGGTGCGGTAACATGATGGGAGATGTTACTAATGAAAGAGGCTATGCATGTGTGGGGGCAGTGGGTACAGTGGAAATTTCAATATCTTCCAATTTTGTTGTGAACCTAAAACTGTTCTAAGAAAATAAAGTCTATTAAAAAAAACAGTTTGTAGTTGGTGAAGGTAATCCGGGGAGAAGAGAATGGGAAACAAGTCCTTGGCTGTCTCTTTAGATATTTGAGAATAGTTTCAAAACAGGGCCTGCTGTTCATTTGCATAAAAGTGTGTCCAGCTCCCAAAATTCTTCAGAAACACTTCTGTTCAGTTCCATCCAGATGTCTTACTTACTACTAACTCTAAAATTAAGTGCAGAGTTTTAGGGGTGAGAATAATATTTCCGTTCATTTTTTAAAGAAGACATTTGAATATTCCCCTTCTCTATAACTGTAAATCTTTCAAACTTAAATCTTGAGTTAAAAGATAAACTACCCCTCAAAAGGATTTCCATTTAAATTCAGCAATTCCTGCACTTAATCTTCATTCCTTTGGATTTTCCCGACAGGTTTGCACATCTTTTCCGGCCCTGCCCTCAGCTCCAGTCTCTCCCAGCCATCAATAGATGCCTTAGCAGGCAGTTCTGTCTAGGGGCAGGTCAGGCAGGAAAAGCTTCCATCAACTCAACAGGAAACTGGTGGACTCATGTCCCATCTCCTTCCTTGAGCACCACTCTCCTCCACCCCCCACCAGGGAAAATCCAGCATAGTTGTGGGAAGAGAAAGAGAACAATGAGTTAGCTGAGGAACACTTCAAGGGAAAGCTATGGGACGTTTCAGAGCACTCATATGAACAGGTAGTCATTCTGAAATTTCACTTGACTGAACCCTCAGATGGAACAAGGGGTCACCAGCAGAGCCAGTCACTCAATACTCCGATCATGTTGTACCTTTGCTGAGGAATATGAGAAGTATGGTCTTAAATTTAAATCCTAAGACTTAAAATTTGCAAGAAGCTTACCTCAATTGTATTCAGTTTTCTAACAGTTGTTGATGCACAGTGCTGCTGCTAAAGTGCTGGCTATGTAAAGATGAATTTAAACAAAAGGAATTTTTTTTGCCCTATGGGAGCTAAGAGACTCCAGCCCACTGTTCTGAGAAACATTCTCTCCCAGAGGAAATCATCATAGAAGCGATTTAGAAATTTTCAAACAATTGAAGGACATGAGTTTTCCAGATGGAGAGCCCATAGAGTACTTAAGACCGTAGAAGAAATTAAACCTACACAAGGCACATACTGGTAAAATTTCAGAATACTGGGGACTAACAGAAGATCCTAAAAGCTTCTAGAGATGGAGAAAAACAGAGCATGTACTTATAAAAAGGATCAGGAATGAGTTTAACATTATAGGACAATGGTATAATGCTTCAAAATTCTGAGGAGAAAAATACATCCAAGCCAGAATTCTCTACCAGTGAAACCATCAAACAGATATGAGGGTAGAATAAAGACATATTTAGACATTCAAGGTCTCAAAATTTTCCTTCCATGCACCCTTTCTCAGGAAGTTTCCAGGTCAAGGAAATGGAAAACAATGGATCCATGAAAAGGGGTATCTAATTCCAGAGAGACTCAAAGGGAATCCCCAAGCTATTGGTGAAAGAAAATTCCAGGATGACAGCTCTGCCCCAGCCCAGAATGGAGCAGGTCAGAAGGCCCTCAGAGAGCTGTCTACTAGAAGAAATGGACAGAATTCTTGGTGTGTTTGAAGGAGATTTAGATAATTGGAGAAATGATTGGAGGATAAATTAATGATGGGTACATAGAAAACTAAGCAAACCAAAACATGAGATAATTATTAACTCCAGGGAAGCAAATAGTTGCACAAGAAAAGAAACATAATTCTGATGTACTACAGAGCTTGCATGTGAATAGCCTTCATACAGTGAAGATAATGTAAATACTGGATGTGGATCTAATGGAAAGGATGATTGAACAATACTGGGAGGATGCACGTGGGTGAGCAGGAAGCAATATGTGTATGTTGGAAGTGGACAGTCTTCCATGGTGCGAATTCATTAGATAATGCCTAAAACTGAAAAAATATGAAGTAGATGAAAATGAGAAAGGAAAAGCCAAACATGTTGGAAGTGTTTGATGCCAGGGAATTGTAAATGGAGATAGAAGTGGGCAAGGCATTGGTAGTGTTTGTAATAAGTTTTGCAGAAACCATTTTACTTTTAAACTATGTGCATGTGTATCTTTGATTTAAAAAATTGAAAAAAAATTAAGGACACATTTTTTTCCTAGAGAAATTTCTGTCTTTCATAGCCTGGAACCATTGCTATGTTTTAGAAAGACATATAAAGTAGCAATTAAAGCATGAGCTTTTAGTCAGACATACCTGGACTCAAATCCTGGAGTAGCCAGCTACCAATTGTGACCTTAGGAAAATTAGCTAACGTTTCTGAGCCACAATTTCCTCATCTGTAAAATGAGGATAATAGTAATAATAGTACCTATTTTATCTGGTATTATAAAGATATAACAACGTGGGCCGGCCTGGTGGCGCAAGCAGTTAAGTGTGCGTGCTCCGCTGCGGTGGCCGGGGGTTCACCGGTTCGGATCCCAGGCGTGCACTGACGCACCGCTTGGCAAGCCATGCTGTGGCAGCATCCCATATAAAGTAGAGGAAGATGGGCATGGATGTTAGCCCAGGGCCAGTCTTCCTCAGCAAAAAAAAAGAGGAGGATTGGCAGATGTTAGCACAGGGCTGATCTCACAAAAAAAAAAATAAGATATAACAACAGTATAGGAAAAGCACTCAATAAATGGTAGATATTATTATAATCATTGATAGGGAAGTAGGTAAATGAATAGAGGAGATCTGGTTAATGGAAATAGATATAGTCCTAGCTGTGAATTTGTCTGTCTGGCTTTCTGAAGCCTGCTATCCTTTATAACACAGCACCTGGTACATTGCCTGGACCAGAGGAGTGGCTCACTGAATATCTGTAGAACAAATGAATGAATGAATGAATGAACGTATGCATGTATACCACTTAACCCCAAGCCTCTCTGGATAGTCTAGAACCAGTTCAACCACACGGAGAGGAAATGCAATGAACCCTCAACTTGTGGACTTAGTATCTGGGGCAGAGTTTGATAGTTGTCAACAAATAGCACATCTTTCATTACTTAATATTTGAATTCCAAGTCTTTGCCAAGCATGTGGCTGCCCAGGTGGAGACTACATTTCTCTCCTGTTGGCACTTCTTATATTCTGCTATTAGGACTTCCTCCAACATTGTTTCTTCCCTAGCTGTTTAGTCTCCTTTTCCTGGCCCACCAAAGGCAAACTCATCCCACCACTGAGTGAGCGCTGTTTTGACATGCCACCTCTGGCTGACAGGGCCAGTTGTGATGGGGCCAACACATTGGGGAATTGATGAGGGATTCCAGGGGAAGTGGACATTTGTCTGGTGCCATTGGGAACTTCTAGATTGAGCCGAGTGTTGATGCCTATCCCAACAGATGTTAGAAAAATGTCCTTTGGAGGTTGATGGCTAAAAACAGTAATCCAGGTGACTTTTACCCAGAATAGAACTAAATGATCTAATTCCTTGGTTCTTTTACTTGTTTATTTATCTATTGAAAAGTCTCTATTCCTAGAATTTATTTTAAACTAGGCTAGTTGTTAAGGAAGGTTTTAAGGATTTCTCTTCCTCACACATTGAGAATACTAGGATTCATTCAAAGTTGTGGGCAATCTCGTCTACCTCCCACCTCATGCCCCTGGTATTTTTTAATATATCCATCATAGTAGAGATAATAAAACTGATAAGAATGACAAAATGGATAGTATCTCCATGGGAAAGTGAAAAATAAAGGATCATTTTAGGTAAGAAAATCTCCTGATAAAGCTTTTCCACAACAAACCAAAAGATGGAAGCCATAGAAAGCTGCTAAATTCTTCTATGTCATTAACTAGATATCCTTTTCAAAGAATTGGTTCTACTTAAAACAAAAAACTTTCTTCCCCACTGTATTTGTTTGCTAGAGCTGCCATAACAAAGTACCACAGACTGGGTGGCATAAATAACAGAAATTTATTTTCTCATAGTTCTGGAGGCTGAAGTCCAAGATCAAGATGTTGGCAGGGTTGTTAATTCTAGGCCCTCTCCAGCTTGCAAACAGTGCCTTCTTGCTGTGTCCTCACATGGTCTTTCCCCTGTGCACTAACATTCCTGGTGTCACTTTGTGTGTCAAACTTTCCTATTCTTATACAGACATCAGTCACAATGGATTAGGGGCCATTCTAATGGCCTCATTTAACCTTAATTACCTCTTTAAAGGCTCTGTCTCCAATTGGAGTCACGTTCTGAGGTACTAGAATACCTGGGGGTTGGGGTTTCAACATACGAATTTGGGAGGGGACACAATTCAGTCCATTACAACCACTTTCCCTCGTTAAATGAATAACTGGGATATCTCAACATACGGAGAAGAAAGAAGGTCATTTCACTCACAGGAAGCAGGAGAAAACCTTGAGCACTAAAGTGTAAAATTTTGGAGTATGTGTGACAAATGGCAAGAAGTGGCGTGCCCAGAGTATCAGATGCCTGAAGAAGATGAAACCATATGATAGAGGAGTGATGTGTAACCAGATCCTGGAAGGTAAGGAATTGGAACATAAGTTTTTAGGCCGGGAGTGGCCAACTCAAATGTTTGTGAGGCACAGGGAGGTAATGTAAATGGATTGAGCCAAAAAGTAATGTAGATGCACATGCACATATTTGGAGCAGAAAGGAGACAGAGCAGGGCAGGATGCACATCAAACAGAAAGGTGGTGCTCCCTCTAAATGAGAAAGGAGTTACCCAGCTCCAAGCAGGCGAAATGGCACCCATTATTATCAGACCCTGACATTCTTCCAAAGAAGCCAAAAATCTAGATTTTTACATAACTCTCCAGATGTTTAAATGATAGATTAAAATTTTTTTAAGATATTATTCAAGTCAATCAAAACTCATTTGCTGACCAAATTTGGACCACAAATCATGAGTTTTAATCTTGGTCTAGATGTTTCTGAGCTAGAAAGTAACATGAGAGAAGGAAACAGACATTCATGTTGTATATATCTGCGCTGTTTTAGGTACTGAACATAATTTATTTTAATAAAGTCTCACAATCCTAAGAAGGAGGCATTATTATCCTTTATTCTAATGGATGAGAAAAGCAAGACTCAGATCATCAGGAGCACACCCAAGGGTACTTGGTTAGTCGGTGGCAGAACCAGATTCAAACCCAGGGTGTATTGGTTACAAGGCCCATGCACTTCCACACCACCACTCCAACATCTGTTCTCAACCCTGGCTGGCACATGGAAACCACCTGGGGAGCTTTTAAAACTCTCCATGCCCAGGTCACACCCAGACCAGTTAAATCAGAATCTTTGGTGGTGGGACGCAGGCATCAGTATTTTTTTAGACCTCTCCAGGTGATTCAAGGGGAACCCAGAACCATGATCCAAGAGCAGCACTGGCATCACCTGAGATCTTGTAGAAACGTAGAATCTAGAGCCCCACCCTAGACCTACTACATCAGAATCTGTGTTTAACAGGATCTCCATGCAATATGAATGCACATTAAAATTTGGGAAGCATTGATCTAGGGCAGAAGTAATGAAGGCCTATACTAGGCTTCAAAAGTCTCACTTCATCTTCAAAATTTTGCACATATTAATTATCCAAATTTGGGGGCTGAGAGAGAGAGGATTGGTAGGGGGAGAAGAGGAAAGAGAAGAGAGCAATTTACAAACCACAGTGAGTAAAACATCCCCTGGGATCTGACCGCCTTGCTTTCACGCCTCGTGGTTTCTTGGGTACCTCATTTCAGTTCATTTGCTTTTGCTTTTTCCCCAGATTATCAGGAGATAACTGACCCTCTCTTCTGTCAAAGAAAAAATTATTTCATGACACTTATTAAAACAGTAAGGCAGACTTTATTCAGGGGGATTATCAGGATAGATACAAGGACTACTGCATTGGGGTTTTGCAGTAGGGAAGAGAGATTGAGCTCAACTCTGAATGTAACAAGGAAAAGTGGGGATTTTATAGCCAATGAGAAGGGTGTGTGTGTGTGTGGATAGGTGGAAAATTACTAAGAGGAAACATCAGAAGTAAGGGGGATTCTGGCTAAGTCAACCTAACAAGATTCTTGCTGAAGGCAGGTCAGGGTGAACAGACATCACCAGGAGCATGGTGGGGAATGAGGAATTTGGTCAGATATCAAGAGTGATCAGATTTCAAGGACGGGTGATTCTGCTAAACCAAATTGACAGGATTCTTGCTAACATTGAGCAATGTAAACAGAGACACAGAAGTCCAAAAATCAAGGCATAGTTGGGACGGGAATTCAAAGGACCCTGACTAAAGTTCAGTCAAGGAAAGACTGTCAATTACCAGCTTCAGACTCTGTCTTGAGAATAAGAAAGCAGAGAAATCACCATCAGTCAAGGTTCAACGACATGTGGACCCAACTTCATACAAACAACTGGCATTCCACAACGATTCTCCATTCTCTTTGGGCCAGACACTAAATCACCTGAGAGGCAAGTGAAAAGAGACAGGGACAGTGGCCTGGCCTGAGCAGGCAATGTGGCCCAGCTCTGCAGGCCCTTCACCTCTTCAGTTCCTCTAATTTCCCACGTTGATGTGGAGTAAAGGAAATCTGGAGACAAATCCAATTCTGAGATCCTCCTCTCAGTTACCGGTCTCACCCGCACAGCCCCAGCACCTGCTCCTTCCTCCCCTCCAGCTCACCCTTGTCACCGTCCTAGGTAGGAGCTGCCCAGGCCTGGCTCTGGGGAAGCGCTGGCACTGTGTGTTGCACAGCTCTTTAATTCTGTCTTACTATCCTCCGTTCCTCCAACCAAGGTCTTTGACTGCTGCTTTCATTGTGTTGTCAGGTTTCCCTTTGATGCCTAAATCAATACTAATGGGAAGCCCTCTCAGCTGTTTGCTTAGCTTTCTTTCTGCTCAGTGTCTCCCCATTGAATATTCTTCCATCCATGCTGTGCGCTCATCTGTCAGCCCTTTATTGGATCCATTTTAAAAGAAGCCCGAGCATCTTACACACGGTGTGCCACTCTAGAACTGGGCAATTCAGAGGGGGAGTAGGAAAGGAAATTGTATTGAAATCTGCCTGATTAGCCATCTGGACGCCACCTAAACTGCACACTGTTGGCTCAACCCCCTTGCACGTGGGCTGACTCTGCCTTTGCAACTTGCTAGTGTTTCTTGTTTAATGATTCTTCTAGGGGTCAATCACTGTCATTCTATGAGCTTCTGAAAGTCTCTCCTGACCCCAAATACCTTCTTTAGGTCCTGATAATACCTGAAATTTCACCTCTTTAGAAGTCATTCTTTTAGAGTTTTTTTCAGACTTGAACCAAAGAATTGAACACAAACAGCTTTGGGAGGCTTTGCAAATGAAAGCAATGATTAGTGCCCATTTGGACCAGGCGACTCTGGTGACAGATAGCTGAGAGCAAGATGGCAGAAGGAGCTTTAAAGTCCTGAGGTGGGGTTGGACAAATGCGATAGGAACCACTGCCACTTCACAGCTTTGCCAGGGGCAGCTGTGATTTTAAGGAAAAATTGTTGGCCACTCCTACCACCACCACCACCACCACCCCTCCCCCACCACCGTTAGATCATTTCTTATGGTTTCTTTCCCTCCCTTAGCAGCCAATATTCAACAGATATTCATCAAGGGCCTGAAGTTCTGGCCAGAGTACAAAGAGAAAGAATTGGGACAGAAAGGCAAAAATGAATCAGTCACCAATCTTAGATCCCTTCTAGGTTCAGAGATACAAGCCACTGTGGTGGGGGGAGGGGGACAGACAAACATACATGCATATACATACATACATACATTCGCATACATTCACAGATAATAATTCAAGTTATACGTATATATTTCTCCCCATATGTGTCTCTTCATACCTTAGACTATAGGCTTATACACATACATACACATAATGTTCAATACATAGAAACAAGTCAAATCGATAACCTCAGTAACCATTGTTACTGGTCAGATGGAGTCTGAATCCCATGGACTAGAGGAGCTGCCCATCACCCATGGTCCCCTCTTAGATTTCTTTAGCAGCCTCAACTCAGCAAAATTGTCTCCTCTTCTTCATTTTATTATTGATTCTCTTCCATCTCTTCTATTTTCTCCTTCTTATACTCCTCTTCATCACAAGTTAACGGATCTGTTCTCCAAATTTCTTATCTTTTCCCTCAGGATTTTTCCCCCTTTGTGTTATTGGTTGGTTGGTTGTCTTGGTCAGTTGGCTTTTAATCTTTGCTTTAAGATCTTTTCTTTCACTTGGTCTTCCAAATTATTAATTTGAGTCTCAACAGTGTGCGTCCTCTCCTTCAAATTGTCTACCAAGCATTTTAGTCCACAAATCACAGATTTTAGTTGGAAAGTCTTTTTTGAGCTATCCATGAATTCCCTTAAGTGATCTTATTTTCTTAATTAAAGTCAGCAAATATCTCCCAGGCTGCTCTACTGTATTCGCGTTGTTCTGTTTGATCTTTATCTATTTGGCTGAGGCGTGCCCTTGTATGTTATCATTTTTCTTTGTCTGCTCTTTGGGGCCTCTCCCAGTTGTTGGACTTCCCATGGAGCCTAAGGCCTTAATTGCTCTGAGCCGCCTGCCAGCCCTGGAAGCTGCTTGGGTCAGGACTGACAAGTAGGTTTAGCGTTGGGAATGGTGGGGAAGAGGGATGATGTCAGGTTGCCATCGGCCCCAAATCCCCTAGAAAGCTCTGGGAAGTCATTATTGAAATCACACTTCTCTGTATTTTCAAGAATCCCAAACTTAGAGTCAATGATGCAGATTCAAGTCCAGCGTTTGCTTCGCCATCTGAGTGATGTTGAGCACACCTTTAGAGCACAGAGTTCCCCTTCCTCGTGTATAAATTGAGGATTAGCCATCACACCCCACTTGCCTCCCAGGGTTTGTCATGAGGATCAAGTAAAACAGTAACTCTCCATTGTGAACAATGATATGTCTTTGTGATTGCTATTATTCCCACTCCCAGCTCTTTTTCTTTCTTTGACTAAAATAATAGGGAGGAAAGAGGCAAGAACTTGAAAAAATTATGAAATACGTACAGCTCCTAGAACCCTACAGAGAAATGCCTACAAACAGAACAAGCATAGCATGTTTTTCAGAAAACTACTAATTTATCTATTCAAAGTGTAGACAGGGAAAAGGCAGAATAAGAGTGACCGCCAAAACAGACCAATGCCTGCCCCCGCCCCCAACACACACATAAAACAGGAGCGGGGGAACGGGAGAGAGAAGGGGAGGTGGGGGAGAGGAGAGGACAGTGATTAGCATAGCAGCTTGGGGATCAGAGAGATGACCTCGCCCACCGGTTACCACCTATGTGACCTCGGGCAAGCTGTTTTATCTCTCTGAACCTATTCTCTCATCTGTAAAATGGGCAAATAATACACTAGCATTGCATGGGGGTTTTGTGAAGATAAAGTCGGATAACACATCATACACAAAATTCCTGACAAACAATAATTTCTTGATAAATGGGATTAAATTGCCCATGCATTTTCCTTTTCCGACTACTCAGACTACATTTCTTTGACTTTACAAACAGACTGACCTTTCTTTCAATTTCTAATTTATACCCCCAACCCATTACTTGCAGTTTAAGAAGGAAAAAAATCCCTTTCTTGAGTTATAAAATGATAGCCCGTCTGCAATGGGCTTAATGGGCTTGATTGATGAGTTTTTCCTCTGTCAAGAACAAAAATAAAGTGAAATTAACATTCCCATCAGCTGAACACAGGCCCAAAGAGAGACTGGCAACTGTCACTACGTCATCGTGGGAACACGTTGACAAGCAGGGACACAAAGTGCCTGATGCAACACTGTGTGTCTAATTATAGACCTTTAATTCACTGGCCTATTTTGGCAGGGGTGGCCCCCAACACAGATTTGTGCAGACAAATAAAGCTTCTGCATCTTAGCACTTGACTTGACAGCCAACAAGGCTTATTGAACACCTGCTCAGTGCTAAGCACCAAGCATTAGGGGGAATCAGAAGAAATTAAAAAGGTGGGCCCTGCCCTTGAAGAGCTTATGGTCTGCATGATCAAGTTGCTTCTACATTCTTGCCTTAAAATATGTACATAATTATTCACACAATTTGGATTTTGCAGACATTTATTTTAAAAACCTTAAATTTTATGTTATTCAACCCTCTTCATTTCATAGTTTAGGTAATTGTGAGGCCAGAAGAGTTTGTATGACTTGTTCACGGAAAAACGATATTATTTAAGGGAATAAAATAACTAAATGATAGTTTCCAAGTACAAATCTAATGGAGCTCTTAAAAATCATATTAACTTCCTTTGAGTGCTCAGGCATGCTGAACGGGGTGTATGACCCAGTTTTTATCACATCTTTTTCTTCCTTTGCACCCACACACAAATACAGAAGAAAACTGCTTCAAGGAAAACAAGGGAAGCCTCCAAGGAAAAAGGACGGAGGGACAGTGTGTGAGCTGGCAGCCAGCGCCCGTGGCGGGGGAAGTGTATGGACCACTGGGGTCTCAATTAGCAGCAGCCTGGTAGCCCCACCCTTCCCCTCTGGGGGAGGAGCCTCGTGGAGTTGCTGCATCTTCGACCCTTTGAAGGATCATCCCTAAAAGAGCAGGTGGAGGACAAGCCCCCTAAAGTGGGGTCTTATCTTAGGAACATTTTTGGCCTAAGAATTAGAAAAAGATAGTAACAATTTTCTTGCAGAAACTCATCCAAAGCCTTCAAAAGGCTTTATTTTATTTAATCCAAATGCCCATACCCACACTAACTCCCAGTCCTCAGATCTCTCCACACCGCCTCTCACTCAGGCTGTAATTAGGTATGCAAAGGAATGAACGATCCCTGCAGTCGGGCAGACGTGGGTTCCATCCCCGATTCCACACTAATTGGTCCTGTGCATTTAGACACGTTACGGAACCACCCTCAGCCAAAGTCAGGATCACGATTCCTCCTCGGGGGACATTGCCATGCAGGAGTAAAGGGCCTGGCAGGAGGAGACATTCAGGGAACGGCAGCTCTTATCTGTTCCCCCCCTGAGGCTGGTTTTTCCAGGTGATCTTCTCTGTTGTGACCTCTCTTGAGACAGATCAGTTCAGTTCTGGCTCCCTAATAGAAGCATGCAGAGAAGCTCCAGGAAACCTCTAGAGACAACGGCTGCAGAAGACACTTGAGTTCAACCTTCCACTCAGAATCATAGGCCTGGATGGGACTTAGCGATCACCTGGACTTTTCCAATTGTGAAACCTTGGGCGAGCGCTAGAGACTGAATGTTTGTGTCCCCCCAAATTCATATGTTGAAACATAACCCCCCAAAGTGATGGCATTTAGAGGTGGGGACTTTGGCAGGTGCTTAGGTCATGAGGGCAGAGCCCTCATAATGGGATTAGTGTCCTTATAAAAGAGACCCCAGAGAGCTCCTTCATCCCTTACACCAAGTGAGGACACAGCGAGAAGACGACTGTCTATGAACCAGGAAACAGGCCCTCACCACACATCGAACCTGCTGGCGACTTGATCTTGTACTTCTAGCCTCCAGAACTGTGCAAAGTAAATGTTTGTTGTGTAAGCCACTCAATTTATGATATTTTTGTTATAGCAGCCTGAAAAGACTAATTAGTTTTCAAATGAGGATAATACTAGTGAGCCTACGAACATGCTTGGAGCAGGGTACCTGCCAGGCAGGCGTTTGCTCTTGGTGCCGTGTCTCCAGGCTCACAAAGGGAGCTGGTGGCAGAGCTGCAGCCAGACACAGCTCTCCTGACGCCTCCCCAGTGCTCATCACCAGACCCACGACTCAACTGCACATTCCTAGCTCTTTTAACTTGGAGAGGAATTAGATCTATATTTACTGTTTCATGTAGCAGGGTAAAATTCCAGGTATAAATTTCCCATTGCTCACAAAACTATGGTGAGATATTAGCCTAGATTAATCTGAATTAGGATTTAATCCAATTATACATATAATTTTTTTCAAGACATAGTCTTGAAAATATTTGGATGATAACAAGAACTTAAGCAGTCTACTGTAGAAGAAAGAGTGTTGGAATAAACCTGGATTGTCTTTCAGTGTTTTTTAATTTAACATTAATTCCTAATTTTTGCTTCTTTTCTGCCATCTCAGCGGAAAAGGTGTTTTATCTCCCCTCAAAGACAATCCCATAATTCCTGCTTAAAATCTCTCAGCTGTTTCCCATTGCTTTCTGGTTAAAATCTAAACTCTTTAGCTGGGCACACCAGGTCCAGAAAGGCCTGGTCCGACGTCAGCCGGCATCTCCAGCTTTTCCCTTTCCACACTCCCATAACCACCCAGGGGTCCTGCCATCTTGAAATACTCATGGTTCCCCAGACACGCTGTGTCTAGTCAAGGCTCTGTAGTTTTGCACGTGCTGTTTCTTTGGCCAGACATGGTGTTTGCCCTTCTTCTAATTAATGTACTCAGGTAACAAAACTCAGATCAAGCACCACTTCCTCCAGGAAGCCTTCCCGTACCACTCCTGTCAATCATTCCCTCCAGCCTCCTATGTGCTCTCGTTGCATCTTGAGCCCATCTTCGTCTCATCTCACAGTAATGCATCCTCATGGTCTGTACTTGCCCAGCTCCTCTCCCACCCCAAGAGCAAGCTCAATACCCAGCAGAGTAGGAGTTCTGTAACTCAATGCCAGCACAGAGTAGGAGTTCTGTAACTATTTGACAAATAAACCAAGTTCCACAACTTACTATGTGACCTTGAGCAATCCCTTTGACCTTTCTAGGTCTCAGCTTCCTGATTTAAAACAAGAGGAGTCAGACTAGCGCATCTCTACAAATCTTGTTAGGGCTAACATTTTATGACAAGGTACAGTGGTTTTCTCATTTGTAAAAAGTGATAATAGTTTTTCCCACCTCAGTTATTGATAAAATGAGACCATGAATTTGAAAGTACTTTAAAATGAAATTTTTAAAGTGTCATATCAATTCACGTTATTTTTATGTAATTGTACAAATGAAAAATAAAAATTATTTTTTGGTAGTACCTAGCACATATTAATAGATAATATGCATTTATTAAGTGGTCTTTGAGAGTTAGATATATTCTGTCATTTAGTTAAAACTATTGCAAGAAGTAGAGATTGTCATTAATTTTTCAGCAAAGGTGGTTAAGCAAGTTGTCCACATAACTCAGTAAGTGACTAGCTGAGATATGATTCCGGCGTTCATGTTCCTTGCACTGCTTTCATTTTAAGTGAGCTTTAAAAAATTATTCTATATCACATTTTTTCCAATAACAAACTATGAGATAATAGAAAAAATATATATCATCCTCTGCCCCTAGTTCCTGGCACAGAGTTCCTAAAACCCTTGTAATTTCCTGTGATAAGAGCACTAGGGGCATCTTTTGTTCTAATATTTGGTCTTTGACCCAGATTCCTGGCATAGAGCTCCAAAATCCCTGGAATTTCCTGGGTGATAGCAGTGTCTTTTGTTCTAATAAGGTGACTCCTGGATGGCTCCTGGGTGGAGACTGGTCAGCAGAAAGACCAAGCCATGACGAGAAGTTTGGAATTTTCAGCCCCACCCCCCATTCTCTAGAGAGAAAGGAGAGACGGGCTGGAATTGGAGTGGATCAATCATACCTACATGATAAATCCTCCATAAAAATCCAAAAAGTACAGGGATCAGAGAGCTTCCAGGTTCGTGAACACGTGGAGATGCTGGGAGAGTAGTGCACCTGGAGAGGGCGTGGAAACTCTGTGCCCCTTCCCACATACCTTGCCCTATGTATCTCTTCCATCTGGATGTTCATCTGCATCCTTTATCATATCCTTTTATAATAAACTGGTAAACATTAAGTAAGTGTTTCTCTGAGTTCTGTGAGCCATTCTAGCAAATTATCAAACCCAAGGAGGGGTCACGGGAACCTCTGATTTATAGCCAGTGCGTTAGAAGTACAGATGACAACCTGGATTTGTGATTGGCATCTGAAGTGGGGGGTGAAGGGGGGACAATCTCGTAGGACTGAGCCCTTAACTTGTGGGATCTGACGCTATCTCCAGGTTGATAGTTTCAGAACTGAGTTAAATTGTAGGACACCCAGCTGGTGTCACAGAATTGCTTGGTGTGGGAAAACAAATCGCCACACACAACTGGTATCAAAAGTGTTGTGAGTGTGGTAGTGGTGTGAGAGTAAAGAAGTAACACACAGGAGGAAGACTGAGTCTTTCCCTACTCACATATATAAACTTCCTTTATTCTACCCCATCAAATTGATCACAAATTATGAAACAATGAATTTTTATTTAAAATAAATCTTTGACATAACTCAGGTTTTATGCAGGTAGCCAGAAAGGAATAATAACATCTAAAAAATATGATCATGGGGCTGGCCCCATGGTGTAGTGGTTGAGTTCAGCGTGCTCCACTTGGGCAGCCCAGGTTCACAGGACTGGATCCTGGGCACAGACCTAACACCACTCGTCAGCCATGCTGTGGCAGCAACCCACATACAAAATAGGGGAAGAATACACAGATGTTAGCTCAGGGCTAATCTTCCTCAAGGAAAAAAAAAGAAGAGGATTGGCAACAGATGTTAGCTCAGGGCGAATCTTCCTCAGCAAAAAAACAAACAAACAATCAAGTCAGTGCGCTGAAGCCTTAAGAGAGTGGTTAACCACCATGTGCACCAAACTCTCTAAGTCTCACAAAAGAGATCATTGGGTTCAGCCCAAGATCTCACACCTCAAGCGATGGGCATAACTGCCTTTGCCTCAGCTTTGGCTTGCAAGGACTTTACCTTGCTGCCTGGCCCTAGAGGCCCCCATTTCACTGCATGAAGGTACTGGTGCTCTGTGCCACTTGTCTGTTGCCAACCCCCTACCTCTGGCAACTACCAACCTGTTCACTGTATTTATGAGTTTGGTATTTTTAGATTCTACACATACTGAGATTGTACATTGTAGCTTTGAAAGTTGCAAAGAGAGAGTAAATCTTAAAAGTCCTCAGCCCAAGAAAAAAAAAATGTAACTATGTGAGGTGATGGATGTTAGCTAAACTTATTGTAATTATCTTGCAATATATACATATATCAAATCATTATACTGTACACCTTTAACTTATAAAATATTATATGTCAATTATATCTCAATAAAACTGGGAAAAAAAGATCTTGTTTTGCACTGAATTGTGTCTCCCAAAATCCATATGTTGAAGCCTTAACCCCCAATGTAACTGTATTTGGAGAGAGGGGCTTTAAAGAGGTAAAGAAGGTTAAATGAAGTTATAAATGTGGGGCCCTAATCCAATTGAACTGGTGTTCTTATAAGAAAAGGAAAAGACAGTGGGTATGCTTGTGCACAGAGGAAAGGCCATGAGGACACAGCGAGAAGGTGGACGCCTACAAGCCAAGGAGAGAGGCCTCAGGAGAGACTAACCCTGAGGGCACCTTGATCTTGGACTTTCAGCCTCCAGAACTGTGAGGAAATAGATTTCTGTTCTTTAAGCCCCCAGTCTGTGGTACTTTGTTACGGCAGTTTGAGTTGACCGATACGGACCCCAACAGTGCCCTGAACTCCCTCCCTTCTCTGATGACAGAGTAAAAACACTAACATACATACTTATGTAGCAGGGAGGGGCAAGCCATGAAAATATTCACTATTTCCAGCGACATAGTGTTTAAAATCGTTTACATTAGCAAAAAGGGGGGGGGGGAATGGTACTGCAAGGTCTTGCCATTTTTGTGTAAAGAAGAAAAAAGTACAACTGAGTTATCATCTATTTTTTAAATTAATTTAAATGACAAATAAAAAGTCCATTTTGACGTCCAGAGGTGAAAATAAATTGTTTTTTTGCACTATATTCCCTGTTTTATTTCCAGTTAGGATGTAAAATCTTGGGAATAACATTTTGGTTTTCCCAAGTGTTCGTTTCATTCAAAGCAAATTAGTCAGAGAATCACAACCTGTATAAATCCATCATCGTGGGAGCCCTGGATCTCAGAACACTACTGTGCTGAATCCTGAGATAAATCTTTATGCCAGAAATCCTATTCTTTAGAAGTACAACAAAAATAACAATCGGAGATGACATCAGGATGGTGAGAACATTGCACTCTCCTTCCTCGCATATCAGAAGAAACTAACATCCGCTCATCACTGGCTAAAGCGACAATACCGGAGCCTGTGAACTATCTCGTTGGCTCCAATATAAATAATCTTCTGTTCTCCGGAAAAATTCTTTTTTCACTCCATGGCTTCAGAAAGACCATTGGCATGGGTACACAAACGCCTTCTGGAGATGGCGTGGAAATATCATTCAGTGAGTTGAGAATAGATAAGGATGTGTTTTTACACTTGTAGATAAGTAGATATTGCTTGGAGTCTAGTGGACACTTTTGTCAACACATCCCTTCTCAATTCTTAGCCTCTGGCTGATTTAAAGACCTTACAGAGAATATTGGTCGGGGGTGGGGGTGGGGGTGGGAAGAGTGCAATTAGGTAGAAGAAATTGGCAAGAGTGCAATACAGATAAAATTGAAGAGAGGAGGCAAGGCGAGAGGAAACATCTGCGGCACCTGGCAGGGGTCGTTTTAGGCTCCTCGCCTGAAGTAGCTCACTAGTGACTCTTCTTCATTGTTGGCCTACAATCTGGTTTTTCCTGCCCTTGCAGATTTCTCTAAAAACAAGTAGGATAAGAGCAAACCACCATTTGCTTTTAAGGTTCAAGAGATCCTCTCAAATCTCACACGCAGATCCTACTTCAATAATTCACAGCTAGTTGCAGTTTTTACTTGAGCTGCTCCTCAAAACACCACTGAACTTGGAGAACACGTAGCAGGGAAACTAGTCAGGATCTTTCTGGGTCACTCAGACCTGATCCCAAATCTAAGAGAAAGCCCTGCTACTGTGTTCCTCAGGTCTGACTCGGTTGAGTACCTTTTATTTTCAAGTGACAGTACATTTATCTGGAATGTTCAGAGAAAGGAGTACTTAAAATTTTTTTTAATTTTATTTTATTACGATAAGAACACTTTACCCTCTTAACAAATTTTTTAAGTGCACCATACACTATTGTTAACTAGAGGTAGAATGTTGTAGAGCAGGTCTCTACAATTTATTCATCCTGCTTAACTGAAACTTTATGCCCATTGACTGGCAACACCCCAGTTTCCCCTCCAGCCCCTGGCAACCATCACTCCTCTCTCTGATGCTACTAATTTAACAATTTTAGATACTTCATACAAGTGAAATCATGTAGGATTTATCCATCTGTGTCTGGCTTATTTCACTTAGCATAATGTCCTCAAGGTCCGTCCGTGTGACTTGGAATATGGATGTTTAAATCAGTAGAATCAAGTAAGATCCATTCGATACTGAAGCCCTGTGAACACAGGCAGACTTCTCTTTGCTCATCTAGTAGATGTTCCTGTGTCTTGCAGAGCCTCAAGCTTTGATGCGAGCCCTCAGTTACCGGGGAGCAATTCTGTAAGAGCAGGAAGTTTAGTTGACACACCACAGACATTGCTTTGGGGAACAAGGTTCAGATGTCTTTTAACTCGTCTTTTTTTTGTTTTATTTTCTCAAAAATGAAAATTCTATATACTTTTGTCACCCTTATCTCTTCCCTCCAATTCAGTTACAGATTTCTGTGGACGTTTCTTTATTTTATTTTATTTATTTTTTTCCCCCAAAGCCCCAGTAGATAGTTGCGTGTCATACATGCACATCCCTCCAGTCGCTGTAGGTGGGACGCGGCCTCAGCACGGCCGGAGAAGCAGTGCATCGGTGCGCACCCGGGATCCGAACCCGGGCCGCCAGCAGCAGAACACGTGCACTTAACTGCTAAGCCACGGGGCCGGCCCTCTGTGGACATTTCAATCTTAGTATGTCCCAGATGTAGCTCTTTGGTGACTAAATTAATTAAGTGGACATCTTATTAATAGCAAGAAATAAGAAAAAGGAATTCACAGAGACCTCGATTTCAAAGGTAGAGCCAAGATGAAATTTATACCTACACATTTTTGTCCATTATGTTTTCAAAACATTTTCTTACAAAATATACCTTACCCCACAAACAATTTCGATTCATAAATTATCGAATCAAATCAGGTCTCAGCTAATTTCCAACTTTCTATTTCACTGGAATCTCAGTCAGATACACAACCCATACCAATAATGGCGACCAGTTATTGAGTGCTTACATGGAACTAAGGATGGTATTTATATACATTATTTCATTGAATACTAACACCAAACCTACAAGATAGATGCTATTCTATTATACACGTTTTAAGATGAGGAAACTGAATACTAGTGAGACTACATGACATGGCCGTTAGTAGTGACAGAGCCAGAATTTGAACAATTATAGCAGTGATTCTCATTAGGCAGTGAGCATATCCGAGGCCAAAACTATTTTCATAATACTGAAATTTATTATTTTTTTACCTTCATTCTCTCATGAGTATACAGTCCAGTTTTCCAGAAGCTACATGATGTGTGTTGACAGCAGCCCTCTGACAGCTGATAGAATGTGCACTTGTGTATTCTTGTACTTACAAATTTATGTTTTAATTTCTAACATGGTAAATATTCATAGAAATAACCTACATAAACAAAAGCTCTTTGGAGTCCTCAATAATTTTTAAGAGCGGGCAAAGCAGTTCTGAGACCAGGGAGTTTGAGAACCACAGCATTACATTATACCACCTTCCACAGATCAAAGATTCTCCAACCTCAGATTTCAAGCAGCCCAGTAAAAAGCAGTTTTCAAACAAAGGAAACCTTGTCAAAAAAGTATCACCAAACAGACAAAAAAACAGGATTTTTGTTGTATTTTATGGGGTGGGACGTCTTCATTTCAAGGTTGAAGAGAAATAGTGGGTTTGCTCCCAGACATAGTTTTAATGTAGATTTTCACTGAATCCTAGAGGTGTCTACATGAACTTTTTCATCATCGCTTCTACCTGGGACTTCCCCTTGATGCCAAACAGCAAATTTCCCTCCTTCATGGGACAGTATAAAACTTAAAAGCCTGGTTAAGGATCCATGGTTAGGCTGCCTGGTTTTCAACCCTGGCTTACCAGCTACGAAATCACAGGTAACTTACACTTACCCTGTCTGAATCCATTTCCTCATCTACAATATACAACATATTAATATAACAATAATTATTTTCTAAGGTTATTGGGAGGATTAAATGAGATAATGCTTCTCAAAAGTGAATGAAATAAAAATCATTTAAAATACTTAGCCTTAGCACATAGTAAACAGTCAATACGTCTTAGTTACCATCACTATTATTTTTGAGTCATTTGGTAGCTTAAAATAAGACCACCCTCGATGTGGTCTTATTTTTTTTCCCTCTAAATTCCGCTCAGGTTCCAATGAACAGTTGGTTCTTTCTACAGCAAGGAATTAATTCTTCCTCTTCTATCACACTTTTAGCAACAAAGTGACTTAAAATAATCAGGAAAATTTTCAAGAGGCATCCCAGTTGGTTGCTTCTCCCTTTTGAAGGACCATCTGTCAAAGATGGTGATTCTGGAGAAGATATAAATCATGGATCTTGCTCTTAGACTGTCTCTGCTGAGACTGTGGGTGTGACTTAGAGTAGATCTCATCCCCTCTGAGCCTCGCTTTCCCCTAATGAGAAGGGAAGGGGTTTCACTATGAAGGTTATAAAGATCCTTGCAACTGTGTCATTCCGTGATTATATATTTTCAGATGTAAGCTTTATTTCCCCCCTGAAAAAGCAACAGAATATCCAATGTGTTCATGGCATTATTCATAATATTATATTTACATAAAATTGAGTCAATTTTGCAAACAGTAATTACATATATTACAAAATATCAACATAAATGTGTTGTTCTTTATATTTTCCAGATAAAACACAGATTTTAATATGTGCATGGTGTTTTATCCATTTTCTTGAGAATTTCTGATTTGTCATAGGAACATAATCTAATCCCAGACTGATTTCCCTAAGGGATTAGTCAACATTTACTTTAATGCCTTTTAAATCTTTGGGTTCATAACATCTTACATCTCTCAATTTGAATCAAATCTTGATTTCCTGGAAATCCTGGTTAATGTCAACAATCCCTTGAGTCCTAAAAGAGTAGCTGATAACTTGTGGAAATATTTGAAGCAGATTAATTTTTACTGATCACGGCTTTCCAATATAGAGAACAATATTTTTTTAGTTTTGTTTATTCACACATTTTAATGAGGAAAATGAAAATAAACCTTTCAGTTAGTTGGTCATCAAATAGTTATTGAGCATTTTGTTATATGATGCTACAATATTAATAGGCTAATTTATTTAATTAAGCTAATCCCTTGAATGTAAATGGCATAAATCATTCCTTTATTTTTTCTTCCACACCATTGTTATTTACAGAGATGGCATTTATATGTTTTCACTCATAAATGTTCTTCAGTGCATTTCTATTCCAGTTTTCTATCAAGCTGTGTAAAAATGCAAAGGTGAATAAGATATTAATATATATAGTATTCATATATATAGTACATATATATTAAAAATATAGTAAATGTATTTTATATATTAGTATATATGTAAATATATAATATATATTCATATGTATACATTTGCCTACAAGTTGTATTATAAGCTTAAAATCAGCAAGGACTATATTGTCTTACATTTATTGTATCACTTCCTCCCTCCCGTCTCCAAGAAAATAATGTCCTGCACATTGGGAGAGGAATAATCAACACTGACTCCTTGCTGCCATTTTGAACAGTAGACTACCAGTGCTAGAGAACTGAACTCAAGCTATGACACTTAAAGAGAGGTCTTGTGGCATTAGTCAGGCACGAAGGGGTAATAAACGTTTACCATCATCACCATCATTATCATCATTATGATCCATCAAGCATAACGATCTGGGAACTCCCTAGGTGGACTAGTCTATGGTGACATGTGAGTCTGTTTCTCTCATTTGTGTTCCTCTATTTAGGGAGGAGGTAGAGAGAGAAGATCACGGAAAAGAAGACAGCTCCACAGTCGGGCCTCTTCTCCGTGGCTTTGAGAGATATTCTCTAAAGCTCCTCCTTTGAGAATCAGTAAAAGCATGGATGATGAGGAGAAAGTGAGAAAACATATAAAGACATAGGAAAGAAAAGATTTGCGAATTAGAATGCAGATCATCTGAACAAGAGGATCGTAAGAAAGGACAACAAGAGGGGGAAAGAGCAGAGGAGAGGTGCTGAGGGGACCCTGTAAAGGCTCCTGTCCTGGCTGCTGCGCAGTGGCTTCTTGGGAGTGGATGAATGGATGGCATCTGTCACAAAAGGCAAGCTTGCAGGCATTCCTCCCGTGTCTGAATGCCAGTGTTGATTGGCTTATTCAAAATGAGAATTCTGTGGAGGAATTATAACACCATACCTTTAGGAATGTTATTTTAGACCTGTAACGCTCTCTTATGTAGACCTTTAAATCATTTAAAATTGAAACTGGGTTTAAAATTATAGAAGAAAATGTTTGGAGATTTTGACTTGCTGCTCAAAAAAGAGAAAAGCCCATTTAGTTAGGAATTGTCTACATGGTCAACAAGCCCAATCAGGAAAATGACCCTCCCAGCCTCAGGCAGACAGCTCCACAGAGCAGGACAGAGAAACCACCAATGCAGACTTTCTCCAGGGTAACATTAGTCTAAGCTCTTAATCACTCTAAAATGTGTAGGATCCCTTTGACCTTGAGAAAGTACTAAGCCTTCCCACACCACCACCTCACAAACCAAGTTAACTAAGATTGTCCAATGAACAGCAGCTTTGATGTCAACGGCCAGCCTCAAAGGCAGCATCAGAAGACGCAATGGTTCTTGGCTGATTATAAACTATGCTTGGTCCTGCCTTTCAATTGGAAATAGAAGTATCAGAGCATTCTTGTTCTGTGCCCTAAAGCACTAGATCATAAAATGTAGTTCGCATCAGAATTTCCCAGGCTGCTTGTTGAAACTGAAGAATGCTTGGAACTCCCTGCCCTCTTCTAACCGACCCCCCAGCTATTGATTCCTCAGGTCTGGAGTGGGTCTGGGAATCTGCACCTTAATCAACACTTCCAAGTGATTTTGATGCAGATGGCTTAAACATTTGGAGAAATATTGCAGACATAGCTCCAGCACATTTTTTTAATGTCATGCTATGTCTTGGTGTTTGGCTTTCTAAAGCTATAAAACTTAACCCTAGGAAATCAAAATCTTTACTGTAGGCATTAAAGCCTCATGTCAATTTCAAGGAAAGTGTGTGTGTGTGTGTGTGTGTGTGTGTGTGTGTGTGTAGAGATTGATGCAGAAGATAAACTATTCCAAGTCCCTTCAACTTGGGTCCCTGTGACTTTGTGTTTGGATGGATCTCTGTCTGCCCCTAGCGTTATGGGAGGAGAAATACACTTCTCAAAGTGATCGCTCCATGTGAGGGAAATTCAAGCATTAATGCCCAGGCTCGGAACCATGTTAGTAATTCAAAGTGAATTGAATTGGAGGATTCAAATTGAAAGGGGAGGATGATGACTTTTTCTACTTCCTGAAGGTAAACAAGCAAATTTGCATTCGAAAGGACGAGTTTTTCTGAGGACAGCCTGAAAAAAAATAAATGTATCTATGAAGACAACTTGTTGGTATTCCTTAAATTCATTCAGACCCAACTCCTATACCCTGCGAGGCAGAGTGCAGGAAGTAGGCTGCGGGTGGTTATTTGGGCTTCAGTTCTGCAGCAGCAAGTGCCTCGAGGCTCTCTGTGGTCAAGGCTGAGGATCAACGGGAGAAGAAGCTGGTGTTACTGCCAAGATGGAGGAGTGCAAGGGACCTCTTCCACTGCTGTCTGCCCAGAGGCTAGAAAAACACCCGGTATATAACCGGTTCTCAATCACTATTTGTTGAATGAATTGACTCCCTGAGTCGTTGGTTGTTACTGTTCTTTTTGAAAGAATTTAAATTTTTTAAACCTTTGCACACCAAAAAAAAAAAGGAAATTTAAAATGTATTATATTGTTCTAAATTTCTCCCTTTTTTTGTTATTATAGGCATAGATATTTTCATAGGGTTGTAACGGAGTGTGTGCTAATTACAACTCAAAACTTGTTTCATGAATCTGAGTTTCTTCTCCAAAAATGTTCTGAATGGGCTCCAGGAGGCCTTTCATTTCTCTCACCCACCGGTGGCTGCCTCTCCGACCTCCAGGACCCAATGCTGCTCTCCTTCAGACATTCCAAGAGGCTCATGTCTACCTGCCCAAAGCCTGTGGCTTTGAGAAGGCTTCTCAATTCAAACCATGTCTACAGAGAATGAAGAGACAAGAGCTTATTTCAGTTGCCTTAAGGCAGCCTGATGGAGGATTTTCTTGGGTAAATTTAGCCAAAATGATTTTGTAGCCCTTTCCTCCCCCTTTGAAGCTATACGGGTTTTAAGAAAGGCTGATCACCCCCTCTCCTTATCTCATCTCCTGCCCCCCAAACACACACTCACACCATCATTGTCTAAGACAAGGTCCAATTAATTGCCTCTGGGAGTATCCCTCCAAATCTTCATCTCTTCCTCAGAAACATTCTCACCTGGCTCTGCCATCAGTGTCACGAAAACTAAGTTTCCAGTATTCTTGGGTGAGATTTCTTTCTCGTCTGTATTTTTTATTTAATATGGTCTTAAATTCAAAATGGTCCACACTATATTGATTAAAAAAGAAAACAAAAACTAGCAGAGAAAGCTTTCCATTTTAGATTGTATTTTTTTAATCCTCAATAATAGTTCTTTCCATCCCATGTGGCTTTATCAGGGCCTATCTTGAATCTTGCCCCATAGATGGCACAAGTGCCCAGAAGGCCCAGCAGTGTCCCTGTGGTGGAAACAATCTAACATGACTTCAAATTTGCCTATTTTAGAAGGACAGAGTCACCATCTAATTATCAGCCATGGCGAGAAAGCAGCTGGGCGAATGCAGCTCATCCAGGTGAGACAGACACCTCCAGCTCTCTAAATTGCAATTAGCTAGCTGACTAACAATGCAAAAATCCCATAATGACACAAAGGGTCAAATGTGCTATCTCCTATTGTTCTTTGCTCTCTGTGTTTTTTCTCCCTGGGTTCTGTCCTTTCTGACCTGTCAGTGTGGGTCTCAGAAGACAGATGTAATGGAGGTAGGGGGAATTATTGTGAAAAACCACACAAGAGAATGAGACGAAGGCATTGACAACACACTACACAAATACAAGGCATTATGACAATAGTCATAGCTGCTTCTGGAAAGTGTATGAAACAGTATTATGAATCAAGCATACTTTTTTTTCCTTTTTTTTCTTTTTGCCTTACATGATCATTTCAAAGATGCATTATCTTTGCTTCTAATAGGCAACATCTTGAAAAACCACCTGTCCGTGCTTAGGGATTTGTCAGAAAGTTAATGATGAATAAACACTTAGAAGTACTAAAGGAGCTTTTTTACTTCAGAGATTCTTAAAGATTGAAGGGTCTTCAGGGCTCATCTAGTTCATTCGTTGTCAAACTTGCTTTTTCTGGACCCACAACTAGAGATTCTGATTATGGTGACTGGGCAGGAGCCTGGGAACGTGGTCATTTAAAAAGCCCAAGAATGGTTCTGATATCCAGCCAACGTGGATAAATCTAGTCCAAACATCTTATTTCGTACACAAGACACAGAGAGACTAAATGAATTGTTAATGAGGCACTTAACTCTCCCTTGAAACAAAATAAATATTTTTCATTATTCAACCAACATTTATCACGTGCCTTCCACGTGTTCTGATCTATATTAGGCAATGATAGTCTGAAGCCAAACAGGATGTGACCCTTGTCCTCAATCATCTTACCCAGTCAAAGCAAATAACCATCCCCTAATTATTAAATGTGTCATTAAACACACAGTAAAAGCATAAGCAAACCATGAATGTCGGAGATATAATGCATGATTCTGGCTTCTCTACATTTGGACCCTGGAATTCTATGTGAAGCAAATACTCCTCCACTTGTTTTTCTTTTCAGGAAATTGTGGCAACTTTTTTAACAAGTGATGGAGCAACCTAAGGCTTCCATGTCACTGATTTGGAAAGATTATAAATAACCTCCGTATATCAGCTAACTAACCAGCCAGAAACCACCGTGGTTTTATCTCAGTTGACCTCTGTAAATATACTTGCTCACCATGTGAGAGGAGGGCAAATAAGGAGACTGTGGGCTTCAACTCTTCCAGAACTGTTCTGCTGCCCCCTCTGCAGAAGATATAAGGTAACAACAACCTTTGTGTGTATTGAGATTCTGAACACGCATTTCCTTTCCAATAAGTCAATGCTTCTGCTGAGTGCCGGCCTTGGCGCTGTCGTCTCAACTGCCCCATTGGTACGGACCCTTACATCTGCCGGCGAGCCAAGCTCCACGGTGGAAACTATGCTGCTTTAGGAATTGAGCTGGACGGCACCCGAGTTCCTTTTCCATTCCCATGGCCAGTGCGGGTGCATTTACTCCCTGAAATAGTGCTCGGAAGATTAGGAAGGGCATTCATTTTCCACTAACTGCACACAAACACCGTGAGCCGAATCAGGTGCTCATTGACACCTCACATAATTCTGTTTCCCAAGTTGCTTCTCGCTCTTCTACGTCTTTTCTTGTGCCGTTTGGCACAGTGTCTCAACTCCACAGGAAACTAACTTTTGGATTTTTTCATTTATATTTAGACTCTCCTGTTTCCCATTGGGAGAATTTTACTAATAATTGCTTAAACAGCAACTCCACAGTTATGAGTGATTTTTTTCTTTGCTGGAATAAACACTGACCAATTAGTTATATAAGTAGATCTTTGACTGGCTTAGGAAAAATTCATTTTATTGTTAAGAACTAAGGATAGAAGGAAAATTCCATGCTGACAGAGCCATAATGCTCAACAAAGGAACATTAGGGATATTATATTTTTGGATATACCACTAATATTTTGAGAACAGCATCTTAAAGGATGCTGATCATCCTCTTCTACAAATTATCCTTTTGTCCTATTTTCTGGGAAAAATCCTGAGATGGATGGACCATAAGTCTCCCTTAAAACTGAATCTGATGCGCTTCTTTTTATGAAAGAACATAGATACAAATAGATACTTGAGGCCCCCAAAGGAGAATTACTTATGAGTTTATAAGGTTCACTTATCCTACAGTTGACCTTGCTCACTCCTTTACTCTTCTCTGTATCCAGGATGAATTAAATAGAAATAAAATTACCCCAGACTAGGATGTGGCGGAAACTTTAGTCTCATGACAAGGAATCCTTTTTATAGCATTTTAATCATGCATTTCCTCCTAGAGTCTGATTGTGGAGAAAGATGATCCTCCTTGGTGACAATGCCTCCATTCCATCACTCTCTCAGAGCCAATGTCTTATCTCAGGTTTGCTCTCAAACACGATGCACCAAGCATCCGTGGCCATCTTTCAAGCTCTTTTCCTGTTTATTGCCTTAAAACTGGGAAATGGCTCACTGAACAAAGGCAGTTCCCCAAGGCCAAGCAGTGTGCAACACGCTAATAAATATTCAAGCCAATGTCTTTCAAATGTTATTGTGAATCATCTTTCCCTCCTTCCTTCCCATGGTTCAGTCATCTTGCTGGCTCTGAATTTTCACCTTTTGTGTCAGGCCTCAGCTGCCTTCGGTTTACTGCATATGACTGCAATTGTCTTTGTCTCCTTTATCCGCTTCACTGTGTCTCATTTTCCTAAAGTATCTGGCACCCACTTTTCCACAGCATTGTTCCTTTGTTCCAGGAAAAAAATAACTTTGGGAGGCAGCAGAAACACAGTTCCAAAGGCCACGGGGTGACATCCTCTCTCACCTGATCTTTATTCATATCTGGTTTTTAATTGCATTTTTTTTTTTCCATTTCTCAAGCACCATACACCTCCCTTCCTCCCTGACAGGAAGGAGCATTTTATTTCTCATTCAAAACGCTTTCCTACTGATCTCTATTCTTCAGAAGCGCCAGACGCCCTTGTTACCTGTTGGTTTTTCTCCTGTTGGTTGATCTGTTGGCCTTGCTGTAGTTTATTACCTTTTCAATCTTTTTTTTCCCTCTTTCCAAACTTAGGCCAGAACTTACAACCTGCTGGCTTTTCTCATCTTCACTATCATTATCTTCAGGCCGAGTCTTCCAAAAATGGATTTTTTTACCAACCCCGTGCTCTTTAAAGAAACAAAGAGGAGAATTATGTGATGGTTTCCACCGTCGGAGCGTCTGTGGCTTTGTTTGAGCGAGAGCTTCAAATCCGAAGCTAAACCTTGACTTAACACACGAACTCAATTGACAAGAGGGGTACCCGTGTTCAAGCCCACCAATTGGCCGAGGACACAATCAGAGGGTTATTGGCAGGTATCTTCTTATCTCCCTGGTGCACTGAAAAAACTCAATTCATTAAAATAATAAAAAAAGATCTTGGTCCCTCATGTGAGCGGCATGTGATTTTCCACGAACGTTCGGCTCAGAAGGCATCGTGCCTATTATACATTCCATTTATAAATCAAACACCCCTCGGCCTGCGGCCGCACGCTGACATGTCAGCGAGGTTTGGGTCAGCCGCACACACCTCCACGTGAACAGCAGATTAAGGCAAAGAGACAGGGAAGCGGCTCTTTTTTGCCCCCCTTTTCCACCAGTAATAGGCAGCTTGAACGTTAAAATTGGGCTGAGACTCCAAAACCAAAGTCCCATGAACCAAAGAAGCAAAGAGACTTGAGATGAAAGACAGGATCTGTCTGTTCTCTTCGATCCTTCACCTTTCTTTCTCTCCCCTTCATCATGTTCATCGGAAAGCAAAGGATGTGCATGTGTGTGTGAATTAAAGACTATATCTAGGAAAAGATGGGATAAAATCTAGCCCAAGAAAGACTTTGGTTTCTAAAGCCTGTGAAGGTGGTCTGGGGCCTGGGAGCCCGGGGCTCTGTCCATGCCCAGAAGTGAAAACAGAAAGAGGACTTTTGGGTTGCCAATCAGAAGGCCGTGGAGGGCCCTGCTGAGTAGCTCCACCATGAAGGCAGCATGTTCCAAGTCAGCCCAGCCATGTTTTAAAGTCGCTCTGCTGTCCCTCGCTGCATGTAGAATTAGTTTTTTCTTGTAGCCTCCTAGCCATGTCAAAAACATGCAATTCACCAAGACTCGCTGGGGAGAAGGTTTTGTTAAGAAAATTTCCTACGGAACGAGGTATGTCAAAACTTTCCAATCTTTGCTCCCTTGCCCCCACTCCCATCACTCATACTCCTACTATCTTTTGTCATGAATAACAGAAAACAGAATTAGAGGGGAGGCAAAGGAGAAGAAATCTACTTGTAACTTGCATTTCCTTTGGACTTTTTTTACCCACTGGACTAGATAAGAACCAGGGAGGAAATGAGTTGAGGGGATCTAGAAAGATAAAAATCTACAGAAATGTGAGATTCTGAAATTGTACTTATCTTTGGAAAATGGTCACATATCATGGGTATTGATCCTATGTACAAATGAGGGAAAGTCAAAAGGGGAAATGAGATATTGAAAAGTGGTGGTAACATAATTTAATACCTATTTTTTTCATATGTCACGTCCTAAGACTTACAGATCTCCCTGCTCCCCACACTTTGAGGAATATAGAATAAATAATTCAGTAAAACTTCCTAAAAAAGAATAAGAATGAAGATGATTAAAGTAGACCATAACTAGTTATTTTCCTGGAAACAATGAAGTATTGTCAGAACGTAGGGCATGCTTGGCGTGGTAAGCTAACAGGGCAAATCACTAACCTCTCCCTCCGAAAGACCAGAAAGGAATGGTCCAGAATTCAGGTAGATGTTAAGATACACTAGTCTGTCAGAAATGTTTCATTAAAGGGTTTAATTGTCATATTAACAGCCTTTTACAATCTTTGGTTGATAGTAGAATCAGCATTTAGTGTAGTTTTCAAAAAACATAGATTGTAGACAGATTGAGGAAAGTATCAAGGGGTGGGGTCCAGCTAAGTGAATTTGAAAAAAAATCCCAGATATTTCTAATGTATATCAAAAGTTGAAAACCGTTGATGTAGTGACTTGGCCCATGTACAATTTAAGGGCTTTCAATAATAAATAATGTGCGATTGCTTGAACACAGAGTTGACATCCCATGTTACTTTTCCCAGTAACAGGAATGAATCTGTGTTGTTCACTTGCTTCCCCCTGACGGCACGGCATTTGCTAGAGGTGGTAGAATTGAAAAAGGAAAAGCTAGCTGTCCTCTAGCCGTAGGTTGACTCCCCCTAGTAGCACAAAGATCAGATCGCCTGGACTTACCAAATAGAACGAGCACAGTGTAGCCTGCCTTGTCTTTTAAGGCCTCCTGGATCTGGCATAACTCTTACTATTAGAGGCAATGTTTATGACTGTTTTCATTAAACACAGCAACTGAACTGAGGATATTTTTCTTAGATGGTATATAATGTATATCCACTGAGCATTTTTATACTATAGTCTGATATTGCTTTTAGGATAATTTCTAATTCTTTAATTAACTGAGTATAAATGACATGTTTTCAAGGTAGTTATTCATCTGATTTTGCAAAGTCAGCTTCTGCTTTGGGTGGCGACATCACAGGGTGCATAAAACAAGCAGTGATAGTTGTAGTAGGATAAAATCCAATGGATTAATAGTTAAAGTGGTTAATTTGCTTAGAAGCAATAATTAGAAATATAGACTATATATGCCCTATTCACTCACAAATGTGCTGCAACTAGCTAAGAAGCATTTATTCCTGGAACATCATCTATACACACATTACCAGTATAGAATGCAACGTTAATATGGTTTCTTACTTTAGAGAATTGTGTGTGCTCTTTACCCAGATATTTTCTTTGCCCATTAGCTTAAGTCTATCTAGCTCTTTCAAGTTCTTATTCGTCAACCTACTGCACACACTGGTATTCAGAGCTTTACCAAAAAGTCACAATTAGTTCATACTATGATTTAATCTGGTAATAAAGCATTTATAGATAAATGCATATGTCCAGAATCATACAATATTATAACTGTAAGATGCCTTAGAAATATTCTGTTCTAAACCTTTCCATTAACAAGTGTAAAAACTAAGGTACAAGAAGTAAGACACTTAGATTGCCCAGCTTGGATAAAGATCAAATCTCCTGACTCCTGGTCCAGTGCTTGTCCCATTAAATCATGCTGCCCTGATAGTTACTAGTGAACAGATTCATATTAATGAAGAAATGGGAGATACTAACTCTTGACTAAGAAATCTGATCCACCAGCATACAACCAACCTAAGATGTGCACAGAGGAAAGAGAACCCACAAAGAGGTAATAAGTCCCAAGGGACAAAGGGCGATGTGCAAACTGTATGAAGCAGGAAACTTTGAGGATGGCTAAAAGCCCAGCCAGTCATGATTACTAACATGCAGAGAGATGGAAATCATGTCTACAAGACATTTATATGTCTTCATTAATAAAATATTTAGAGAGACAAAGTTCTTCATCGCTACATATTTTGGATAAGATTATATCTGAACCAAAATACAAAAATTCACTTTCAGTAACAACACAGATCTCTTTCTTAGTTCACTATGACTCCATAAGAGTAAGGCCTACAGTGTACTTTACATCACATCTGGTGTACTGTGTCTGCCACTAGAAAATTATTGCTGAGATTTTTTTAAAATGTCAAATAAGATTTGTAAACTTCAATATAGTTTACTAAGAATGGAAAATTATGTTAGCAATCCTTGTGTTGTCACTGATTTATTTCAAATTTAAATTTTCTATTTATCAAAGTTGTATTCAAATAATTCAAAGCCCTATGTAAAAAAAAAAAAGAAGAAGAATCCCCTAACCCCAGAACTGCTGTCCAGAGGCAACCTCTCTCAATTCTTTTAGCCATTTAATATACGTTAATATTATCTTTCAATACATGTTTACTTGTACACCATGAATTTTTAAGATTAGGCATTAACAGTTACCTCTCACCATAAAAGTTAAGGATTTAGCTTTTGTTCAACACTGCTGCACCCATCACCATCATACATAGATAGATAGATAGATAGATAGATAGATAGATAGATAGATAGATAGACTTTCCCTCCCCCTGTTCCTCCAATATGATTACATCTTAACTTTTGATTTATTCATATTCAGTGTTTATAATATCATTAGTATGTTTATCTTATCATAAATGAGCTACTTTTTTAAATGATTCTTTTCTTTCTCACATGTTAATATCTCTGAAATCTGGATGTGTCTTTCAATTGTGGTTAGCCAGACAGCTGGTGCAATAGAGTTGTCATTGCATATGCACAAGTTTGGTCAAAGCCATTAGTAACACATCACTTCAGTTGAGTTTGTGTATTAAAGGCACTACTCATGTTGAAATTAACTGCCATACAAAATGTTTTGAAAATGATTACACTATGAATTGGCATTAAAAAAAAAAAGAGCAGTGGAGCATAAGTTTATTATTAGTAAAGCAAATATTTGTCATTAGAGGAAGGACAGCAATTCAATATTTTCTTGCAAAGCATAACCAAGTGCTTTGTGAGATCTAAGAAAAAAGATACCCATGAGTGGATGAAACTGTGTTATGTTGGTTAATGAGAATATGGAAAGGATTCACTATCACAGCAATGCACCTGAAGACAGGAAAATATACCAAATCCCTCAGTATAGAAGAAAGAAATTTCAAAGCAGCAAGAGACTGCTGTGACTGATTCATGCATCACACAGAACTAACATTAAGTCATTATGTCATCATTGATTGCAGAGATTTTTCTTTCTTAGTGGTACATAAAATATTGGTGCATCTTATAGTTGATAGCATTTTAGAGTTAAGAAAATATAGAATGTAATATAGTATGATTATGTTTACTTTTTTGAACAGCATTTTGTTTTCCTAGAGTTATTTTTTTCATTTGTGTTGTTTTCTAAATGCTTATCATAAATTCATCCACAAATTTGTTCTCTGAAAGTGTAAATCTCTGAAAGAAGGCAAGATCAGGAATATTCCCTGTTTCATCTGATTAGTTCCAATCTGAGCTGAGTGTTCTGTAGGTCTATTGCACGGCTGGTGTCCTATGACCTTCCTTCACTAGCATCCTAGGAAATTTCTTTCACTCTGGGTATGTGTCCTAGATACAATGTCATTCCCCTTCATTTATTTCCTTGTTTTGGTATATCACGTCCCCTAGTTATTTCAGGGAAAAGGATTCATAGAGGTCATCTTTTTTGAGACCTTGCATGTGAGAAAATGATCTTTACTCTGAATGATAGTTTGGCAGGATATAAAATCCCAGGTTGGAAATCATTTACTCTCAGAATTTTTACCACATTATTCCATTCTCTTCTAACTTCCAGTGTTGTTATTGTTAACTCAAATGCCATTCTGACATAGTCTATGTCTGTAACTTGGTCCCCACCCTCCACTCCTTCTGGAAGCTTTATGATTTTCTCTTCATCTCCGGTATACTAAAATTTTATGGTGATCTCTCATAATGTAGATCTATTTTCATTCACTATGCTAGGCTCTTGATGGGTTCATTCAATTAGTAACTGGAAATTTTCATGAATTGTTCCTGTGGTGATTTCTATCCCTTCTGTTCATTTATTTTCCCTTTCCAGGAAAAAATACGGGAATTCTTAGACTGACCTTCTAAATTTTTTACATCTTTTCTATGTCCTGTCTTTGTCAAATTCTTCCGCTTTTTTAGAAATTTCCACTATTTTATCTTTCTCTTTTATTTTTTAATTTCTGCAATCATATTTTTAATTTCAAGAAGTCTTTTGTAGTCTCTGAATGTTCTTTTTTTATAGCATCATGTTCTTTTTTCATAGATGTAATGACTTCTTTTTCTGAGGCTAGTTTTTTTCCTCACATCTTTCTTTTCTACACGTGGTCTCTATTTCCTCCATATTTCTTTTTCAGTTATTTGGTCTATCTTTCCTGTTAGAGGTCTTCCTCAAATGTATGGTAATCTGCTCATATTTTTAAATAGAGAATTAAAAATCTGATTGGGAGTTATGAGGGGGTGAGGCTTCACGAGTGATGGACTTCACTGTAAGGTGATTTTGCCTCACCTTTTCATTACTGGATCCTTGGTTGTCAATACTTTTAGTCTATGTTCTTGAGCAAGTCAGATTCCTCAGAGAAGGGGCTTCCACTCTCTTGCCTAGCTTCTGGCACTTTGGAAGTCTGGTGAGGGAATAACATTGAGGTTCTCTCCTTTTAATATGATCATCTTGATCATCCTGTTTTTAGGAAGTCACTCCTACCCTCAGCTGTGTTGGTGTCCTCTAGTCCAGAGATCCTCTGGTTCATCTCCCCAGAAAATAAATAGCCTCTCTTTATGTTAGGGTGTGGAGAAATGGAGAAAGGGGGCCATTGCCCACCCACACAGCATGAGAATTCTAATCTGGGGTATAACTGACTCTCTAACAGCCTTGCAAACAATTCTCTTTTCAGCCCCATCCATGTTTTCACTTTCAAAGACACTTTGTACTGCCAGTTCTTGAGCCTTCTGTGGTTTAGAGGTTCAAATCAGGTTGCCTCTGTGCTTTTTCAACTGCAGGCTTTCAGTTTTCATGGTCTGGTACTTGTCCATTGCCTTTCCAACTGCCAACCTTTTGTTGTTGTTATCTCCTCTCATGTCTCTTTGTCCTTGAGAATTTATGCCTTTAAAAACACCCTTACTGGGGCCGGCCCCATGGCTTAGCGGTTAGGTGCACACACTCCGCTACTGGTGGCCCGGGTTCGGATCCTGGGCATGCACCGATGCACCACTTCTCCGGCCATGCTGAGGCCACGTCCCACATACAGGAACTAGAAGGATGTGCAACTATGAAATACAACTATCTACTGGGGCTTTGGGGAAAAAAAGGAGGAGGATTGGCAATAGATGTTAGCTCAGAGCTGGTCTTCCTCAGCAAAAAGAGGAGGATTAGCATGGATGTTAGCTCAGGGCTGATCTTCCTCACAAAAAAAACACCCTTACTTTCATTTTAGTATGATTTTAGGAGGAAGATGTGGTAATCACATAGGTTCTACACATCAACTAGTTGAAACTCTCCCCCATTAAACTACAACATTAATGTCTTTCTTGGAATCACCCATATAATGGAATTTGAAAGCATTAGAAATAAGCCTCTATCATAAAAATTTGTTCAAACAACATCAGTGACAGAGAAGTGCCCATATAAAAATGATGTTTATGTATAGGTTGTTCTATATTTGCTCTGGTGAAAAAAGACATTCTCTATAGATGCAACAAGGCATTAACTGTTTACATTGGCTAGTAGCTGAGGAAAAAGTAAAAGTTTTCCTCCTGTCCATATCTCCTGAGTTTGAGTTAAAATTTTTTCATTACTAGATATAGTTGGTTTTCTGTCACTACCAAATGGAGAAAGGCCCTACAAGAGAAAAATATAGTCAAAGTTAGGAAGCTGAGTCTCAACAATAAATCAAAGTGGAGTGTCAATTGAGTTTGGATCATGTGGATGATTCAGGCCCATGGATTCCCCGTGATGACCATCCGTCCAACAACCACGCCACTCTACCCCAGCTGTGTCGCAGCCATGTGCTTCAAATGGCATTGACCCCACGGACATCTCCAAAGATGTAAGCAAGTCAAGGGAATCTCATCCCCTGTGTCACAGAGATCAAGTGACTGAGGCCTTAAGACTATTAGCACATGGCATTCCACAGGCCACAAGGATTGGCACTAAGCTCAGATCACTTGCCCGATAATTGAAGAAGGCATTCCTTCTCTTTGGTCATTTTCAAGAAAGCAAATAGCCCAGCTACTTTTGGCAGCCTCTCTAGGCCTGCCAAGAAAGCCAGCTTTGGGTTGAAGACAACACATTGGATGGCAGAGCAGAGAGGCAGAAATAAGACAACACTAGATTCTTGATCAACAAACCCAGAAGCCTGGTCTACCTCTACATTTTCCAGTATATGAGTCAATAAACTCCCTTAGTTTTGTAGTTGGGTTAAATTGGGTTTTTCTTTACTGACAAAACTCTTCACATGCCTATGTTGTCTAGATTGTCTACCACCACTATACAGTTCATTATGAAAAAACAAATGCTTCTCAGCTTGCCCACATTTACCCAGTTAACTATAAATGAGTGACAAAATGGTTCTAACATTAAAATTCAAATCTTATTGATAAAATGCATTTATTATATGGGTTTATTTGCAGTTACGTGAACTCATCTTCACCAATTGTCTTCACTAGCTAAAACAATAAATATATTAATATATCTTTGCCTAGAAATAGCATTTACTCCTCTCTCTGTCCTTGATTAGTAGTAGTTCTGCTTGGGCATAACTTTTAAAAGCCATTTACTGTATCACCAAAATGAGAACTGTCAAGTCATAAGCATTAGAAAAAGAGGAAAGAATAATCATATTCCAACAGCACATTTTATTTAAACTCAGAAAATAAATACAGATGAGGGTTACTCCACCTAGAAAATCACTTGAAAGCACTTTTGAACTTTACTTACTGTCCTAAAGATTAATATATTATTGATTAAATAACACTAGGATAAAGCAGCTAAAATTGTAGCTATCCTAGTGTCTGAATAATGCAGGCATTTGTAGAAAATCAAACCAGATAATTGAGTAAAATTAATATACTTCGAAAATTTAATTATTTGATAGACTATCTTCCATAATTTAGGTAATTGTCAATATTCCCTTTTATTTTGTGAGGTGCAATAATTTTCTAAACAAAATGAGAAACATAACAAGCATAATAAACATATAAAACAGAATAATTCCAAAGGCACAGTCCTTAATATTCTTTTCTTCTCTCTCCACACTCACTGTCTTGGTGATCCAATCCAGACTCATGGCTTTAAATACCACCTGTACATCAATTATGACCAGCTTTAAATCTCCTGCCCTGACCTCTCTCCAATCTCAACTTCTATATCCAACTACCTTTATGACATCTCCATCTGGATGTCTAATAGGCAGTTCAAACTCAGCATGTCCAAAACTCAACTCTTGGTCATCCCCCTCAAAGTCTGCTCTATCTAATCTTCCCTATCTCAGTGGAAGACAACTTCAGTTTTCCACTTGCTCAGGACAAAAAAAATCGAATCACCATTGACTCATCTCTTTCTCTGAAGCACCGCATCTAATCTAGCGGTAAATCTTTCCTGTTGACTCTACCATCAATCATATCCAGAATCTAATCACATCTCTCCACCACCAATTCTACTAGCCTGTGCTGAGTCACTGTCATCTCTTGCTTGGATTATTGCAGTAGCCTTCTAACTGGGGACTCTGCACCCTCCTTTATCTACCTAAAAGATTGATCCTTTTAAATATTGCCAGATCGTGTCACTCCTCTACTCGAAATTATCCAATGGTTTCCTAGTTTTACTCAACAGGAAAACCAACGCCTTGATAACGACCTCCATGAACCGGTTCTCTATTTCCCCTCTGACTTCATATCCTTCTACTCTTTCCCCCTTGATCTCTCCGCTCCAGCCACACTGGGCATGCCCTCACCTTAGGGCCATTCTTCACTGTCCTCTTCCTCTTTCCTTCCAGATCATCATGAGGTCATATTTGAATGAAACCTATCCTGGGGATCCTATTTAAAATCACAAACCCTCTTCTCTGCCACCACCTGTCCCACTTTCCTGCCATGCTGCTCTATTTTTCTACTTTTCCTTGGCAATGATCACTTTCTAACATTCTCTGCGCTTTACTTAGTTATCATGCTTATTGTCTCTCTCTCTCACTGGAAGATAAGCATCATGTGTTCAGGGATCTTGTTCACTTGTGTATCTCAAACACCTTGATCAGTGCCTGGAACAGAGTGAACATAATACATATCTCCTGAATAAATAAATAGGAAAGGTAGACTACTGTGTATGCCATATTTGTTGGTGACAAAAAATGGAATAATTCTAAGACTGAAATTAGACCATTTTTAGTTGTATAAAGGCCTTTATAATTTGCTTCATTTATTTTCCACTGGATGGAAACATGAATATTTTTTGAAAAAACATACTGATGTATGTAGTACCTAGTACTAACAAAAATATTAATAAATAAGCTTTAACATCTCATACAACCACACATAACACGTCTACAGGTTTCAAAGTTTGCCAATGGATTCCAACCCCAACACATTTCTCTCATTTGTCCTTACTTGGGGCAGTCTGGGCAGATACATTGGCTATATCCTTGGCTGGCTCTTATTTTGAAATGAAGTTTATTTCTCCTTTAATTTTTACTCTAAAAATTCCAAACCTACAAAAAAAGTTTAAAAAATTGTACATATACCTTTACATAGTGTTGCCAATTTTTGACATTTTGCCCCATTTGCTTTCTCTTTCTTGTTTTCTCATATATATTTTAAATTTTTTCTTGCACTGTTTGATAGTAATTTGCTGATATCATGACATTTTACCCCTGAATACTTCATCAAGTATCACTTAAGAACAAGGACATTCTCCTTTGTCACCACAATAAAAGGATCATAGTCAAGAAACTTAACATTAATATAGTATTATTATCCAATTAGTCCATACCGAAATTTACTCAATTTCCCAGTAATGTTGTTTATAGTTCTGTTTTTCGTATTTAGGACATAACCATGGACCATGCATTATATTTAGTTGCCATATCTCTAGAATTGTTTCTCTTCCCTCTCTCCTTCCCCCTCCTACTCCTCCTCTTCCTCCTTCTTTTTCTCCTCTTCCTCCCCTTCTGTCCATCATGTCATTGACATTTTTAAAGTGTCCAGGCCAATCATTTCCTCATTGCTAGATTCAGGTTAAAGATTTTTAGCAAAACCTCCACTTTAAAATTGGACTTTGGATGCATGCTTGAACAGCTGTAAAGAGGCAGTACAGTGAAGGGGTTACACGCCCCGTCCATGCAGCAAGACATACCTGGGTTCAAAACCAGCTCTACCACTCAGGTACTGTGAGAAATGTTTTGGCCTCAGCTCCACTGCTTATAAGATGGAGACGATCGTACTACCCCATCTTACAGGACTATTATGTGGATTAAATAGGTTAGTCTATGGGAAGCACTCAGAATAGTACTTGGCATGTGGCAAACTCTTTGTGTTTGCTCTACTTATAGTTTTAAAACAACCCTGATTAATTTCTATCTCGTGGCTGAGACAGGGGTGTGGGCACACAAAACGGAAGCTTTATTTCTTCGCTGAGTACAGAGTAACTATCAAAGGCCTAACTTGGAATTTTAATTAAGTCCCATAACTGTTTTAGTAAGTTCAGAGTGTTTTCACCTCATCCTCTTTTGACAAATGGTGTTTATCAGAGATTCAAAAGGGAGAGTCAGGGCTGCGTCTCGGTGCAATCCGCAGGCAAGCTTCAGAGAGGAGCTGTCTTGATCTGACACGCCTCTAGAGGGCAGCAGAGGCACTAGCGGCTCCCGGCTCCTTTGCAGTGAACCCCCTGAGTTCGTCCTGTCCGTAAACCATAAACCGGGTAGGAGGTCGGCTTTACTCAATACAATAAATAGGTGTGCGATTGTTTACTTGGGGAGATGAAGCAAATAACCACAAGTATGCCGGCATAAATTATCTTTCTGGTAAGAAAGCTAATCTTAAATTCAACTATTTCTGAAGACTAAATATATCACACTAATGTGCACGCCTGATCCAAACCACGGTAACATGAAGCTCTCTAGATCTGGTTCCAGCAATTTAATTCTTAGCAAGCAGCTGAGTGTTGAGAGTGACTTTGTGATATAATTGCTGCCAGTGCCAGCTCCCCATGGGCGGGGAATAATACCATCTTCTCCATGCAGAACGGAGAGTTCATCTGCCTGCGGGCCACTTCTTTAAAGTTTCCAAACACGTATAGGGGTTTTCTACTTCATATCAACTTTAAGACCTTTTGGTAAATATTTCTCACTATCAGAACTCAAGTTTTCTCCTATAGCTTAGCTATTACCAAGTGTCAAAAGAAAGATCTCTTAAAATCGCAGAGCATTCAGAAATAGATTAAACTACAAATAAATAATTATTGGCAACGTTACTAGCACATTCTCTACATTTCAGATGAGCAGTACAGGGTAGTGGGAAGGAGCAAAGAATCTGAAAGCAGATAACCTGGGCTCGAATCCCAGCTCCACAACTAACTAGCCTCCACAGGTATCGGCAAAAGAGGAGCATTTCCTCCTTCAGTCAAAACACACAGGAAGAAAACTATGCCACTTCTGCATCCCCTAAGCTCTCCCCTTCAAGAGCCCTCGCTCTGTCTAGTCTCCTTCTCTACCTTTGAATCATCCTCTCTAAACCAGCAGGGCTCTAGCTGATTTTCTTGATTCAGGTTGGGTTACCTCTTGTTTCTCTCTTGGTCACCTGCTCTAGCATAGCCGTTCTCCAACTCTTGAGATTACGTAGTTGGTAATCTACCGCTATACACAAACTTTTCCTCTTTTTACCAAGTGGAAAGAGATAGACAAGTATTATACATACTGTCCATTTTAAAACAGAAAAATAAAGAGAATTTCTTTGGTAAAAATAAAGTGTCCTTCTTTAACGTTTAAAAAAAAGAATTAATAAATGTTTTAGAAAACAGTGTTACACCAAAACCAAAGAAAAAATCACATTAGTGACTTGGAGAGGAAAATAAATTCTGTTCAAAAAATAGGAGATTAAGAGATGATGAGTATACACGGAAAATCAGCTCAGCATTTTAAACGGACATCACCTTAATGTAAAAGCAGGACCCGTGTGAATACATCTTGTTAAGAAAGACTTGTCAAATCATTTTTTACATAATTCTGTGAGGACTGGCGGGTTCCTGGTTAGAGTGCTTTGGGAGCAGTATACCAGCTGTCTAATTTTTAGTCTGTTCTCTGAGCTTACCTTAGGCTTTGGGGCTTGGGTACCTGAAACTTAGTTCAAATAAGTATTAATGGATTGTTCCTCAGACTACTTTCAGCATTTTTAGAAACTCAATCAAATCAAAATAGTTTCTCCTACATGATCCATTGTGAAAACTGTAGTAAATTTAATGATAATACCATAGCACACTATAAAGATATGATATTTCCAATATAGCATAGCGGTTAAGCACTTGGCTTTTGGACAGACTGCAGGGTTTCAAATCCCAGCTGTTCCACCTATAAGCTCTGAGATCTTGGGCAAGACTCAGTGGCTTCCACCGTCACATGGAGATAATCGTACAGACAATGTAGCAGACAATGTAGGTGTTTCTGTGCCACCCCCTTCGGTAAGCACCTGACGCTCTTCCTTCATAGATTCCCCCCACCCCCGATCCCTACACATACCTTGCCGCCCTGTTGGATGTTAACAATGACTGTGCAGCAGGATGGAAGCCAAGCTCCCTTTCCTAGCCTGCACCCCAGAGCTGCCCTGCAGGACCGACCGAAGGACTTTGGCCTAAGATAGCACCCTTGCCTGGCTCAACTCCCTTTCCCTGGCCTGCCCCCTCACAACTCCATATTGGTCTCTCCTGGGACCACCTCAGGGATAAACCCCTTGTATTTGAACCTCATCTCCGTATCTTCTTCTAGGCACCTAGGACTTCACATTTAACCCCCACAGTTCTAAAAGGATGGACGAAGATAATATATCTAAAGTACCTAAAACAGTGTCTGGCATGTAGTAGTGCTGTCTAAGTATTAGCTATTTTTCTTTTCTGAGTTTGGACCTACAGTACCAAGGAGAACCGAGGGAGCTATACAGGGGCTTCAAACCAACATAAAGCCATAAACATACAAACTCTTGAGAAATGTTGAGGGAACTGAATAATCCACATAATTGCTTCCATTCGCATCACAGGCTACAACCTTGGCCTTAATTACAAGGGAATAAATGCTTCTGGCTGAGTTGTAATATAAAGAGCCTGCTACTGTGTGCTCCCATGAGACCCACCACAGGCATTCAATTTAGTTAATAAGTAGGAGACTGGAAGACTGGAACCTTCGCTCTCCCATGTGCTATTTTTTTTAATAAGTGAAAACTCTTTGGTTCGTCCTTTAACCGGGTTTCATGGAGTAGTTTCAAGGTTGCTTGTTTGAAGGTAAGCAGCAGGAGTCTTAAGAACTTAATTTTAAGAAATTCAAAGAGCAAAGAATGCACTTTGTTCTTTGACTTTCTTAAACCTATATTTCATATCCTTTCATAATAATTTGTCTTTTATGAATAAAATATACACAAATCACTTAGGAAAAAAGGCATCTGAAATGACCTTGGGCGACCAAGTTCTTCTGTTTTTAAATGGCATGCACAGAGTATATTATTAAGATTTCTATATGGTAACATTCCTAGCACAGCTCAGAAAGAGAATTTACCATTTCTTTATTATTCAGTTCAAATATAAGGGCAAAAGAAACTTACTCATAGGATTTCTTTTTTTAAGGTTTTCATTTATCACCTCCTGGAAAAAAACTGATATAGGCAAATCTCAACATGATAAAACCAGAACTAAAGTCGCAGTGGCCAGGGGGTACCTCTAAGTGAATTATTATGATCCTAGGTCCTAAAAAAAATTATTCTTCTCTGGTTCTCTCATCTGACCCCACTACAGACTGGCTTTTGTCCACTTCACAGCACTTGAGCCATTAATGATCTCCTCCAGGACAAATGGAATGTTCTCTCTCCCACCCTTACTCACTTTAATCTATTTGTTGCCTTTGTTCGACTCAACCACTATCTTCCTCCTCCTCCATAAGCCTCTCGTCTCCTAATTTTGTCTGATCCTTTAGTATTTCTTTTCTTTTCAATTTTCGTATATATTTTAAAAATAAAAATGAAAATGGCAGTTAGAGATAAAGGCGAAAAGCACCAGAACCCAGACACTACTATTTTATTGTTTTCCCTCACCCCAGTTTTTTTCTTATTGGTTTTTACATATTACATATTATGGTCTTTACATATTATTTTGTATTCTTCTTTTTCTACCAAATATTTTAATTATTTCACATGTTGCTATATAACCTTCACAATCTCCATCCTTAATTCCTTTTAATAATCTCATTTCTGGGCCGGCCCTGTGGCTTGGCGGTTAAGTGTGCGCGCTCCACTGCTGGCGGCCCGGGTTCGGACCCCGGGCCCGCACCGACGCACCGCTTCTCTGGCCATGCTGGGGCCGCGTCCCACATACAGCAACTAGAAGGGTGTGCAACTATGACATACAACTATCTACTGGGGTTTTGGGGGGAAAATAAATAAATAAATAAATAAAATTAAAAAAAAAAATCTCATTTCTCTCTTTGATTCTCTCCACCTCCGTCCGTTCTATCTCCCCATGCAAATTCACTCCTCTCCCCCAACACATCCACTGATGAGCCAAAAAATACTCTATAGCCCACATTCTCCTTTTACGTTCAAGTATCCCTTTTTTTATAATGATATGAACACTATTTAAAAAAATAAAATAAAACTCCAGTGTCCCACCAAAATATTCATACCAAAATATTACTTACTCTGGAAGTTAATTCGGCACTTTAGATCAAAGATGCATTCTTTTGAAATGCCTAAAACATATCTTTCCTCTAAATAACTTCCCAAGATTTTTTCCGAGTTCCTAGAAAAGTAGCAGGTAGGAACAGGCACTTAATTAGTAGTTTTCAACAATACTGATACTAGGCTAGCATTTTCCAAATTTTGCTCCAGATAAGACTAGTGAAATACTAGTATATGTTCTATTTAAAAAAGAGGGATGGGGGGGTCCAAAAAAAAGGCTGGGGAACCTTAAATTAAAAAAATTTAAAAGATTTATTTCCTGTAAGAATTTTCAGAGGCTTTAATATGTTAATCTCAGCACATAGCACAGTTGGTAGGTGTTCAAGCATCAATGTCTAGGACCAAGAACTAAAGGAAATCAAGGGGTCATGATTCTGAACATTTAGCGTAAGGTTATTTGAAGACTCAACAATCTGCAGTGAGGAATAACTCCATGTAGTCTCTGTAATGACACCATAATGCCATTTTTAACATTCATGTCTCTAAATTTCAGAAAATACTACCATTTATTTAAAAGATGGTGAGATCCACAGAGGATAGACAATTTTTATTTTGCCTAGAACATTAAAAAGAATACCATCTACGCCTGCATCATTTAAAAAGAAAAGATATTCTAACCTTGAAAAGGTCCTAATCTCAGATTTTTACAAAATTCCCTTTAAGATGAGTCAGTTTAGCTTTATAAATATAAGTATTCTATTGTTCGTGTTTGTCTCATTTTGCTGCAGACTGGTGAAATCCGTAGCAGGCACTAGCACGACTAGAGTCACAGTTACCTAGTAAAGAGGTCCCTGTAGGAAGACGCCCCAAGACAAACAGACACTATGTATATTTAGTCAACTATTCAGAAGGTTGTTGAGAAACGATTCAGAGGATTTAAGAACGTGAGCTAGGGGGCCGGCCGGTGGCACAAGCGGTTAAGTGCGTGAGCTCCGCTGGCGGCCCAGGGTTCGCTGGTTCGTATCCTGGGCGCGCACTGACTCACCACTTGTCAAGCCATGCTGTGGCGGCGTCCCATATAAAGTAGAGGAATGGATGTCAGCCCAGGGGTGGTCTTCCTCAGCAAAAAGAGGAGGATTGGCAGATGTTAGCTCAGGGCTGATCTTCCTCACAAAAAAAAAAACGTGAGCTAGGTTTAGCATTATTTAGGTTGGGCAAAGGCAATGTTTTCGGTTGAAGTTAATTTAAATAATAAAACAGTAAAACTAAAATGACCTTGATGATCTTTCTTCCCGTTTCCCAAACCTCAGTCATTAATGTCTTAACAAGTTTTATCATATTTGCACAACACCTCTACTATTATTTATTTAATATCTTTCCCTTAGGTCTCCCTCCTAGGCAATATTCTCTATGAAATCAGAGATTTGATAGGCTATCAGTGGTTTGATGATTTAATCACACATTTAATCATTCTGCCATCTAGAAGGATCTTGCATATTTGTCCCCACAAACACTCATTTAGTCTAACTTCCTCATTTCACCGAGGCCCAGCGTGTGAAGTTATGTGTTCGTTACTTAATGTGTTCATGATCTTACTTGAAGAGGACAGCAGAGCGGTTGATGGATTTGAAAGCCAATAGCCATGCACAGGAGATTCTGTTCATGGCATGATTGTCAGCTTAATCATCTGTAAATTACATCTATAATTTCAAAGATGCTGGAAGTTACTTGTCCCTCCTATTACCGATTTCCCTTTTTTTACAATTCTTATATGGCTCTGAGACAGGAACCAGCCTAACCAGACAGAGCCATCTGCAAGGCCCCTGGCCTAACAAGATAAGGCCCCTAACCAATCTGCAAGCTAAGAGAATCAGAGAGAGACCAACAAGAGCCACATTCCACAGTTTCGGGACTTTCTCGGGCTTACACATGCACCCTAGCACCCAGGAGTCCACTGAAGGTGACCCTAGCCTCATTACCATAGTAAAAATCACACCCAGGGGTGGAGAGCTAGCATGCTAATGATGCATGTGTTGCACGTAGTAGCATGCTACACAACAGCGCAGGCGCAAGCACAACCCCTCCTCTACATGCCATGACAAGGCTCTCCTCCCCAGCCTTTGCCTAATAAAAGCCCCACAATCCCGCTCCCTAACGAGCCAGTCACCTACCCCTTTCCTTTCTGCACCCGCTGCCTTGTGCCTCTCCTGTGCACAAGCTCATAAACTTTTACTTTTCTACTCCCATTTGTTGTCTTGCTTGATTTCCATCCTGGGAGACAACAAGAACCCAAGGCGCCCGTAACAGCTCAACACTCTCTGCCTTGTGTTACCCATTCATTCCACAAATATTTACCCAGCATGCAGCCTGTGTCAGGCGTTGCCTGGAGCAAAACAGACCAATCTCCTTGCCTTCACGGGGCTTACATTCTAGTAGATTTTTATAGCTTTCTAAGTGTAAATCATGTCTCCTCTTCTAGATTCTAAATTCCTGGAGGACAAGAGCTGGCTCTAACTGAACTGTGACTGTACCACAGCTTTGACCCGGCTGTACTTTCCAGAGCAGTTCAAACAATTGTTTGGGTCTTAAATTAGCTGTATTTAAAGACAAAATTGTATAAATTCATTTGTTATCAAGCACGGTAACAAATTCTTTTTCCCAGTTAAGAAAATACATGGTATCTACCTTAAATTTTAATGATTTCCCAAATAACCCTTAACGTTACTAATTTTTAACCCTTACTAGGAAAGAAAACTAAACCAAAGATTTTTGGTTCACGTGTTGTGACAGCTCGCAGTTAGGATGATGGCAGTGGGCCATTCTCAATTTTTGCCTGGATTCTTCTTCAGTTCACAGCTATTGAGCTTTTTCCTCCTCTATTTTTCTTCCCTTATAAAAGAAATAAACTATAGTGATATATTCAAATTTTATGTAAAGACTAAATCTATAAAACAGGTAGACTAAAGCTTTACAGCTTTAAGTATCATGCATCACCCCTTCTTTTTGTGGAACTCTTCTGCCATCACTTGAAATCGGTGGGGTTTTAGAGGGGGCACAAAGCACTGAAAATCTGGCTCCAGGTGACTGGCTTAAGGTCACGAGCTTTTGGTAACAAAATCAAATTCTGTACCCGGCCCCCCTCCTCCAACCACTAGATGACACTGCCTCCCCCCAAATAAGAAAGTTGTTAACAGTTCTCAACAAAATAGAAATATGCAAGACTTCTAAACTTTGTTATATTTAGTACTCTTTTTTTTAATAGGGAAAAAAGTAGAGAGACTTTCCAGAGATAAAGAAAAAAGCTTATAAGTCTAGATAAGAACCAAATATATCAGTGATAGGGTCTTTTCTTGGGTCTTTGTTACCTTTTTATTCAATTTTTAGTTACCTAGTTAGAATTACATTTCCTGAATCATGAGGACAAACTGGGTTAAGCTTTTGTTTTTTTCCTTTTTTCTTTCTTTTTTCCTCCAAATAAAGGAAAATATGGCTGGTAGTTTATGAACTGATCAATCTGACCCTCAAATAGTTATTTCTGTACTTTTCTCTGGCTTTCTTACTCCTCCCACTGATATAAATAGTTTCTTCTTCTGTGGTAACTCGGCCTCCAGTTAAAACGCTGCAATGCAGCTGAGATGCTCGTGTTAGGACTGCAAATTATGCCTTAGGGATGCTTTTGCTGCACTTCAGCTGGAAAGCAGAGGTTTATTTCTGTGTGAGTCCACACCTTTGCTTGCCAGCGAGACAACAGAACATGACATATGTGTCTTTGCCCATCCGGATTCGTAAGCATTCCAAGCCAACATGTGTGATTCCATGACCAGGAAAATAACAACAAGATACCCCCCTCTCAACAACAACAAAAACACTCACCCCTTTTATAATTGTTTTTAACTATTTCAGAATAAAGATTTTAAACTCTTCAGAGATTCACTACCTAGCATTGCTTATTCAATCCTTGGGATATGGTGTAATAAAGACTTAGGAGCTGGGTCAAAAACATTACCAGTATAACATACCCTTAAAATCAAAGTATCATCACCCATCAAAACTTGATCAGTCCTTTCAGCACTTAAGTCACTCAGAATATACTGAGAATCCAACACATATCAAGTATTGATCTATCCAGAGAGAAGAGTACCAAATAAATATAATATACAGTGTCTTCCTTTAAAGATCTTTTAACTTACATGGGGATATACATATGTAAAGCTGATGATTATATGCCATGAAGGTACAGATAGATAAGACTTACAGTAGGAAACAGACATCATTACGGGCAGAAACATTTGTAGAAGGCTTCTCAGAATAGATAGAACTCAAGCTGAGTCAGACAGGTAGAGGTAGAGTTTTTCAAGCCAGAAAGAAGAGTTTATCCTTGATGAGATATATATTAAAGAGCAACAGAAAGTTCTTCACCATAAAATCTCATTATTAAAGCAGTTATTTTAAGACAATGAGTTTGACAGCAGTAACTAAGGCACACAGAATAGGGAGAGACCAGACAGATGCAGCTATAAATGCAGGTGTTTATGAAGCTCTAACAATTTTCATCATGGCCTTCATTTTCCCCTGGGTGGTAGAAATGTCATGTCAGCGAGTTTCCTGGGGTTGCCTCTCATGTGTGGGTGGCACCGTGATGCTAAGGCGCTGAGTGTTTGGCAGGGCAGAACATTTGGTCCTTGGTCATCAGTCCACACCTGTCCCTGCTGGGCTGTCCCTTGTTCTCATCCACAGTGGCTCTCTGGATGGCTCCCTTGTCTACTTGAGGGTCGCTCTTGGGTAGATGGGAACTCACTCTCCTGCCTCCCATGGGAGACCTCTGAGAGGTCTCAGTCGTTTCTCACACACACCCATTTCTAGTACGCAGGGAATTCTGGGGTCTACATGAGACTAGGACACAGGTTATTTCTGTTCTGAATCCCCTCAAACCTATGGGGTTTTGTGTTATGTTACCCCACTCCTCCAGGGTTCAGCCTGGAAGGAAACTAAGGCACATGCCCCTTTCTCAGATAAGTACCTCTACTTCCCTCTGCCTTTCCTTCCAATTCTCCCTCTTACCCTGGTCCTGGAGAATCTTTCCTGGGCAGAGAGAGTCCTTGCTCCTACATCATCCTGAATTTGCTATGATTGGAGCCCTGCGTCTCCTGAGACCTGAGGCTCCTGAAGCCCAAGAGCCTTTCACTTCTATTCTGCAATATCAATTCTTCTCTGAGTCAATGCCCCTGACTGAATGGGAGGTGATGGTTAGGGGTATAAAAGGAAATGCAGAGCTGGATGTATGATCTTTAGCTACCTCAATACATTACTGCTATCGCAGTAATCCAGAAGTGAAGCCATAAGGGCCGAGTGGCATAAGAAAGGAAATGAAGAGAGAGGAAGTATAGAGAAGGAAGAAATAACAAGATCCTGTTTGGGAAAAACTCACAGGACATAAGGTGGGAGGAAATGAACTTCAGGGATTGGATGGAGGTGATATCAGCTGTCATTGGACGTATTTTCTGCGGCTCATAGTCCCCTTTCTCCTTTCCCTTCACATACTCTAATCACCAGGGCTTGTTAATTAAAAGTTCTTCAAATCCATATCCCTCCCCCCTCACCACGGCCACTGCCCTTGCTCATGCCAGCAACATCTCTCCTCTGAACTACGTACTGCATTAGACTCCTTACTTCTCTCTCTCTGCCCTCACCCTCCTGTAATTTATTCCACATTCAGCCACAAAGATGATCTTTCTAAAGCAATAACTGCATCACATCAGCCAAATTTCTCCTCTGGCTCCGCAGGGCCCATACAGTGCATCTAACTCCTATGCACACGGCCTTACAGAACGCTTCATCACTGGGCCACTGGGCCAGAGCGTGGACTCCTTGCCACAGCCTGCGCTGGGTCCTCACCCCACTGTTCACTTGGACAAGTTAATTAACTATAGTGATTCAGGGTCTTCATCTATAAAATGTGGTTGGGAGGATTAAGTGAGAATATATTTAAAAAGTGTATCTGGTACATAGTAAGAGCTATGGAAGTATTTGTCAAATAAAACAAAAATACTTCCCTGGACTGTCAAGTTCTCTCCCACCCCAGTGAATTTGCACTTTCAGGTTCTTAAACCCATTTTGAGGGCCCCTCTTTCCCTTGGTCAATCTCGAGTCTTCCTTCTAGAAGAAGCTGAAATGTCAGGCCCACTGTGAAGCCTTTCTACTACACTTTGTTCATCCGCCTATTAAAACCTTATTGTATTACAATTTGTATTAGTTCCCTATGGCTGCTGTGACAAATTACCACAAACTGGGTGACTTAAAACAACAGAAATTTCTCCTCTCATGGTTCTGGAGGGTAGAAGGCTGAAATCAGTATCACTGGGCTGAAATCAAGGTGTTAGCACGGCCACCCTCCTTCCTGAGGCTCTGGGGGAAAATCTGCTCCTTGCCTCTTCCCGCTGCCGGTGGCTGTCCCCACTCCTGGGTTTGTGGCCACACCACTCCAATCTCTGCCTCTGAGATAACACTGCCTCTGTCTGTGTCAAATCTTCTCCCTCTCTCTTTTAAGGTCACTTGTGACTGCACTGAGGTCCACCCAGATAATCCAGGATAATCGGGCCATCTCAAGATCCTAAATTAACACATCTTCGAGACCTTTTTAAACCATAGAGGGTAACATTTACGGGTTCCAGGGATTACGGATAACAAACCCCGGGACTGTATCTTTGGATAACTTTATTCAGCTACTGCATAACTGTTTGCATGTATGTTGGTCTTTTCACCTTTGTGTGACAAGGATGGCTCACAGAATAAGCACACAGCGTGTAAGCAATAGATGAAGTACAGGTAGAGGTCCAGTGGCATGGGGTATAGGGCCACTGTCCCTGCTCATTGGTATTCCTCCTTGGGTAAGGCTTGATTTCCCTAGGCCAGAGCTATTTCTTTCATGTGCTAATCTCTGGTTGGAAGGATATTTTACTCATAAATCAGATTGATTTCCAGGTTAGAGAAATTAGGCAAAGGGGGCCTTCGTCCTTGTATCGCTTCTTCTGAGCTACAGTGAGGTGAAGTAATCAAAAATCTCCATTCAAACTCCATCCCTTCCAAGCCATGGGGCGGAAGGGAGGGGAAAAGGTGGAGGGGCCCAGACAGCTGGAAGGCGACTTTCACGGAATGTGAGAATGTGGAGTGGCAGAGTGACAAGCATGAGCTGCATTAAGAGTGCTGTCATCGGTCTGCTCGGGCTGGTTTGTTGCCATTCCTTGGCCGTTTATTTTAAACACAGTTTTCTCCGTAATTTAAGCTTCTAAATTCATGGCTGTTGCTTAACTGACCATTTCCCCATCTTGAGTCACTTGAGTTCACACAGGCATTTTTCTGAAATGAGGCTGTTTCTTTTCCAGTGTTCTTAAATCACAGTCACCTTTACCCACAAGAATAAGTCTGTTTTAGCCACCGTTCACCTGGAAAGACAACTCAGCAGTTAGGCGATTATTTTTCTCAGCTGTTGGAAATCTTTCTCAAGGAAAGAGGAAAAATTGCAATAAAAAAAGTAAATGAGTAGATTATTTTGCACAATTAATCCTTGAAACAGTAAATTGTTTACTGTATTATAATTGTTTGTTTACTTCTATGTCAGTCTTTTCATCTTTGTGCTGGTTAGGTCCCCCAGAAATCAGAACATTAAAACAACTATAGAGCCCCCAAATTTATCCAAGATCTGCCTAGGTAGGTACGTATTCAGAAACTTCTAAGGTTTGAGAAAATTCTTTCACTAACATATCATATCCATCTATAACAGAACATAATTGTCAGAATCTATTTAGGTAGCATGACTGGCATAAAGCTCATCTAACATAGTAGTCTGGCACTGGTCAGAGGCTTTTTTGAACAGAGGAGACCCTGAAGCCTGTCCAACAAGATCTACTTACCTCCTAAAATCATCTCGAACAACACTCTCCCTCTAGGTCTGCTCCAGTCACTGTATCTTGCATACATGTCATACTTCTTCCTACCAATGGAACTTTGCACATGCTGTTCCCTCTGCTTAGAATGCTTGTCCCTCCTTCTCTTCTCTTCGTTAAATTCTGTTCATCCTTTAGATCTTAGTTCAGGCATTACTCTCTCTGAAAAGCTTTCCCAGACTAGGTCAAACCCCCAAGCACTGCCTCAGTGCTTGAGACCACTGATGGTTTGTATTTGTTTGTGTGATTATCTGAGTAACGTCCACTTCCTCCACCAGACTGTACAGAGCTCTGTCAGGGCAGGGAATAAGTCAGTTTTTGTTACCATTGTATCAGCAGCCCTTATCACTGTTGCTGGAACACAGTCAGCATGTAACAAATATTTAAATGTTGAATATGTCGTGGAATCTCCTGCTAGCTCTGCCACTGGGTTATTAGGCAGGTTACTCAACTTCACAGGGCCTCGGTCTCTGCATTAATAAGAAAATGCCTCTTTCATTCCCAAATTCTAGGATATTTATGCTTCCTGTCTTGAGCCTACAAAATTGATCAGGCTAAAGCTAGAAAGCCAACTCTATCTGTTATCTACCTGCTGTGTATCTCTCCACGTGGAGAAACCATATGTCAAGCAAGAAATTGGAGATACCTTCCATACCTTTGCCTCCTTCCCTCATGCCACTGCCTTGATTCCAGCTTTCTTCACCTCTCATTGAAAATATTGCAAATGCTCCCTTAACTGGTGGTCCTGTGTTCAGTCCTCTCCCCTTCCAGTCCATCTGCAAAGATGCCAGGAGAACTCAGTCTGAAACACTGGACTGGGGGCCAGCCCCATGGTTTAGCGGTTAAGTTCGCGCGCTCCGCTGCTGGCGGCCCGGGTTCGGATCCCAGGCGTGCACAGACGCACCGCTTGGCCGCACTGCTTCTCCGGCCATGCTGAGGCCCCGTCCCACATACAGCAACTAGAAGGATGTGCAGCTATGATATACAACCATCTACTGGGGCTTTGGGGAAAAAGGAGGAGGAGGATTGGCAATAGATGTTAGCTCAGAGCGGGTCTTCCTCAGCAAAAAGAGGAGGATTAGCATGGATGTTAGCTCAGGGCTGATCTTCCTCACAAAAAATAAATAAATAAATAAATAAATAAATAAAACACTGGACCAATCGATCGTGACCTGCCTCTGCTCAAACACTGTCAGTGACTCCCACACCACCTCTGGAACAAAACTCACCTCCTGAGAAGATGCCCTTCCACTGTTCCTGCCTCACCTCCTGCCCTCTCCTTGAGAACTCACCCTCCAATCAGAACGGCTCAGGGGGCCCCAACTACACTTGGTTCTTTCAAGTCCCTCTGTCTTTGCATGCAGTTCTCTCTGCTGGAAAACTGTTCCCTCTCCTGCACTTGCAAAGTCCCGTCCATCCTTAGCCTCAGCTCAAACATTAGTTAAATGTGCCATCTGCCTTGAGCAACCCACATTCCCCAGGCTGAGTCTGTCACACACTGCCTGTATTCCCACAGAACACTTTGTACAAGCCACCATAATAACACTTATCTCAGGGAGCCGTATTCCTATGCAGAGGGACATGTGGGTTAAGAACATGGGCCTCACATTCAGATTGAGTTGAGGCTGAAACCAAATTCTGCAACTCACTGTGTGGCCTTGGAAACTATTCTTTCTGAGTCTTAGTTTCCTGATTTTGGAAATGAGAGACAAACACTTGACTCATCGGGCTGTCATAATCACAGATTAAATGAGATAATGTATTTAATGCACTTAGCACAATGCCTGGCCCGTAATACTCTATACCTAACGGTAATGACTACTGGATTGTGAATGTGTCAAATGCAAAGACCCAGGCTCACATTTTGTCCATCTTTCTATCCCAGTGACTGGCACACAGTGGGTGCTCAGTGAATGATTCTTAAAATGCAGAAATGAAATAGTATCCATAAGGTATTTTTCTTTACAGGAAGGCTGGAGGCTTATTCATTTCAGGAACTTTATTCAAGTGTCAAAAAATCTGCTCTTACGGCATATTCCAAATCATATTCATCTTCCCCTTTGCTAAACTAGTCCTGAACTTACACATGGAACAGCTTGAGATCAAACTTAGTTTTAAGTATTAGTGTTTTTTGCTAAAGTCTCTCTTCACACTTTGAATCTTTACTGCATGCACATCAGTTTCAGCCTTTACACCATCCTCTGTGGAACACAGATTACACCCTTCTTTCTCATATGAATAACACCCACAGCATGCATGTCTGGAGGACTTGCGTGCCAAGCACTGTTCTATAAGCTTTACGTGCTTCAAATCCTCTATATGACTCATCATAACCTAATTGACTTTTCCAAGATGACAGTGAGTAGTCAAACTGATTAAAACCACGGCAAATTCTAGCCTAGTGTGCTGGCCACAACATGGCACTGCCCCCAAGAAGAATCTAAGTTCCTTGAAGGCAGTTATCTCCAGTTTCCTCTGCATGGTTCAGAGCACGCAGACTCTCGGGGAGCTCGGCTGACCAGTGCACTTCCTCTTCCGTCCACGTAATTAACTCCTTCTAGAGGGCAGAGGGAAGACTGTCCACGCTGAATACTCGAGAGCCTCCCTAGAAGGCTTAACGCCTCAGAAAGTTTAAAAACCTTTAACCTCGGGAAAGCACCCTCTAACCGTCAGCACGTCCAACTTTTGCACCGTGGTTTCTCTTCCGTGTTCCCGGGAGCCTCCTTCTAGGGTCTCTGACAAGGACGTAAGAACAGAAGGTTGAGAAACATCTCTGCTCCCTTCCATTTACCACGGGCGGGTCTACCTACGGGCCACGCCGACGGTCCAGGGGAGACCTCGGATACCTGCCCCCCCCCCCCCAGGCGACCCCATCCCGCCCACCGGAGAGGGGACAGCGGCCGGCTCTCCGTGGAGACGCCGCGGAGGCGCAGCCGCCTCCGCCCTCCTTGCAGGAGCCGCAAGGGCCGCAGCTCTTTGTCGCGGCCACGCGGGACACGGCCCCGAGCGCGTGCGGGGCGGCCGCCGAGGGTCCCGCGCGCCGGGCGGCGCGGCCGGGGCGTCCCCTCCCCGCGGGGGCGCGCGAGGGCCGGGCGGGGCCGCCGTCCCTTCCGGGGAGCGCTGGCGGCCGCCGCGTCTGCCGGGCGGCTCCCACCCCGCCCCCCGCAGCTCCGGGTGACGCTGCTCCAATAACAGCTCGCGGGGAGCCGCCGCTCGGGCACAGCCGGCGCCCCTCCGTGCCAGCCCAGCCCGCGCGCCCGCCCGCCTCGCCGCCACCATGAGGGCCGAGGGCGACGGCGCCCTGGAGCGCTTCTGCAGCCCGGGCAAGGGCCGGGGGCTGCGGGCCCTGCAGCCCTTCCAGGTGGGGGACTTGCTCTTCTCGTGCCCGGCCTACGCCTGCGTGCTCACGGTCAGCGAGCGCGGCAACCACTGCGAGCACTGCTTCGCCAGGTAGGGCGGCGGCGCGGGCGGCGGGCCGGGGGCGCGCGCCGGGGCGCGGACCGCGGACCGCGGCGGGGGGAAGTGCGCGCGGCGCGCCGGGTCCTAGCGCCCGCGTCCGGGGCAGTGGCCGCGGGGGCGGGCGTGGGTGGGCGGCGCTTTTGAACCCCACGCGGGGCTGTGCCACGTGCGTTAGGAAAGAGGAGCCAAGTTCCCGCTGCACGCCTTGCACGGCACGGTTTCAGAATTGCTCACGCGGGATGTGCAAACCTGGGAGTGCGGGGTCCTGCCCTCCAGCGTGGGCTCGGAGCCAGGCTCGGTCCAAGCGTGGGCACGGGCTGCCCTCTCGATGCAATGCCAGTGGGCCCCAGGTTCGGGCAGCCATAGTCTGTCACCTTTAACTTGTGCTTCCTGCGGTGTGTTGTGTTCCCCACAGCTCAGCCCTGCCGCAGACTTGCCGTTTCCCAGGGAACTTAATGACAGTTAATATTTCATGTCAAGTACGTGGCCTCTCTTCCTTCTTCTCTGCACTTGGCGTCTGGAGAGAAGCCAGAGGGATACTGACCACACACCCGGGATTCTGGGGGATTGCGCTGATGGGACGTATCTAGCGCTGGCGTGGGACTGGGAAAACATGGTCCCTGGGGAAATTAGGCAAAATGTGTGGCGGGAAATGGTATTTAATTGTAGCATATCATATACATATATGTCTGTGTTCGTATATATGCGTATATATTCACATACACCAACACATAATTACATGCTCAAGCCTTACGACAGTTTCAGACCCGAAAGGTGCATTAGAAATCACCGGTGCAACACTTTGTCCATTTTACAGGCAAGAAAACTAATGCCCTCATAGGAAGTGTGACTCAGTTCTGCCCATTTCCCCCCTGGTTAGGTGCTCACGAAAATGACCAAGACAGGAAGCATGGCGTTGGAGTTAAGTTTGTACCTGGCCTTCCACTCCTCTCTGAGGAACCAACCCTGCTTTACTTTCTTTGAACCTCAGTTTCTTCATCTTTGAAATGGAGATTCCTGGGCTAGATTAAGCCAACCTGAGGTCCTGCAGGTACCTTTTGAGTACAGGTCTGAAGTCCAATATACACTAAAGTACTCAGTCTCCGAGATCTGTGCACCTTATTGCGCCAGAAGACTTAGCAAAGGAAGGGACAAAAGCTAAATACTCTAGTAATCTTGCGCAGACTCCCTGCCAGAGCTGTCTTCCGCTCGGGGGGGACCTGGAAAGGAACTAGACACAGAATCATGCCGTGGGCAGCTTAAGGGCTGTATGTGATGTGGCTCTTTGAATTGGTGAGCCAAGAGCTAAAGGGTCATGGCACCACTTTGCGACGTTTGAGTGAAGTGAGCACTGGGTTTTCCCAAAGTTAAAAAGGCTGCTGTGACTGGTCCCTTGATCTTCTGAGCCTCGCTGTGGCTTGGAGTCTGAAGCAGTGTGGGTGTCTGGAGTGGCGGGAGCAAAGCAGGGTCACCCAGCACAGAAGGTGCCTCCCTCCCTCAGGGATCCTGGTGATTCCTGGAGTCCATCATGTGAGAGAAGACTGCGGGACCAGGCACATAGTAGGTCTCCGATGGTTGTCACCAGTCCTCCCCTCCAGTGAAGTCAAGATCAAATCCCTCTGGGTTCAGAGGGGAGAAGCAGAGCTAAGGGATGCTTCCCTTTAGCTGTGAGTCTCCCCACTGTGTCTACTGCACACCCCCCAACTTTAAAACATCAGTGTACAGTCAGATGCAACTTTGCAGATCGCCCTGCCATATATGACAGAGTTTGCTTTTTTCCCCCCTTTTTCCGAATGACTTTTATTAGTGTCACTAACTGTTGCCTTAAACCTCTTACCAGGCTGCCACGTGCGTTGGGTGGTACTACTGCACCTGCCCCCACTTTTCTCTGTTGGGCTTAGGTGAACTTCTGTCAACACCCACAGTTGGTTTCCTCTCTCTCCCCGAGGAGTCATTTGAAATCAACTAAAATAATGTACAAGAAAGAATGATACCACGTTGCCTGTGGAATTAGGAATCTTTGACTCTACGATTTCTATTAAATCCAGTTAATTTAGAAATAGTGGTTAGATCATTCTCATAGATTGGGCACCATTTCCTCTGTCAACTGTTTGTTTATGACTGAGGACAAATCAGTCTGTCCCTCTGTACTAGAGGAACGCATATATGTCCCATGGTGTCTCAAGGGAGTAGGAGCAGAATTCTCAAATATTGAAGCATACTGGGCAAAATCCACCACTTCCCCTGCACAAAAAGAAAACTACTCCTCATCCTTTTGCCACAAGTTTAATGTAAACAATATTGCATGAGATAAATAAGACACTGGACTATGACATTTTCTGTGTCATTCTAATAGTGTCAGGGTTTAGCTTATTTTGAAGGAAAAAAAGTCATTTCTTCAGGAATTAGTATGTTCTATAAGTTGAAAAATAGAAGTTTCTTAGGTCACAGTGCAATGGGATTCTTACTGGCAGGGCAATTCAGACAAAGGTTTGTTTCTGGGAGTTTTAAATTTATATCACATTTTCTCAGTTCAGGGGGTGACACTGGGGAAAATGTGTATCTTGCCTCAGCTGCTAGAAGGCAGCTGCTAAGAATATAAATGTCTTTCAGTTGGGTGCTGTCCTTATCAGACCTCTTAGATACATTTTATGTGTACACACACACACACCCCCCACACACACACACAGACTTTTTTGGCCATTGGCCAACTTTTTATGGCCGATTTTTTATGTTGTATTTCAAATTGGGTATTTGACATATTGTAACACTTGATGTAATTTGTCTCAGAAAGGGAAAAATCCGCGGTAACCCTGTGTTCCATGTGAATATTCATTCTGTGTGCAGCTCCTTAGGTGAGCAGATATCCCCCTTGGTCATTTAAGGTCATTTAAGGCCAAGAATGTTGTCTTTCTCGTTAGTTTGTTCAGAGTATGGGGGGAAAGTAGGAAGGCCCACTTAGTCTCCTTATTCGAGCTGTTGGAACCCAGTGTCAGGGAATTTATATTATGTCTGGCTCACTCAGAGCGGTTGTTTTAACAATTAAAATGTTTGCATGAGCACAGCACTATGATCGAGATGTCCTATTTCAGCAGCTATAAAGACGTGATGTCCCCAGATTTATTCGGTAGCAGTATTCATCTCCTCTTTTCCATTATTTTACCAAACTGTGGAAGTAATCTTCACTTGATCTTAACCAGTATTAAGAGCCATGAACTCTTGATGCTGTTTTCCTTTTTTTAAATTTTATTTATTTATTTATTTTTCCCCCAAAGCCCCAGTAGATAGTTGTATGTCATAGTTGCACATCCTTCTAGTTGCTGTATGTGGGACGCGGCCTCAGCATGGCCGGAGAAGCGGTGCATCTGTGCGCGCCCGGGATCCGAACCCGGGCCGCCAGCAGCGGAGCGCGCTCACTTAACCACTAAGCCACGGGGCTGGCCCTTGATGCTGTTTTCTTAAGGTTCTCTGAAATTGTCCTGGTCCTGGCCACCTGAAGCTGCACATGAGAAGGTGATATTGTCCCTAGGGCCGCTGTGACTCTGCTGATTCCGAGAGCATTCTCTGAGAATTGGAGTCGCTAAGAGAATTGGCTTCAAATGTTCTCAAATTATCTTGCTTTCTGAATGAAAAATTGGGCCCATGCTCTCATAGACAATTCCCTCCTTTTTATGTGTATTTTTAAAAAATGGGTAGTAAGATTAAAACATACAACAGATTTCCTCTAAAAAGTTACAATAAAGATTACAAAATCCAGCCATCTGTATATTAGATAATGACATATTGTGTTGTCACTTTCAACATTTCAGTATTTCAGGTTTTATATTTGTTTAGAGACTACAAAGGAGGGACTTGGGTGCTGGATTGACTTAGTTTGAATTCTGGCTTCACCCTTTCCTGATGGTTTGTCTTTCAGCAAATTATTTAACCTATCTGAACTCCCAGGTTCCTTTATCTGTAAAATGTGCACGTTAATACCCACCTAAGGAGCTAGTCCTGTGACAGGGGAGTCAAGTGGTCAGGGCAGCCCTAACTTGTAGTAAGCTGTCAAGATCAGCCTGGTGTCTCGTTTGTACTTGTTTGATGAGCTCTCCTGGCTTATTGTTAAATAGTGTGATAAAATATTATCATTTCAGGGACATTTTTATGGAGTTGGGGTTGGAGTGGGGGATACTGGGAAGGAGTACTGGAAATTGTTGATCAGTGGAGTCATCATTCAGATGGCACTTTGACCCAGAGCTAAAAGCAGCAGTTCTCAGCCTCAGGTCCCCCAGAATAATAAGGAGTGTCTGGGATCAGTTTTCAGTATTTTTCAAAACCTAAGGAGATGATATAATGAACCTACACAGCTAAAGCTTTTTTTTTAAAAAAGAGCCTTTTCTAGCTCCAAACTACTTAGATATTTTAATACTCTTTTACCATGAGATTAAACAAATATTTGAAAAGAGAAATGGAGGAAAACAGAAGTTTCCACATAGCGATGATATTATGGCTCCTCTGCTCTTTACCTTCAGCATGATTCTTTCAGCCGTGGCAGGGAGCGGTCCATAAGACTTCAGATGTGTCGAGTGCCGTAACATGCTTATTTTTCATATGTGGGGGACATAATTTCTGTTACAGCTTATAGGGGCTCAGTGACTAAGCTGCACATTTGGAAATGATTTGAGATGAAAGAGACAGAGGAACAGCAGGGTATCCTGAAGTGAAATCCAAACCCTGGTGAGTTAAAACCACCACCTAACACCTTTCCCCCCCAAAGCAATTGCATAAAATCTCTCAATCAAAAAACTCTGAAGATCCCACATAAAATGACATTCCTTTAAATCATGTTGCTCTTTGCAGGTCATAAAGCATTTCCAGATACAGTCTTATTTTGATCCTCCCAAGGATGGCTGGTGTAGAGAGGGCCTTATCCCATTTATGCAGGAAGAAACTGAGTGTTGGGCAGGTTCACTTGTTTCCTTGAATGTCACGTATTTTTGGTCAAATGTTTATTGAGTGCCTCGTAAGGGCCAGGCTCTGTGTCCTTAACGGAAGGAGCCACGACTTCTTATTCTGAGTGTGAACTGTGTGGTTCACACCTGGACACGGGGACTTAATTCATCTGTGATTTCTCCTCTAGCGAATGTGATTTCTATCACCTCTTTTCTCTTGCTTTGCCCTCCCCCAGTGGTAATTCCACCAACTAACACGCTGTTTCCAAAAGTTTAACAAATAAATGGATTCAGCTGCCTTGGATCTGTATCTTATGCTACTATGAGTTCAGAGATGTTTTTATTACAATGCTTTGGAATTTGCATAAGGGCAATATATATGCTTTTTTATGTATCAATTATTATACAATAAAACATAAAAAGAACACTAGGCTTTGGTCCTTTTTTGAGTTTGAAATATTTTTAAATATGCTAGAACTAAGATGAGTTTGTCATCTTAGTCTTTATACCTACATATAGAGTTTGTTTCTGTGCCCTCTGAGAGGGCAGAATCAGAGTATCACCACTTTTCTTTTTCTTAAACATATCCATTTTTCAGAACCTTGCTCTGTGCAAAGTTAAAATGATGAGGTTTGGAAATAGAACTTATAGTGCAGCTCTTCTAGGAAGCCCCTGGATGATGTTGCTGCAGGACAAGCAGATTGCACACTAGCTGTCAGAAGTTTCTTTAAAAAATGCTAAGAAATGTCTTAAATTTCTTTGGAAAGATCCATGGCTTAGTGCTGTAGTTTGGCAGCAACTGGTCTTCAGGAGAACTCAGAATTGGTGAGAACCTGGGACAGCAAAGTTGTCTGCTTTAGAACTTGAAATAGAGAATTACAAAGAAAGTTTCTACTTTATTTTGATGCTTTACACTTACCTCTTTGGCCTTAGGTTAATAGCTCCTTTCTTTTTTTTGTCAATATAAAGAAAATATGAAATAACTACAATTTTATGCCACTTTATTTCTGCCTCCCAAGGAGGCAATCAATAATTAGAAATATCCTTTATATTCCTGGAGTCATTATTAACTAACTTCACTCCCCACCACCACACACACCCCTTTTTTTTGGACCTCAGATGTAGAGTGAGGTAATCATATTTCTCAGTTAAGGCATGCTTTCCTCTGATCTGTGCGAGGCCTATTTGATTTAAAAGAGTGTCCCCTCTGTTATTGATTCCCCGTTCCCATTTCCTTCTCCTCTCAGACAGCCCCTCTCTGGGTTTGCCTGCATGTCTTTGAATATGTGTGTGTGTACGTCCTGATCATCACCAGGGAACTAGACAGGCCTAGAACAGGGCACCCGGATTGTACTTGGCCAGATTCATACGTTGAGCCCTCCTCTAGTCAGCCTGCCGGCTCGGGGGTTTTCTGTAGCAGTTCCGAGGGGGGAGGCCACCCTGCACTGGCCCCTTGTCCCTGGAGAGCGGCCACTTCTGGACTAGAGGTCTCTGTCCCCTCTCAAGCGACTTGCATTATCAGCCTCTATACATCACCATCACCTTTCCCACCCACATCCCCAACCCTCACGTCTTTGGATTTCTAGCAAATCTGTGGTAGTTGAGGGGTGCAGTCCTCCGGCAGGGAATTGACTGAAGTAACTGCCTTTTCAGGGGTTGAACCCGTGACCTTGGCCTCATTAGCACGGGCGCTCTAACCAGTCACAAAGCCGCACACCTCACTTTGTGTAACTTCTGCTGACTCTGTTCCTACCACCCTCGGAGGCCTCCCTTTCAATCGAAAAGGCGTTCACATCGACACAATAGAACAGACGGAAATCAGATCTCTTCAAGACTTCTCTGAAGGACAGAAATATGCAATTTAGCAGGAAAATAATACCATAAAGTCTTGAGGGTTCAGGAAACAACCTATCTTTCTAGTCTATGCATTTGCTGAGAATCCAGCTGTGTCTCACAGATTCTTCTTCAATCAAAAATTTAAAAATAGTATGGAACTCTTTGTGCCAATTTATTAACATAAAATCTGATGACTCTTGTACACGAAGTGGAAGGTTTCAGATGACTCAGTGGAAATATTGCATGTATATTATTCAAATGCATTGGGTTAGATTTTATAGGAAGGAGTGGATCTGAGAATTCATAAATGCTTCTCTTTGGCAAGTTGATAGTCCCTAGAAACCAAAATGAATGCTTGCTATGATCGCTAAGACACTGGTGTGTATCAGCGAGTGTGCCGTGATGTACAAGGCATGTCGGTGCCCAGGGGATCCAGAGTCACCATGGAGGAGGGGAGAAATAAGGACGACTCGCCGGACAAGTGCAGTTCACACCAGGGCTTGAAGTCAGGCGTATCCCCGGGGGAGGGAGGTGCAAAGACAATCTGGCTAACCAACAAGATAGATACTATTTTTCATTTGAGCCAAATAAAAATCTTAAGGATTTTATATCCTGGCACTTGAAAGGAGTTATGTTGCAATCTGTGACAAAATGAAAAGATCTTGGACAGGAGGAGCTCTTTCTCTTCAATCTGTGAGTACCAGGAAAGACTCTTCAGGAATGTGGGTCGTGGGCTCCTATTGTGTTGATTTTCCTCACGGTGATGATATTTGCATAGGAGATACTCGCCCACGTGACCCCAGAAAAATCTCTTATCTCTTGTCAGTTGCACAAATCTGTAATAGAGTGACGATTGCTGTTCACAGTGACAGCCTCACGTGTTCTTAAAACCTCCACAGTAAGAGCCATTTAATTATGAGCGGATGGTAAACTCCCTGAGAGGAGGGATTCTGTTTTTAATGTATTCAACAGATATTTATATTTATGGAGCACTTGCTGGGTTCTAAATCTCTGGGAAACAGCTGTGAAGAAAAGGAACAAAAATCCCTACCACCATCGAGCCTATATTCTAGTAGGTTTTATTCATCTTGATTTTACCCACAGTGTCTTGAACATTTTAAGGTTTCAGCAGATTTTTTGTTGAAGGCAGTAAGGTTTTGGGGTTGAGTGTTTTCTTTTTCTTTTATTTAGTTGAAAACTGGTAATCCATGTATGTCCTAAAGAAAATTCTGGTAACCACAATGTTTAAACACACACCCTAGTTCATGACTTATGCAAACTAAGAGATTGCTTTATGCGATAAGACAGGTTTAATGAAATTGTCACATCCCTACATTGTGTTAAAATAGCAGCAGCTTTGGGTAGACATTTTTTGGAAGTGAATGACGTTTAGTCTACTCGTACACCTGAGTAAATATTTCTAAATATCACTTAAAAAAAGCCTTTAGGGTTTTTTCACCTTAAAAACTTTCGAGCTCACAAAGTAGTAGGGATTTAGAGACAATCTACTAGGTATTTCACTCAATATGTAATTGATTTCGGCACATATTCAGGCCTTCCAAGACGCCCAGCTACTAAATACTTTCTAGGTACAGAGAGAGGGGAAAGAAGGGCACCTCCATCTTCTGTTTCTATGATTCTTCAGAGAAGGGTCATCCTAGAACTCCACTGTGGAGTCGAGGCTGCCTGATGGGGAACCTCTAAGGCCAGGCATCAGGAGTGATGTTTGAGTCCAGCTTACTCTACAGTGTGAGTTTCATTCCAGCTGTCCCAAACTGCTTGCAGTGATACGCATGCGTCTCACTGATGCCCCCTGCCCGCCACCCCCCCCCAGTCCCCCCCCCCCCCCCCACACCCCGGGCTAACTCTTTGCCTGGCTAACTCTGCAGTTCTGAGAAGTCTGTCCTGATTTCTGTGGACTGGATGAGCTCCCTTCGTCTTTGCTCCCAGTGCACCTTGTACATACTTCCTTCGTCATGCTTGCTCCTGGAGTGCTGGAACTCGGTCTTACTCATCTTTGTAGCCCCAGCACTTAGCCCAAGGCCTGGCACTCTGATACCTCATTAAATATTATTAAGTGAATAGTCTCATTTCTGCAACTTGTTTTCCTAGTGGCTCTTTGGACAGGCCTGTCACCTATCTCAATATACAACTCTGATCATTCTTGGAAGTGAATCCTTATAAACACTCGCAGAACCCTTCATTTATCCCTATTTTCTTCAGGACAAAATCTTGACTCCGTGTTAAGTGTCCTTCTCACTTGGTCCAGCATTACCCCTCGCTACTTTTTTACCTAAACCCTAAACACCATCTGGGTGATCTTTCCAGCATCCCACCAAGGTGCTATGTCATTATGCTCCTTTTTGTCCATTTGTAACCTAGAATGCTTTGCTGTGGATTTTTCCTTTCCTTCCTCAGCCTCCTTCCCACGTAAGGCCTAGTACCCTAAATCTGTGTGTCCTCAAGGAAGATCCAGCTCAAATTCCATCTCTTTTATGAAACTTCCTCTTAAATACTTCAGCCCACAGATCTCTTCATGTTATTTAGTTACTACTTTATTTTGCAATAGTTTACTATTTACATTTTTTGAATACCCTACTATTCCAGGTGTTATGCTCTAACCCTGGGGATTCAAAGATGAATAAGACCACATCCTCTGTGAGTGCCCTAACTTCAGTGTCTGTAAAGAGCTCAGTCCTAAGAGTAACTTCCTGCTCTCGACTCAGCCTCATCTGGGCCATTTGGGTGCTGAATCATTTTGCATTTATATTTACCACTCTCACGAAGGTAGGGCTTATTTCCCCAAATATCTCAATTTTTACAAAAATATCATTCCTCCGGAGCCTGGCATGGTACTTTACACAGAAAATACTACTTTTGGAATAGAAATTCTTTGGCTCAGGTAAATTAACATATTTCTTTCCTGCCTCACGTACAAGGTTTTATAGTATAAAAAATGTTCTTTATTCAGAAATAAAAGTGGAATCAATATGAATTGAAAGAAAAATGTCTGTTATATCTGTTCAAACAATATCTGATAAATTTGAGTTCCCAAGGTAAAGTCTACAATTGGGGTATTCAGCTAAACAAATTGGCAGTTCAATTTTTTATTGTTTGTCTACAGGAAAATAAAACCAAAGGGGTGAAAGAGTGTCACCTTTTAAAATTCTTCTGTAATCAATTAAAAAGGTGTGTTTTCATGTAAGTAAGACTCAGAAGAGGTCACCTGTTTCTTGGGCAAGGAGTTAATACTTATGTTTGGCTGCAGAGGGCCTGACCGTGTTCTGGAATTCACATTTAGCATTAGGTTGTAAAGGTATTTTTACATGTTTTTTTCCTACTCTGTGGCCAGAATGTTGAAGTGAGGAATATTGTGTGGAGCATTTTAAGTTTTTAACTAGCTAAATTTATATGACCTTGGTTTTGTCTTTTTCCTTGATATTTCATCACCCGGGTGTTGTGAATGTTAAGGCAACCTATGTCATACGGGAATCTAATGTTATTGGTATTCATTACAAAGTACTAACGATAACATTTATTATTGATTGTACCATTGGAGGAAATGGTAGATGTTACTTATTGTCGGTTCTTTTATGAGAGAACTGTGTTAAAAAGTAAGGCACTAGTTGCTTCTTTTGTTTTGACTTTCCAATCAGTAGGCATCAGAGAAGTAAAAGATCAAGTAGCAAGCAGTGTCATTCTGATCTCGCGGAGAAGTTAAGATATAAAGCGTTTCCAGAGGAAGACGTTAAAATTTAAAAGTGCATACCTTCGTTCTTTGGACAGGCTTTAATTGTTAGGGATTTTACAGGGCCTGCAAGATGAGGTTTGGATGTAGGTGTCGTCCAGTGGCTGAAAAGAGTCGTTTAATGTTCACTGAATATTTCTCTCCTCTGTCCATGAGCTTGGTGAATGTTTTTCTTTCGAAGGCACGGGTAAATTTCATCTCAGCCAGAGCCTGCATTAAAACAAATCCTAAATCAGAGTCATCATTTTTTCTTTTTATTGCTGACCTTGACTTGTAGTGAATCAGTGACATGTAGTCATGTTTACAATATTTTTTAGCTTTATTGAGGAATAGTTAACAAATATAATTGTATATATTTAAATTGCACAATGTGATGATTTGATATACCTCTGCATTGTAGAATGATTATTAAGATCAAGATAATTGACACATCCATCACTTTGCTTAGTTAACTTTTTTGTGTATGGTGAGAATGCTTAACACCTGCTCTCAGCACCTTTCAAGTATACAATACTGTATTATTAACTACAGTCACCATGCTGTATGTTACATCTTCAGAACCTGTAACCGAAACTCTTTACCCTTTGACCTACATCACCCCATTTCCCCCAGTGTCATAATTTTATAACAAGGTCAGCCATTCATTGCCCTGGCCACCAAGCCCAGCGTTCGCCTTGTAAATCACGGCTCCTATTTTGATAGTTGGGAAAACCTATTAGTTGCTACCTTCGTGCCCTAAATATTTCCCGCCTCCCCTAGATCTAGGCCCTGGGCTCTAACTTTTAACAAGCCTCAGAACAAAGCCCAGCGCGAAGGGGAAGGTTCAGGAAGAAGCTCCCCGCTGCACGTGGGTCCCGTTTCCCCGTTACATTGTGGATTAAAGTGCTATGTGGAGCATCTTTCACGATTACACAAAAACCTATAGCCTTGGTATTCTCCTTGCCCGCTGACCAGGGTTATAATAGGGTTCCGCCACAATTCCTCCAATTTTTATTTCTCTCAAATAAAAATTTGCTAGTGTAACCACTCTCTCTGGGTGGGAGGCTAACTTTGTTTCTGATTGTCTTATTTCAACCCATGGTGAAGTTACATTGCGCCACTGCGCTTTTTTCCTTTTCTCTTTTTCATTTGGCTGGGGCTGCCTCTGTTCAACAGAGCCTACTTGTCACTTCTTCTGTCACCGTTAGTTAAAAGTAATTGTTATTGCAAACCCCCTCCATGGCAGTATCCTTTTCTTTCATGGTGAAACCCACTAAGCATTCATTTCAGTAGCAGAAAGTAGGGAGCTTACAGGATCAAATCCTTTTTATCTAGACCAACAGCACCTGCGGCCACGCATTAACTAGCAGGAGTTGTTAATTACATCTCTAACTTGTTGATCTTCATGGCTTCAGAATTTTAAAAGCAAGAAAATTAATCACTGCGTGTCTCCTCCAGTAGAAAATGACAGGAGCGTGTCTTCTAAGTTCTGTTCCAGTCACTAATAATCAAATACTTGTATTTTCCTATAACATTTCTTTCCTCATTTTGTGGACGGAACCATTTCTTAACTTCAAAGAGCCCTTCCATGCACAGTAGGGTAGATATTTGCCCATAAAACAAAGGCTTTGGAAACATCAGTCCTCTAAATACGAGTCTGAGTGAGATTGTACTGAAGATATTTCAGTAGTTGACATCACTTTAAAAAAAAACCAGAAGAGTGAAGGCTAATTAAAAGTGTAGTAGTACACTCCTCTTGTATTTTCTCATTTAATTTTCATAACCTATGATGTAGAAACTATATTTTACAGTGGAGGAAACAGGCTCAGAAAGGATTAATAACTTTCCTAAGACCACATAGCATCTCAAGCACCAGAAAGAGAAAAGCATTTGAGGTAGGGATGTGGGAAACGCACTCATCAGATTCATCCTAAATTGTGAAGCAGGAATCCAAGCAGGAGGAAAGAAAGCTGAGGCTTTCTTTTTTAAATCTCACACCGGCTCCCAGAATACAGACGGTCCCTGACTTAGGATGGTTTGACTTACAAAAGATTTTTCTACTTTATGATGGTGCAAAAGCGATACCATTCGGTAGAAACCATACTTCAAATGTTGATCTTTTACCGGGCTAGCGATAGGCGTATGATCCTCTCGGGATGCTGGGCAGCAGCAGCGAGCCGCAGTTCCCGGTCAGCCTGAGGATCACGAAGGTAAACAACCGATACACTGACAACCATGCTGTACCCATACCACCATTCTGTTTTTCACTTTCAGTACAGTATTCAATAAATTACATGAGATATTCAACACTTTATTATAAAATAAGCTTTGTATTAGGTGATTTTGCCCAATTGTAGGCTAATGTAAGTGTTCTGAGCACGTTCGAGGTAGGCTAGGCTAAGCTACAAGGGTCGGTAGGTTAGGTCTATTGAATGCCTTTTCAACTTATGATGGGTTTATCAGGATACAACCCCTTCGTAAGTTGAGGAAAATCTGTACTTCCCCCCCCCGCCCCCAAAGCCCCAGTAGACAGTTGTATGTCATAGCTGCACATCCTTCCAGTTGCTGCATGTGGGACACGACCTCAGCATGGTGGGAGAAGCAGTGCGTCGGTGTACGCTCGGGATCCGAACCCGGGCCGCCAGCAGTGGAGCACGCGCACTTAACCGCTAAGCCACGGGGCTGGCCCAAGATCTGTACTTTCTTGTCACAGTTAGAAAATACTGTGTCAGCCACTTTATTCTTACGTAAACATTCATCATCAAAGTAGCTAGCTAAACAACCCGATCCATAAGAAGAGTTACACTGTAAACAACCTGCATTGCAGAGAAGAAGGTTTCAACATTATTCAGCAAATTCTGCAGTCGAAAAAACACTCAACCGGGATGGATGACACAGGCCTAGGCCGGTGGTTGTGCATTCTAGAAGCACATTGGAATCTCCTGGGGAGCTTTCAAAAAATCGCAGCACAGACCAAGCAAAGGAGAATTGCTGGGCTCTGCCCCAGGCCCAGACGGGCGGTGCAGCTGTGGGTGAGAACCACTGTGACAGGTTGTTAGGGATTCCCCTTTCACTTTCTTTTAGTTCTGTTCCTTGGGGTTCAGTTCATTCCTCCAAGTAACCCTTATTAATCTGTCTTTGAGGGGAATTTTGTTTTCTTTGTTTTGCTGTCTTTTTCCCCCAACCTCCTGGACAATTCAGATCAGGTTCAGTGGCAATGAAAGATTTACGGCTGTGTCTTTTGTAGGAACAGAGTTTATTCCAAATGCCTTGTATATTCCTGCAGTGAAAATGGATCTCCCCTATGAAGTTTCTCTCTGGCTGAACTTCTCAGTCAGCAAGAGTCAAACACTCATACTCATAGGGTATCTCCTCTCTTTCTCTCTCATTCTTTCTCTCTCAAGCACACACAAAGTGCAGGTACCAGGTCAGCAAATTTTGGTTTGAGTTTCAAACATTAGGCTTATAAAAGTTTACATCTCTCCCTAGTATGGGAAGAACTAGAGCATGAAGCACGTATCTGGATAATATAAACAGAGCTCCCTCTCCTGTCCCCACTCCACCTCGTCTAGAATTGCTCATACCAAAGGAGATTCTTTTTTTTTTTTTTTTTTTTGTGAGGAGATCAGCCCTGTGCTAACATCCGCCAATCCTCCTCTTTTTTTTTTGCTGAGGAAGACAGCCCTGGGCTAACATCTGTGCCCATCTTCCTCCACTTTATATGGGACGCCGCCACAGCATGGCTTGCCAAGCAGTGCCTCGGTGCGCGCCCGGGATCCGAACCAGCAAACCGCCGGCCGCCGCAGCGGAGCGCGCGCACTTAACTGCTTGCGCCACCGGGCCGGCCCCCCAAAGGAGATTCTTAAGTGATTCGCTCTCAGTGACGGGCTTAGCTTTTCTCCTTCTCTACTCTGAAGGCAGTCGGGCTCAGGATGATCTATGTTAAGAAAATTCACATATAACCAGGTGGTTGATTTAATGAGCGTATATACAGTAAAATCTGCCCCCAGCCAGGCAGAGCTTCTCAGCTGTTTGTGAGAGCTGCAGTGTTCTGTCACCCGGTTCCCAGCGGACACCATCCAGCTTGGACTCGCCCAGTGTGTGTCTGAGGAACACTTAGATTTGACATACTGAATGAGAGGGATGCACCTTCTTTGCACAAACTAAATAGAAAATCAACCTTTGTTTTGTTTCAATGCATTTCAAGTGAAATCGATTCCTGTGTTGCAGTTGGTTGGAAGGCCCTCTTTGTGGGGATGCTCTGTCCCCAAATTTCATTTTGAAGCAAAGTGACATTGACGGGATGCCATGGGAGCTGGGACATGATGCAGACCAAAGAATGCCTTTACTTATGCTTTGTTATTACTATTAGCTTATCCAAACATATAGATTATTTTTGCTTCAAGTAGTATATCCTCCTGGATAATTGTCACAGTACTCAAGGAAAGATACTCTTGTATGATGAAGACAAAATGTACACCTTGGTATGTGAATTTGGATTCTGCTACCTACTTGCTGAATGACCATGTTGGGTTAGATGTTTCACCTCTAGGATCCTCATTGTCTTCATTTGAAAAACAGGAGTAATAACTTCTTCATAGAGCTGATATAATTATTAAGATAGATCAGCAGGTTTCAAACTTTTTGGTCTTAGGACCCCTCCACGTTCTGAAAAATTGAGAACTCCATGGAGCCTTTGTTCATATGGGTTATATTTATCAATATTTACCATATTTGAAATTAAAACAGAAAATTATAAAGCATTCACTTTAAAATGGCAATAACCATTACTGTTTTTTTTCCATTACTGTTAACATTTTTTGTGAGAAGTTTCCCAAAACAAAAGCATTATAATAGTGATGTTGTTTTATAGTTTTGCAAATCTCTTTAATGTCTGCATTTCCAGCAGGCAACTGGAATCTCAGATATGCTTCTGAATTCAGTCTGTGGTATTATGTAGTTTTGGTAGAAGTTATGTGGAGAAAATCCAGCCTCGTGTAGATATGTACATAATTGGAAAGGGAGGTCCGTTTTAATAGCCTTTTCAGTTAATTGTGGATATTCTTTGATTCAACACTAAAACTCGGAAAGTGATATTGTCTTAAAGGTTAGTTGTAATGTGCAATCTGAAGCCATGTCAGTGAACTTTATGTACTCTGTTACATTAAAATCCCTTGGTCTATCTTGTACTTTGAATGACTCTTTTAGCCATGCATAATTTTTAAAACATCAAACACTGGTCATTTGGAAAATATTGGTGCACTAAATTACATACACCTTCTAAAAGTTGAGTCATTTCATTAAACTATATCAAAAAAATCACAATTGTTAGTATCACCACCAATCTCATCATATGAGAGACTGTCAAGCTCAGGGTGGCAGATATATGTTTTTCAAAATTCTAATATTTGCTCGAAAGCCCAAATTTTATCATTGGCAACAAATATTGCCAATTGTTTTCCCTGATGTAACAGGCTCACTTAATTCATTTCCATCATATGTCTGCCAAATACTCAAGTCATAGTAACCAGTTTGTCCAAAGTTGTTCTTTCAAGTAAAATGGTATTCCAAGAAACAAGTGGCTAGTTCACTTGATAATCCAGTGATCACCAAGTGCCTTTCCTTGAGACAGCCATCATACTGCAGTAGGCAGCAGAAATACTTTATGCTTTCTTCCTATTTCATCACAGAATATCAAAAAGATGCATACTGAAGAGTTGAGATTTAATGAAATTAATATTTGTCACTGCTTCCTTAGGGACATTCTTAAGTGAAACTGGCTTTGGCCCCGTACTATGAGTGTGTGGAGGTGAAGAATACTGGGACAATTTGGCGCCACTGCTTTGGTTTGTACGAAGGCACCAGAAGTTTTGCACTCCAGGCACCTTTACATCTTACACCTTCTGCAACACAAATGTCAAGACAGTAGTAATATTTTGAAAGTAGTTTTGACCACATTGACTCCCTGAAAGGGTCTCTGGGACCTCAGAAGTCTGCAGACCACACCTTGAGAACCACTGGGGTCGATAGCAGAAATTATGTAGCATGTTGCTAACACTTAACGTTAGCTTTTTCTTCCTGTTCTTCATTGTTTGTGGTTTGTGGACTTGGTGACTGGCTGGGTTGAATGAAGCCTGGCCTTTGGGAGATTTGTTATTTTGCTGAAATCCCGCTAGAGTCCTCCCTAGCTCACCAGAGTCCAATTGCATTCTCTCTCCCTGGGATGTTACCTTAAAGCTGAAAACAAACCTTGGTTTCCTGTTTACTTTACTGCTGCCATCTGTGCAGGAAGACCTATATAATCCTTTCTTTTTTGTATGGTGTAGAGCTATATAAATATAAAATATAAAATATAAAGATATTTTTGTGATAATTTCCTATTCTTTTATATCAAGGGGTCTTAACTCTGGTTTCAGAGGCTCTTCAGCAGTCTGTGTATGGGCTTTAGGTGGCTCATGAGCCCTTGAAATTTCACAAAATTTTCTGTTGTTTTTTGGGGCTCGGGGAGAAGGTGGGTTGTTGAGGGGAGTTAATAGCTTCAATCAAATTCTCAAAGAGCTTCTGTGACCTCTCCTCCTACAGAAACAAACATTAACAATGACTGTTTCAGAAGGACATTTTTATGGGGTGGCATCTACCCATCCATTATTCATTTGCAAATGCACCTCTTTTTGGAAAGAATTTTCAAAATTCCCCCCTGGTTTTAACCATCTTTAGTTTCCATCCCCTTGGCGATTCTTCCTGGTCCACATCACTTAGCAGTTGCTTACAAGTCACTTCACAGTTGTTTTTGAGCGCACCTTTGTCCTTTTTCCCTTGGTATGAAATGAAAGAGAGCAGGGACCATGCATCTTGTTCAGATGCACCCGTGGGGGGTATTTCAGGCCAGAGAATACACTCTGCTAAAGTAGTGGGTTCCTTTTTGAACTACTGAGATGTGCAAACTTGGAATATTTATTTATGCCTCCCCCACAAGACGTGTTTTTCTCCCACACATTCTTCAGTCTGCTTCTTGGAATCCAAGCGCTGTCATGAAAACTGCAAGGCAGTCTGTTTAGTTCCAACAGTAGCGTTTTCGGAATGCTTTCTTGATTCCGTGGGAGTAGTGTGGTGACTACCACTCGCTGACAAGGAGCAGAGGAGGACTCTGCAGCGGGATTATGTCTATTATAAAATGTCAGCGCCTCCAGGCACGCTGCAGAAGGGCTGGGGATGGGGCGGCTCCGCTGCAGTGCAGCACCCCTGGCAGCAGCGAGAATGCCCGGCCTGGTTGTGGCATTTCCACAAGTCAGAGAGCTGGCTTTGGGGGGGTGGGTGAGAATCAGACAGCGGGTTTTACAGATAGCGCTCTGATTTAACGCCATAGTTGTTCCTCACCTCAAAAAATTTTTTAAAAATTCTGTTGCGTGTGGCTTGATTCAGTGGCTTCACAATTTTTGAAAAAGCTGTGGCTTGTCTAACACAACAAACACACCAGCACCTAACAGCTAAGAAACAACATCTTTGTCCTTTATGGGAAGCAGGACGATAATATGGCAACAAATGGGGAGTATTGACCTAATTATGAAGGAGGCAGAAGAGTCGCTCAATAGTACACTGACAAGGTGGGGGGGTATACCAATCAGATCCAATAATATTTTCTTCAAGAATACGTCCCCGCTTGCTCAGTTGCATTATTTTTAAACTTTTCTGGACAACATTTAAATTGCTGACATACTCAATTCTATCTTCTGCATTTCTTCCGTCTCTAAATAATAAAGGTTGTCACTCACATCGCGTTTTCACCAGGGTAGGTGTACCCCAACCCTCTGTCATTGTGACATCAGACCTCCAAGACGGTTCTGTTTATTTCTGTCCCTCTTGAGCAGGTGAGAAAATGAGGACATAAGAGCCTTTGACTTGCCCCAAACTACTGAGTAATAGTGCAGGTGATGTTAACAGCTGTGGCGTCCCAAGCCAGGCTCATGAGTCAAAAAGCATGGTATTCATCTCTTTGGAAAATGCCCTTCACACTGTCAGGGTCGGTAACTGTTGGAGCGTGTGCGATTTGACTAACTCGCTCCTACTCAAAGACTGGATCTGGTCAAAATCTCCTTTGGGAAAATGCCACTTCTCGGTGGGAGAGTAAGGTAAGGTGCATCTTGGCTCTGCTTTCCGACCAGATGGCTTTTATGATTGCATGATAAAATGTGCAGCTTCACGTTTCTCTGCCTCTCGCCACTACAGTGCCCTTTCTGTTTTTAAGGAAAGAAGGATTGTCCAAATGTGGAAGATGCAAGCAGGCATTTTACTGCAATGTGGAGTGTCAGGTAGGTGCTGGGCCACCTGGCAGGGAGGGCCTTATTTCCTCTGAAGATCGGGACCCCAATGTCCTCCTCTTCCTTGTCATGGCGTCCCCCAGCACCCTCCTGCAGCCAGAGCTGGAAAGCTTAGTTGTGGCGGAGGATGTGGCTGGACACCCCTCGGTGCTGGCCCAGGGCTAACAGGCAGCCGGTGATAGGCAGTAACGTTTTGGGGCCACATGCAGGACCAAAAATGAAGTGCAGGAGAAGTGGGAGGAGAGCCATGTTGGATACAGGCAGGTGTATTACCAAGCTTGACAGTTTGCCCCCAAGGCTGCCAGCAACAGATGGAACATGCAGGGATGACAAATGAAAAATGTTAAAATGCCATCTTTAAAATTTTAAAATTTTTACTGACACAGGTCTGTATGTTTATAAATCCCTGTAGCAGGCCACACATCCCTCTTGGGCTGTTTGGACCCAGCCTGACCCCAGCTAGACTTAGGATAGCCCCTGGCAAAGCCTTTGTACAGCCAGACAGCGGCTGCTCTGAACTTGTACTTGGAACTAGAGCCTCGGAAGCGGCCAGGGCTGAGCGGGTTCAGGAGGCTGGTTGCTTGTAGACCGTGGGTCATCTGGTCTGATGGATAAGTCTCGAGGAAATCCTGTAACACGGGAATGGCAAGCTTAAGGAGGAGTTCGGAGGAGCTCTTGGTACGCTCTTTGAGGAACTAAGAATAGTGTTTTCCAAAATTCTCTACTAGATACTAGTTCCACAAAACGTTCATGGGTATTCCACAGAAAATGCATTCTGTGTTCTAACAATTTGAATTTGGGGAGAATATGATCTTCAACTTCTGTAAACCCTCCTCAGTCTATTTTTTAAGGGAAACCTATTAATACACTTCGGGAAAAGCTGATGCTATTAAATGGTGGCTTTAAGTGACAGGAATGATTTTCTCCATATCTGCACTTCATTTTGTTGTTGTTCTTCCCATACTTGGTGTCATTCACCTCCCCTACCACCCCAACCCCTAGGCTACCTCTGATTACCCACTATTTCATTGTTCTCTTTCTCTTCTCCCTATGAGGTTGGCCTCTGAAAGTCCCCAAAGAGCATTATGTAGCAGTGGGAGAGGTTGCTAAGCCTGATTTCTCATCTGACCGTAGAGCTCTGGTCACAACAGCTCCCTGCCAGAATAAGCACAGGCCGAGCCCTTGGCTTGGGAATGTCTTCCTTGGCTCCGAAGGCCACATGCACAGTCTACTTCCCTGTGTCTCCCACGCAGGCTTCCAGAGGTTGTCAGCCTGCGTGACGGCGAGAATGTAAATGGGCTGGTAGCTGAGTTTCCAGGGAATGTGCCTTCATTTGAAGAGGAGAGATCATACTTTGCACCTACCCATTGTGGAGAGAACATTCTGGGGTTAGATTGCCGCGGCATTGGAGAGATCAGCAAGCCCTGGGAATTACGTGATTTGATTCCAGGCCTGAAAAGTTAGCTGTTTCTATATTTAAGTTAAACGCTTCTAGAAAAATTAACTCATTATGTTCTGGTTCTTGAGAGAAACAAGATAGCAAATCACATACAGTTGAGACAATACAACATGAACTAGGAGGAGGAGGTGATCCCAGCGCTGCAGCTTACTAGCTCTATGAACTTGGCAAGTCACAGGACGTCTCTGAGTCTCAATTTCTTCAAATGTAAGTGAAGACAATAGTGCACATCCCGATGAATTGTAAGGGCCTAGTGATACAATAGATATAAAAGTTCTGTATAAACTGTGATGTTATACAGGTGTAAGGGCATATGAAAAATAATATTACAGTCATTCAGACTGGGCTGAAGCTTAGCTTTATGCAAAGAATAGAGTATACAGCATACTTTAGATTTAAGGGACTTGTTTTTTTAACCTAAGAGAATGGATGGATTCTAAGAACTTGAGAACACTAGTGGTGTGCGTTATAGTGTGAGTAATGCTTATTACAAAATGAGTCTTAACTTCTCTAGTTAACTGTGACGTCTGCATTAATATAAAACCTCAGAATGTGAGAGATGCCAGGTTATCTCTGGGTGTCCTGAGTGTGCTGCTAAGCTCTCTTCCATGAGGCCTCACTAGGTGGCATTATTTTGATGAATCATCATGGTCCAAGTTGGAGTTTTTGAGGTGGCCATTTTGGTTCCCCTGCCTTCAGGACCTAGTCTGCCAGACTTGCAGACTCACAAACCTCATTTATGAACACACAGTGAGGGGTGCCTTCCCTTGGGAGGTTCACATTAACCAAATACACCAACCTGTAAGTACCATGAGTGCCTGTTTATTACTTTACAACAGCAGTGTGACAGTCTGTGCATTCTCCCCCTGTAGACAAATTGTACAGGTGGTCAAATCATAATGAGATCACTTGGGTAGCAAGGAACCCCAGGATGGAGGATACAGTCATGTGATTCTAAGTCATGTTCAAAGGCCTTAGGCCAAGACAGCTTGCTGTGTCAGCCTCATGATGTGGACTCTTCCCTGCTACTCGTCCAGTTCCTGGGCCAGGGCACCCTCAGCCCTGGAGAGTACCTCTGCAATTCAATTTTTCAATGCTTCTGTTAAGTCTTTAGTGACCAGAGTACCCTCCTAGATGACGAGTGATAACACAGCTCCTGCAGCCCCTTGTTTCTCGAGGTGACAGGCTGGATATGACCCATAAGTTTCATTTTCATTTCATCTGTCTCCTATTGTTGAAGGAAGAGGCTAATGGCCATTAAGGTGTTCCATCCTTCAGTACTGAAGAACTGCATAAGTGCAGGGCAGTGTATTATAATGAGATAGAGTGGTCATAAGGGTTTAATAAAAGTAAGTGCCTAGAAATAAATGGCTGTACAAGGGCTTCCTACATAAAATCATTAGGGAGGAATCTGGGGCATTTGCTCCAGATAAAAATGTATTCAGGGTTCCGCCTAAAGGAATACTTGGATGGGATCAAAGTGGAGGCTCTGCTACAAGATAAAACGTGGCGCAAAATAAGCAGCGAAGAGGAAGGTAACTGAGTGATTCTCCACCTAGGAAAGCATGGCCTTCAGCTGCTAGTCATTAACTGGGCCTTCTTCAAAGGTAGACCCCACCCACCTGGAGTCACAGGTGGTCGGTATCACACAGCAGATGGTGGGGTTGGAATGGAGCTTATCAGCTCCAACCCGTCAGTAGGTAAGAAAACAATGTCTGCAGTGGTTGGGTGACCTGCCCAAGGTCAGAACTGGGACTCGACTGTACCGACTGCTAGGGAAGGGCTTTTTCCACTTCCCATCACTCTGCTTGAGAGTCCTGAGGACTCTCCAGAAGAGGTACTGTGGGAATGTGTCAAAGAAAGAGAAGTGGCCTTTGATGAGTGTGAAAGGGAAGAGCCCCTTTCGGTGTTGTTGTCTTTGCCAGAAACTTGTCCAAGAGGGCTAAAGCACGCATTCCTCGTGGAGGGTTTCCTCTTTCCACAGAATACAGCATCTTAGGAGATCCCAGTCACTATGTTTATTCTGCTCTCTATCTGCAGTGCATTAGGACTTTGCTTTATTTTATACAATCTGGCTATACGTATCTTGTCCTGTTTACTTCCCTCCTCATTCACTTGACTCACTGTGATCCTGCCAGAGGAAAGATTTTAATTGACGACGCATGAAAGGGTAATAGGAGGAAATATAAAAGAAATAGAAATTCCTTTTTAGTTAGGCTTGTTTTGTAACCTGTGTGTTTTAATGAACTATATTTATTTTTATAAATATGCCTGGAAAGCTAAGTGTGTTGTTCACTCACTGAGACGTCTTCATTAAATTGCACCATGACATGTTCAAGAGAATAGTTTTAGAAAGTTGTTGTGTAGAGGAATCACTGTGGAGGAGAACATTCTTGGGCTGCATGTAGGGTATTATTTTTTAACATTAACAAATAGAAAAAAACTATTTGTGTTTTGCAAATGGAGGTCATGGGGTTATGAGCGTGCTCTTGGAAGTAGGAAGGGGCATGCCCTGATGGGGATAAAAAAGCATGTGTGAGGAGCATGCGACTAAAGATGTGAGAAAATTCTTGGCTTTTATCAACTAGAAAATAACCGAAATGTGGAAAATGTTTAAGAAATGCTTATATGACCTGGTCGTTGTTGAGGGGGATTAGTGAGTGGGGCCAGAGTCGTAGGTCCAATCCTGGTTAAATTCAATTTGGTCTCTTAACCCAGACATAGGAAGCATGTAAACCGAGCCATTCCTTTTTCTAAATGTTTAACGTCATCAGTTGGAGAAAATGTGTATGAATGAACAAATCCCATCACTCTTTTATGGGAATATAAAACCAAGCATCTGTCCTCGCGATGGGAGTTCAGCAGTGTCAGTCGTCTTCGTATGAGATGGTCAGTGTGCACCTTATTCCTTTTGCACTTTTCCTCTTGAAGATAATGTAATGGAGAGCAGAAATCCTATGACATTTTCTTACTATTCCACATTTTAAGAGATCACATATGCACACTATTCCACATTTCAGGAAATTACATATGCACGTGTACAGGTAGACTGTGTCTGTTTTGAAAGCTCCATTACAAGAGAAACACCAAATCAAGAGTTGGAAAGGGGACTTCACAATAAAAATCCAATCTCCTTATCCAGGAAGACAATGTATCATTGGCTCAGCAGAAAACTGGATGACATAACAATCACTCTTTTCTTCCAGTGTTGGGACTGCTGGTACAGCATGAGACAATTTTGCAGCTCTTTCTGCATCTTGAAACATTTTTGTCCACGCACGAAAAGCAAAGTCATGCAAAGCAGTTACTACAGTGGCTGAAAGTGAATCAGAAGTTTAAAAAGGGTACGAAAAAATTCCATGTGTTACTTTTACATAGATTTGATTGTTTTAAGTTTATTGCACAAATAATCTGTGCTCATTATAGAAAAATCAGCAAGTACGGACTGGAAGAAGAACAGAAAGAGTATCCGTAATCTTATCCTTCCAGAGAACATCACTAGTAGCACTTTGGGATCTGTCCTTCTGAATCCTTCCTATGCATTTATTTGGATACAATCATGCCTCACTTTACTACAGGGATACGTTCCGAGAAATGTGTTAGGCAAGTGGCTTGTCGTGTGAATATCACAGAGTGTACTCACACAAACCTAGATAGTATAGCCTATTATACACCTAGGCTATGTGGTACTAGTCTTCTGGGACCACCGTCATATATGCTCTCTGTACTTGACCAAAACATTGTTATGCAGTGCATGACTGTATTATTTTTCTGGAAAATAGGACCTGAGTTTACATAAAATTTTATAAAGATTGCAATCAGGGCAAGAGTAATAGCTTGACTTTTGAAGAAAAGGAGTAGAATAAGTTTTAGAAAAACTGACAAAAATGTTTTAAAAAGCACGAAGTGTCGCAAAACCATTCTCTATGCAAAGAAACTGCCAATACTAAAAAAACAAAAACAAACTAGTAATTGATAACATTCATTCTTATTCATCAGGCTAGCCTAAATTTTTTTTTCCATTTTGTCCAATCTGATTGTTTAGAATTTCTTATGGGAAAATTGCCTTTGTCAGGTTCTCTAAGATATGTGGACCATCTCTATGAATGGCGAAGGTGTGTCCAGATGTGCTCAGAACCTTTCCAACATTTCTACCGGATCCCATCCTCCCCCACCTTTTTTTTTTTTTTTTAAGAATTAAAGCCGAGCAGTGCCACTATGGTACATCTGTGTCGTTGCTCCCTTGATCCCCGTCTCTCATCACCTTCCAATAGAAAGTGAAAACTTATTATTATTCTGGTAAATTTCCTTTAAAGAAACTTATGTCATTCTGCACTTCCTTGAATTTGTCCAGCTTTCTGATTTAACTGCTGCGTGTGGGACTGTATCACATTATGGGTGGTCTTACTTTTACCTCGTGTTCTGATATGGTCAGAAACTACTTAAAGTCAAAGACTTCATCTCTGGTCCCTGCCTCTGGGGTCAGTTGCAGGGCCCACGGAATGAATGAATGAACCGGTAAATGTACAGTTACTGGGTGCCAGGCACTGTTCTAAGAGCTTCTTGTGGATGAGCTTATGCGATCCTCACAACAACCCTTTATGGTTGCATGAATGCCTGATTCTCCCTCTTTGAAGGTCCTGCATTTCTTGGTAGTCTTCAAGCTTTGTATCTGATTATCACTCTTGGAAGGTGTAAAATTATAGACTCAGGATTCTGGACCTGCTAAGTAACTTAGGGATCATGTTGTTTACAGCCAAGGATACAGATGCAAAGGGATTAGGAGGCCTACCTAGTGTCACATAGCTTCTTTGCTGAGGAGCAGGGATAAGAATGCAGGTTTCCTGAGCCCCAGAACAGTGTCCTCCTACTTGACAGCACTCTCCTCTCCTCTCAGAGCATTCCTTGTAGTTAGGTTCCCTTCCCTTTGAGGACATTTACATCAGTAAATGTCAACATTGTATTATTTATATTAACATTAATTTTATATGATTTATATTAATAAATTAATTCTATTAATAAATAATAACTGAGTCATATTTAGAAATGTTAATATTAAACTTCGTTCTCCCAGGAGCTCATGGTTGTTACACACCAAAGACAACACCTACCATTCAGAGAACCAGCACCTTAAAGGCCCTGCAAAGACTTTTTCTTAGAGTTTCTGGGGTCATAGTGGACACTTGTTCATAGTTAGTTATCCATCTGTCCCCAGCTGGTGGTCGCCATTTCCCTCTGATATCCCAAGGCCTGAAGCCCTCTTTGTCTTTCCCTTTTTGCTTTGCATCTGGAGAGGGAGCTGGTTTGTCTGCAGGGAGCTGGACCCACCTGTTCCTACCTCTTTGCCTCATCACTGTGCTGTCGTTTTAGCCTTTGGCTAAAAACAGATCCTCTTTTCCCTTGTGGATGTCTTGTCATTTCTTTCTCTCCCTGGTCTTAGTTATATTCGGCACAGTGTTATTTAACTCTGCGGAACATCTTCGCACAGAACTTCAGCCAAGGGCCTGTACCATGTACGTACTTCATTAAGTCATTAAGTGACATTGTATCCTTCCTCCTTAGAATGGGCGTGGAGGGAAGGACATAGGGAGATATCCTCATTCATTCAACAACTTTACTGAGTGCCTAGTAAATGTCAGGTACTGTTCTAGGTTCTGGGTTTATAGGTGTGAACAAAACAGACTAAGTCCCTTTATTTTAATGGGGGGAGACAGATACTAAACCAAAATAATGAATACATAATATATCAGGTGGTGAGAAGTACTAAGAAGAAACATAAAGCCAAGGGAGAGTGATGGGGAAAGTGCTGTTTTTGCTAGAGTGTTCATGGCAGGTATCTTGAAAAGGTGACGTTGGGGCAGCGACCTGGAGGAGGGAGGGAGGGAGCGATATGGATATCTAGGGGATGAGGGCTCTAGCCGGGAAATACAGCAAGTGGAAAAGGTCTTGAGGCAGGACCTTGCTTGTTCTGTTCAGAGAACAACAGGGAGACTGTGTGGCTGACATGGAGTGAGGCAAAGGAGAGCTGGTAGGAGATGAGGAGGTCAGAGGAGCAGACGGGGGCTCCTATCTTGTGTGGCCTCATAAGTCAGCTTTAAGACTTTGCCTTTTGCTCTGAGATGAGAAGCTATTAGAAAGTTCTGAGCCGAGAGTGGGCATGATCTGAGTTTTGTTTAACAGGATTGACTACTCTGGCTGCTCTACTGAGCATAGTCGGTGGCAGGCAGGGGCAGAAGCAGGCATCAGGTAGAAGGGAAGGGCAGCGTTCGCGTGAGAGGTGTTAGGGCTGCAGCAGGGTAGGAGGGTGGGGGTGATCAGAAGTGATCAGACTCTAGGTGTGTTCTGAAGGCAGAGACAGTGGATTTTCCATAGAGTTGGATGTGGAGTGTGAGGTACAGAGAGGTGGCAAAGATGACCGTAGGTTTCTGGCCTGAGCATCTGAAAGAATGGACTGGCTGTTTTCTGAGATGGGAAAGGCTAAGGGAAGAACAAGACAGTACCCCATTCCACTGTGAGAAAGAGAGTGTCTGAAGATTCCCATTAGTACCAAAATGTGCTCTGATAGCTCCCATCTAAAAAATAATTCCCCCTGCACCCTTTATCCCCTAAGCCTGCACCCCATTTCTCCCAGTTTCCGTGTCTCCTTCCTCTCTCTCTTGAATCCACTCCCAGCACCTCTCGTCCTCGTCTTTTGCCACAACTGGTTTTTCTCAGAGTCAGCGATGACCTCCATGATGTCCAGTCGCTTCTCAGTCACCCCACACTGACCTCGTCACCAGTGCTGGCATTATCAGTTACTCCCCACTCCTCAAAGTGCTTTCTTCCTTAGCCACCACAACACCGTGCTGTCCTTCTCCTTCCTCAGCCTTCCCCATGTCAACTGATGGCATCTCCACCCTTCTAGTACTGAGTGCATATCCTTCGTCTTCAACCTGGGGCATGAAAGCTTCAAGACAGGTGATGGAAAGAAATACAGTTTTCCTATTTTATCAAATGAATCTTTAGAAAGTCGGTATTCCTAAATATTCCCAGTAGGTGCCCTTAACAGACTCTTTGAGGGCCCTTGACAAAGCCCTCATTTGTGTTCTATTTTTATCACCTGCGAAAGGGGACTAGTTGCTGGGCCCATCCACTGTCAGAGCCAGAACACAACTGTAAGGGAGCAGAGCCAAATCAGCGGCTAATACCCAAATCACTCACCCCTGCGATTTGACAGCTTCCACAGATAGTGGAAATGTGTATGTGTTGTTCGGAATAATGAGGGGCCGCAGAAAGACACGAGGTACTTGATGAGAAAACACAAAGCACGTTTTCTCATCCCAACAACCTTGGCTGGGCCCAAGCAAGGTTAAACAACCGCATCTATCTTAAAGGATGTTTTTATCTCTAGCTTTTGTGAGCATCGTCGTGTTTTCCAAAAGGAAACATATTTCACTTGACCTTAACTAGGAGGACTTATTGCATCCTCTCTTCTTGTACTTTATTCCAGTGTGTGTGTGTGTTTTTAATAATTGTTTTTTAACCTTTCCAGAAAGAAGATTGGCCCATGCACAAGCTGGAATGTTCTCCCATGGTTGTTTTTGGGGAAAACTGGAATCCATCAGAGACTGTAAGGCTAACTGCAAGGATTCTGGCCAAACAGGTGAGGAAATGGGATCATGTTCAAGTGCGTTTTATTTTGTTTTTTTCTTAAAGGTCAGAAAGATGAGTAACTGACCTATGGTGATCATCCCTTGTGAAACATTCTTTTAAACACTCTTGACCTCTATTTCCTGTCACATCCACATGGACGAGGGTGGAACAGCACTCCAGACGTAAGCTGGTTTGTGTTTGCCTTGTGCAACTGGGATGTCGCTAACCCCAGGCCAGGAACGTAGCTGCAGCCATTAAATACTGAGCTTTGTATGAGACAGGTTTACGTAGAAAAATATGGCCTTTCATGGCGCGGAAACCTGAATGAAAATAGTTAAGAGTGTCCTAGGGAACCAGACCGGCCTGCAAAGCTTCAAGATTTTCCCCTGTTCTTTCTGACAAAGAGTGCGCCCTGCCCCGCTCCCTGTCCTATGCAATGTCCTGCTCTTCCTTGTCTCCGTGCTTGCCTGAGCCTAGGCCGGCGAGGAGTGGGATGGAACAACCAGCGTGGCATATGCAAAGGAGAAGAAAGAGAAGGAGTGGAAGAGTAGAAATCGAGGCAAGGGGGGAGAGGAAGAGGGTAAAAGGAAGAAGAAGGAAAGAAAGAAATGCTCCCAGTGGGAACAGATGATGGCCACAACAGGTCCTCCAAAGGTGGTGCTGGCACTGGCTGCTCTCCTGGGTTTGGTCAGTCTTCACTGATGGCGTGGTAATGAGACGCCTGATCTCCAGACCCTGTAGGACTTGTCCCTGTGACACAATGAAATAGGCCGTGTGGAGCTTAGGAGGCGTCTATCCGCAGAGGCACTTGCTAATAATCAGTTGGTAGCAGGGAGGGCCTCTGTTCTGTCAATCTTTTAAAGCTGAAATTTCATCCACATCTTCTTTATACCTGCCACCACCCCCACCTTTATAATTTTCTATTTTTTATCGAAGCCAAATGTGATCGTAGTGAGTAGCACATAGCTGTCCCCAGACCAAGTTAGGATCCTGGACCGCATAAACAGAAGTCAAGCATTTCCGACCTCTGAGGTCATTGTTCCCTTATGTTCAGCTTGGGTCAGGCGCCTGCTGAGATGCCACTTTACCAGCTCAGGGTAACCGAAGGCATTCAAGGGTTGCCTGTAAAGTGAGACCGAAAAATCAGAATTGTTTTCCCTGGAGGAGGTTAACTTTTTGGATCTGCACTAACAATTATCTGTAAATGTATGTGGAGTACTTGGTCAGAAGGAAGGGGTAGGAGGAAATGGTGTGACTGGGTGAGGCGTCAAGGTAAAAAAGCCATCAAATTAGATCTGTGAGCATCTGGGGAGGAGGGGTGACCAATCTGCTGGTTCCCCTGCCCCCAACTCATTGATGTTGTCTGTAGTGTTGTGGTTAAGAATTCAGAAGAAGCTGTTGTACTTTCCTGAATGAAGAGCCTTCCCAGGCAAGAGGACTTACGAATCTTATAGAAATGTATCCCGTGAATGGAAGATTTCGACTCCAAAAAAGAACTGTTGAAATGTTTTGGCACCAGGAGGGAGGTCTGAATGCTATGATGAGTTTATACCAGTTTCATTCAACTTTTATTATAATTACTGCCCCTACTAATAGTCTATTAAATGGAAAGTTACCTGCCCATCTTTTCATCTCTATAGGACTTGATGATTAAAAACACAGACCATTTGTATTCTAGTAGCTTGCAAAGGATTAGGGGAGACAGGCTACCCCATCTACCAAGGGGAAGCTTAACATGTTAACTAGGGAGGTGAGAGCACCCTGCGGGACCACCTGTATCCCCAAATTGAATAGCCAGATTACAAAGACGCAGCCTGCTCTGCTTTTGAACTCTTGTCAACACCAAGTTTATTCATGTCCTCAAAGCCTAGCGGGTTTACTATTGTTAGCTCCTCTTGGGGTGTCTAGAACAAAGCCAGCAACACGTTTAAAGTGAATCCGGGCTCACAGATACAACCAAAAGTGTTCTTTTTGAAACACGGAATTTGACATCATTTTAGCCTGTGCTTAAAGAAAGTGTAAAATGGCTGGGGAGTTTGATTTTGTTCCTTTTTTAGAAGGAGAAATAATAAATAGGATGGTTCATCTGCCAACTTAGTCCTTTTAAGTCGGGGCCCTAAAAAGTTGTTTTCCAGCCAGCGTTCTTTCCCGTAACAAGCATTTTTGAGCCTACTGTGTGCATGGCATTATCAGAGTGTTGGGAACGCGGCAGACACATTAAAAAGCTTTTCAAAAGAGTCTTTTGGGTTTGGATGTTGGGCAAACGCTCTCAGAGCCCAAGTGGCAGACTCCTTGGATGGCTTTCTTTGCTTCGTTGAGAATTGTTGCTTTTTCTTCAGGTCAATGTAAAAGAGAAAGTGCAGCTTTCTGCACTGGTTGTTAAAATCTGTATCTGTATGATTTCTTCCCCAATTACTAGAAAATCCACCCAGAGAGAACACCTTCAGAGAGATTGTTAGCTGTGAAGGAGTTTGAATCACGTAAGTCTTCCTGCGACCGGCTGAGGAGTTCTTTTAGCCACACATTTAATGTGGATTAGGCAGGACTGAAGAAGGGAAGGGGTCGCTTGTATTCTTGGTGGTGGTGGTGATTTCTTAATTGTTAGTTTTTATTTTGATTTGTATGCTGTTTTGAAAAATGACTATAGCTTTTTTTTTTTTTTTTTTGAGTTGACAGGATTACTGGGAAATAATTCAGGGAAAGAAAGAACTCGCAGGATGAATTATTGCATCCCCAGCTATCTCCTGCTGGCTCTCCTGGCATGCTGAATATTTTTGGGTCTTTGCTGAATTGCAGTCCTGTAAACAGCTGACATCCTTACTGAAAGGCGTTAAATCAGGGGCTGTCCACTTTCTTGACCGTGACACTGATGCCAGGGCAACTGGGGGGGCCCTTGACTAGGCTGAGGCTGTTTATCAGTCATTGCCACTCATTCCTGCTAATGGTCAGGTGAAATTTCATCTGCCGAGTGCTATCCACTTGTCAGAGGAAGAGAAAGAAGAAATGGCATGCCTTTCTTTCCCCAGGGTTTATCAGTTAGACCGAGTGATGGGGAAGAACATTTCCTAGGGGCTCTACATATTACAGTAAGAGAAGGAGGTAGCTAGAAATTCAGAATTTTCTACCTGGTGAATAATGGACTGTTTATCCCCAGATCTGGAGAAATTAGACAATGAGAAGAAGGATTTGATTCAGAGTGACATTGCTGCTCTCCATCACTTTTACTCCAAGCACCTTGAATTCCCCGACAACGATCGCCTGGTAGTGCTGTTTGCTCAGGTAAGATGCCAGCATCAGGTGGCACTCAGTCTAGCCTTTCCCTGCCCGCGCCCCTCTCCCCAGCTCTCGCTCACTGAAGGTGAACGGACCTAGAATAACGGCACCGACTGGACGACAAGGCTCTTGACCTGTGGGACCTGTTTTGCTTAGCCTACTGGGTGACCTTGAGCAATCGGGGTCCTCTCTGTGCTGGCCCTTGCTGATGGGTGGAGCACAGGAAGTTCGCCTCTGCCTGTGCCTCTGCTGCTGCAACAGTTTATAAAAACAAAGGAGTCGCCAGTGCCCCAGGACTATGGCATGCTGTAAGATCTTTGAAAAGAGAAGACCACGTGAGGGTCCTACATTACATTTTACTTTCCTTCTCGTAAACCTTCCATTCTGACAATCGTGGTTTTTTTACTCCCACCAACACTGGGTTGGTAAAGCAGAGGCATCTACAGATGTCCCGAAGTGGGAGGCTCTCTCTCATGGCCCTAGGAAGGACAGTCACCACAGAGGGGAGCCCGAGTGGGTCTGGTACAGAGAGTTTTTCCTGATGGTTGCTGAGAAATCTCCTTTAGAAAAGCCTAAGTTTACCAATGTCAGATGTAGTAAAAAGTTAGAGAGGCTTCTAGACAGGAGCAACTTCAAAGCGATTAAAAAACTGGAAACCAGCCGTGTGGAAAGGCTAAGGCTGGGGCATTGTTAGCACAAGGGAAAAAGGTACGGCCGTCACCCTTCTGCTGAATGTGCGGTCTGGCTGTTTCAGTCTCCCCGTTATCGCGAGGGTGGCTCTTCCTAGCACGACTTGCTAGAGTGGATTTCTCTCCCTCATATATCCTCACGTTTGCCCCTACAAGCTGGGCATCTAGTTGAAGATGACCTTCCCAGACAGAAGTACTGAAATACTGCTCGGTGGGTGAAGTAGCTACATTCTGCTACCAGAACCTTCAGTCTTTAGATATATAAAACAGCTCAGGTGGATACTTACACATTTCTGTCTTAGAACAGAAAAAGTATCACCTATGTACACCCTGACCCAGTAATTCCATTCCCAGGAATCTCTGCTAAGGAAATAATCAGAGATTATGGACAGAGATTGACATGCAAATTGTGTATTGTGGGGTTCTTTTTAAAAAAAAAAAAGAAGAAGAGGAAGGAAAAGGAAATATTATAAATGGCCAGCAATAGGAGTGTGGTAAATAAATTATGGCATAGCCTTGTGATGGAAGGTGATATAGCCTTTATCACTTACATTTCAGGGAATGTCTAAAGACGTGGGGAAACACTGATGATATAACATTAAGTGTAAACGTAGGATAAAAAATGTGTATAATATGAAAATACACATATATACTTAGACAAAGATTAAATGGAAGTTCACAATTGGTTATCTTCTGAGTTGTGGAAAATTTTTGCTTTTTCGTTGGATGATTTTCTGGATTTTCTACAATGAACATGTATAACTTAAGAAAATACTAAAAGGAAGAAAGAGGTAAAAAGCATCCATAATTCTTCCCCTTTAAAAATTACACATATGGAGAAAGAAGTGAGTCTTCTTCCTTTCTCCCACTTCACCCCCAAGGGAACCACTGTTAACTTTTTGATGAATTCCTTGATAGACTTTATGTTTATATTGATATAGTTCTATTGTGTGATTGTCATAATCAGAAAAAAATTCTGTTGTTTGTAAAAGGAAAAATAGGTTCAAGTTAGGAGTGTTAAAATAGAAGTAAGGAAAAACTTTCCTGATTTTCACATTATCATCCTGGATTTACACCATACTTTGCTAAGCATCCTCAGCCACTGGATTTGGGTGACAGTGGAAGGTTGAGGAATTGACTTCTCTTACATAATTTTAAAAACTAGATACCTGACTTTTTTTTCTGGACTAGATGAGGCATGGTTATGTGAGAAAGCAGGAGAGATGAAATAAATATAAGGTATCTTCTTTTCTCTTCTAGCTGTGAGAAAAAGGTAACTTTTCCTCCGCCACGGTAATGCCTGCTGGTAGGACTTCTCAGTGTTGACGGAGTAGATATGGGACCAAATTTTTACAACCAAAAATCGAGGCATTTGTCTCACAAGCAGAAGTATATTTGTGGTGAAAATGACTCAGAGTCTTTGAAATTTGGACTGACTCAGGAAATCCAAGAAAGAGACACACACACGCACCTGCACACATATGTAACTGTAGATAATTAATTGCTTTATAGACTTTATATTTACCAAATCATAATATCTATTCTGAGATTGTGTATACACACAAATACACATACACACACACATATCTTTTTTCACTTATAAATTTGAAAGGGGGGGCCGGTCCAGCGGCGCAAGCCGTTAAGTGCGCGCGTTCCACTGCGGGGGCCCGGGGTTCGCTGGTTCGGATCCTGGGCGCGCACCGACGCACTACTTGTCAAGTCATGCTGTGGCAGCATCCCATATGAAGTAGAGGAAGATGGGCATGGATGTTAGCCCAGGGCCAGTCTTTCTCAGCAAAATAAAAAAAAAAAAAAAAAGAGGAGGATTGGCAGATGTTAGCTCAGGGCTGATCTGCCTCACATAAATAAATAAATAAATAAATAAATAAATAAATAAATAAATAAATAAATAAAAATTTGAAAGGGGCTTTCAGTATCCCCAAAGAAAACTGAAAATGAAAGCAATATGAAAATAAAGGAAAAATGAAAAGTGCTGTTCCAGCCCCATGCCACCCTCTGGTCCTGCCCCTCAGCCCCGGGCTGCGTGTCCGCTGTTCCAGCCTCTGAGCCCTTTCCTCTCTCTGGTTCATGAGAGGGTATTGTGGGTTAACTTGTGTACCAGCAACATCTGGCAACAGAAGGTGACTGTACTCCTTCAACAGCGCTATGGTGTGTTTTAATCACTGGGAACATATGCATGGTTGGGAAATGTATTTTTGGTGCGCAGCCTACATCTAGTCTAAATGCTAATTATGAGAATAGCTTTAGCAAGGCACTTATGCCTGATTTGACTTGAAAAAAAGGTCTATGGCCCATGCATCTTTCTTAACACGCAAGTTCACTTTTCTTCTCTAGGGCTATTTCAGAAGGGAGGGAAAGCTGGCAGGCAAATTGCTATGCAATTTGGGTTAAACATCATCACCACCTCCCAGAAGGGAACAGTGATGACACCTGTGCTTACAGGAGACTTTGCTTATGAAGAAACACACTCACTCTTCCACAGTAAGAGGAGGGCAGAGGGAATAAAGCGACCAGTGGTTACAGAACATTCGAGTCTGGAGGAATCTGGAGTCACAGGCCGGTGCAGGTGGGCTCCATGCAGAGGAAGAGACTAAGAGGCAAAGAGGCAAAGTCTCCCACCCCTCAGAGTTAGTCAGGAGCTGTCTGTCACTTGATCAGTTTTGAAAATTGTTGCTAAATTCTCTCATTCATTGTTTCATTCTGCAAACATGTGTTGTCATCTTGTGGGTACCAAACACTGTTGAGGCCTGTTGGTGTCCAGTCTGAGACTGTATATAGATCATTCAGTACCTAGTAAGGTGCATGACACCCAGTTCTTGCTCCAGTAAATTTTGTTGAATAAAGAAATATCCTAATTTACTCTTACCTAATGTTAATTGATGACCATAGGTTAATGGTAATTGGTTAATGTCCTGATGACATAATAGGTTAGGGTACTTGAAGTTGGCACAAAAAATAGTTTGCTAAGTCTTCTACTTAGAAATGCCCGATACCCCAGGATTACAAAGGCTGTGTATTGTTCTAATAACCTGCAGTAATCTCCTCTTTTTATATTGAAAATTGTAAACACTTATTGTAAATATGTTGAATTGTGAAAACTACAACTCAACCCCCTCATAGCCTTTACTTCTCTGTGTACCAAGATTTCCAAGCCTTTGCCATTGGCCCTTTAATTTTAAATAAAATTGCCATGTGAGCATTCATAGATCAGAACAATTTTAGAAGAAACATGGTGTAGTGTAAAGAAACACCTGTGTATTTCTGTCAGCTTTGCTGTCAGAATATCTAGTTTGAATTCTGACTCCTGTTCTGCCACTCACTATTTATATGGCCTTGAACAAATTACTTAATCATTGACCTCCCTGAGCCTTAGTAGTCATATCTGTAAAATGGGTTATGCCAGAGTAGGATTGCAGATTTATGAGAAGGTAAATATGCAGCACCTAGCCCAGTGCCTGGCTCAGAGTAAGCGGTCAGTGGATGCTGGTGTTATAAAGCCCATCCATTGGCCTGAAATTTACCAGCGCGATGTCTCTGGTGTGGAAGAGGATGGTTCCAGCCCACAGGGTGAAATCATTCAGCATGCATGCCTTACAGATGGCCTTCACAGCAGCTTGGAGCTGGGGTCTCAGCCTGTGCCCTTGGCTTTGGGCAAGTCACTGCTCCTCTCTGACCTCAGTTCCATCATCTGAAAAGTAAAGAGACTGAGTCTCCGTCCAGCTCTGAAATTTTAGATACAAATGAAAAACACTCACTGAATTATCTCCCAATAGACTGGGTGTTCCTTGAGGGCACAGATTTTGGCCTGTTCATCCTTCTCTTCACAGCGCCCAGCACATAAGGGCTCTCGAATGTCTGCGGAAAGAATGAATTTATGAAACAACATAAAATTGGGGTTGTATGTTCCTCATTTTCAGCCTGCTCGCTCTAAGTTAGACTTCCAGAATGGTGTGAGTTACCTTCGGTATTTTTCAATGCAGCATCTCTTTTCAAGGATGAGAAAGTGGCCAGTGGTTGATTTGGCTGAGACATGAAAGGAAGGTCTCAGTTCCTTAAGTTCAGGCCTTGGCCCCTCTGCCTCTCAAGGGGATGGGCAGCAGTTAGATTAGCTGTATAAGACCTCTTACATTTACCACCTCAGCTGATGAGATGGGCACTGGATTAAGTGACTTGTTTTTTTAATGGGAGAAAATTGAGGACAGGGGGACTCAGTGATGGGCTCAAGATCACACAGCAGATCTGTGGCTTAATTGGCATTAGACTGCAGGTATTCTAACTCCCTGCAGATAGGCAGACTTCAGTCCTTGGAGCCTTAGGGGGCTGTGGCATTCCTGGGCCACTGTGTGTAGGTGAGTGGGTAGGCTGGACTAAGGAGTGACGCAACTCTGACACTTCTTCTTTTACTTGTTTACACATGGGACTGATGGGTAAATTTTCTTTGAACAAAGGATACGGTGGCCAGGGCCGGCCCGGTGGCTTAGCAGTTAAGTGCGCGCGCTCCGCGACTGGCGGCCCAGGTTCGAATCCCGGGCGTGCACCGACGCACCACTTCTCCCGCCATGCTGAGGCCACGTCCCACCTACAGCAACTAGAAGGATGTGCAGCTATGACATGCAACTATCTACTGGGGCTTTGGGGAAGAAAAAAAAAAGGAGGAGGGTTGGCAATAGATGTTAGCTCAGAGCCGGTCTTCCTCAGCAAAAAGAGGAGGATTAGCATGGATGTTAGCTCAGGGCTGATCTCCCTCACAAAAAAAAAAAAAAAAAAAAGGATACGGTGGCCAAAAGAAAAGTTTTAAAATCACTAAACCAGGACATCTTCCTAGTTAATTTGTTAAAGGTCAAAATAAAAGAAATGATTTCTAGCCAGAGAGATGCTTTAGCTCATTTTTTTTCTTTCTTTCTCCCCCTTTCTCACTGCAGGTTAACTGTAATGGCTTCACAATTGAAGATGAAGAACTTTCTCATTTGGGATCAGCCATATTTCCCGAGTAAGCTGAGTTTGACTTCATTTCTTGTCTTTTTACTTACTTAACACTAATTTGATTTTTTTTTTTTTGATTTTTAAATAACCTACCTAACTGCGTGTGGTAGACATGAAACTCCAAGTGAATTAAGACACCCTTTCAATTCTGCCAGATTTCAAAATGTTTCCCCTACATTTAAGGATCCGAAAGCAGTAGTTAAGAGAACAGTGGCTTGTTAAGTCCTGCTAGGCAGAGAGCTGTTATTAAAGAATACTTTACAGTGTGCACAGAAGGAACAGCCCATGTCCTGCTGAGAAATTTGCTTTTTGCATATCTGTGGTTCTGGAAATCTTTGGATTTCTTTTACTCAAAGTAAAACATTGATTGTCAACCAAGAATTGGCCATAGGCCTGTGTAGAGAATATATGAGCTTCTTCTCCATCTCTCCTTTTTGAAAAATACCAGTATAGAAACAGCACAGTTTGGAGGGAGAATATGCTAAAGTAGTGAACTAGGGGAAAATTTCAAAGAACTATAAGATTTTTCTCTACTTTAGGAATACTTAAGTAATTCAAGATAGACTAGCCAGCTGACAAATGGAGATCTTTACAGCTCTGATTTTAAGAGACTGCCAAGAATGGCTTTTCCATTGTCTCTTTGATGGAAAGGGTATTTTCAAAATGCTTAGGCCCCGGAAATCAAGCCCTCACTTTACAGAAGGAGCAAAGGAGCGCTTCTTGCATCCCTTGTCTGAATTAATCCACATTGTGGATTAGTTCCGTCTAAAGTGGCATTGCTTAACATGCACTACAGGAGCCCTTGGCTTTAGGTTGAAGCAAATGCAGGAAACCCTTAACAGCTGTGCGTTCGCCGTGGATGACGTGCGTGCTCCTGGTGTGTGTGTGTCTGTTGCTGCCCAGCTCTGTGCATTGTACAGGTCTCAAAGATATGGAAGAATCTGTGCAGGTTTGTGCCTCATGAGCAGCGGTCATAGGCTTTCTTGAATCAGAGAAACAAAAAAGTATATTCACGTAATATTACTATCCTGTGGCCAAAGTGTGTCATCTGCAGTTTGAATTCCAATAGTGAGGAAAGAAGTATTTTTGAGAAAGCCTCTTTTGGACTTTTTCCCTGGGAAAGGGAAAAAGAAAAAGAGAAAAGCTGTGAGACCCTCTTTAGAAGGCTTGTGTTGACAACACTAAATGAACTCTGGAATGTCTCTGCTCTCAGTGTCTTAAAGACTAAAAGAGAGGTTAAGAGTGGTATTGTTTCACCCTTTTCTGTGATTGCCAAGAGAATGATGATACCAAGAGCCTGAGTTGTTTTAGGTTCTTTGCCTTATGGTGCATTTCCCCCAGCTTCATTAAAAAGATATCCGGGAGCTGTCTTGAACTGAATTACTTAATACTTCTTCTGCAAGCTGGTTCTGGAAATGCTTTTCCATTAACAACTTGCAATGCATATGTCTATCAGATTTCCTAGGGTCTAGGAAATCTGTGCACCACTGGCCAGGGAGCCAGGTGGGCTGTGATGCAGGGTGGAGGCGACCCTCCCCAAAGACAAAACAGGGAAGCTGCTACATGCTGTCCCAGGCTCATGGCCAGCCACACGCTTCCCTAAGACCTTTACAACCGGGACGTGGAGGAGGGCCGCTCCCTGTCATACACGGCCAACCTGGGGCGGTTCATTGTCCTCCCTCAGGCTTCACAGCCCCTTGGCGTTTCTGTATTCTCAGGGCAAACAGGAGAGGGGTTTTGGTTGCCGAGGGTTCGGGCAGGTGACACCGGCCACCAGAGCAATGATACATATGGATGTGAGTGCCCATATGAGCCCCAGTTTCCAGGCAGTTTTAATTGGGGGAAAAAATCCCTTTGGGCTGAAATCGTATCGGCCTTGTGATTTCAAAGGCAGCATTTGCAGAGATCAAGCACTTTTCCCCTGTAGTTTAGAAATTTCTGTTCTCAGAACTTTGACCTTGATATAATCAGAAAGCTCAAAGCCTCGCACAGGCGAGTCTCTCTATCTTCGCCGGCCCTGAAAAGCAGACAGTGAGCAGCGGGAGCAGAAATGTCCCAATTTTCCAGATGAGGAAATTGAGGTGCAGAGAGACCCAGATGGGCTTCTCCAGGTCTCTCGGGGGATCACAAGCCCTCACTTAGGAAGCTGGCATCTCCCATGGTGGCGATTTCTCAACATCTGAAGAAAACGTGGTAGAAATAATCCACAGATATAAAAAGCTGATTGGAAATGATTTGTCTTGTACAATGGAGGAGCAGTTCGCTGCAGGTGTGGGGTGTTGAGTCCTGCATCTAACAGGAAGGAATTTTTGTGGGATTTGTTGTTGCTGCTGTTTTATTGTTGTGTGTTTTTTGTTTTTGGCTTAAATATCACCATTTGGAATTGCGGATTTCACTTTTCAATATTGTTAAAGTTTAAGATGTTAGATATGATAAATGCATGCAGAACCACCTCCCAGAATACGATGGCCAAATATTAGGTTTTTTTTTTAATGTCCTGCAAAGATCCATTTCCTGTAACTTAGCAAGTCAGTAGCCGAGGAGTCACCTGAACAGTCTGTCTGCCTCATTGAGAATATTGGGTTTTCTCTTCTGATTGACAGCGTTGCATTGATGAATCATAGTTGTTGCCCCAATGTCATTGTGACCTACAAGGGGACCCTGGCAGAAGTGAGAGCTGTGCAGGAGATCAACCCAGGAGAGGAGGTGAGTGCATGGCCACAGGTGTCTGTGGAGTGTGCTTCAGACAGCTGTTGTAAAGGGCAGTGCAGAAGAATCAGTGCAGCATCACGAGACGAGACCGGCTGCGAGAGATTCCAGGAGTCACACTGTCCTCGTCCTCAGGCCCTCCAGGGTTAATGATCAGATTTGTGACCTGTGGCCCAGAGTCCCACACTTTTGGCTTCCACTTGGTGCTCGCCATTTCCGTCTTGGGCCAAGAAAAAACAGGAAAGAGTAAATTTGAATTAAACTCCTCACAAAGATTTATAGAGCAAGAAGCCTGCCAAAATGATCAAAATGAAATTTTTGATTCTCTTTAGAGCCTGTGTATTCGTATTGCCAAAAGATTGAGTTTGAGCTTTTTTTGTTTGATTAGTGAATTTTGGCCTGTTTTTCTCCCCAAGAAAGGTCAAAAGCGTTGTTATCTAAAAGAGAAGGAGCAACCCAGCAGTGGTTGAAGAGCTCTCACTCCAATGACACATCAGTGTTTCACATCATGAACTCCGGAGAGTTTGGTTTTTAGGAGTGGAATTCGATGGCCGGTTGTACCCACTGACAGGGCTAGTAGAGGCCGTCTGTGGCCAAGAGGCACCCTTAGCTTCCCTCCTTACCTTAGGGACGTGGAGAGGCCCAGGTGTTCTGTCCCCTGCTGGGTGATTCCCTTTTCCTTTCCCGTGCTGTGATTCCATGACTACCTGGTAAGACATCTCACTTTGAAAGGGCTAGCCTGGCAAATTGCTATATGCATGCTCTATGTTCTTAAGTAAGTACAATCCCTAGCAAGACACATGAATGTTTATGGAGTGTAATCATACACTTTGAATTTCAGTTTAATAATCTTTAATGCTATTTTAAGGCACATGTGTGGATGTTTTACATTCTAAACATAATGATCAGTGGGCTAAATGATAAAGGCCTTGGTTTCTCTGGAACTTGTTAACTAACTTGCAGCAGAACTGGGACCTGAAGCCCAGTGTCCAGATTAGACTTTCTGCCCTTTGCTAAATCATCACGATGGGGGCATCCTGATTTGGGTCAGGATGTCTCAGTTTCCGAATGTATAGTGGAGATGACCCTGATGCCTCTTTTGTTAAAACAGACAATTGCAGTCCGAATGTCAGTCACCAGGCCCGAGTACGCCTGTGGGCTGACAGCAGACATGAGCAGTCAGTCACCTAGCCCAGCTGTCTGGGCCATGAGCAGTGACTCTGAGCGGCCTTTGTCGCCATCTTCTGGGCCCTTCTGTTTGTTGCATTATGTGGCCATCAGTCATTTCAGAAAACTGAGGCAGGCCCCTGCCACGTGAGGCAGGGCAGAGCCTGCCCCTGTTGGTTTGCCCTCGTGCTCTCACAGATCTGAAATGCAGTAATCTCGTTTGGCAGAAGTCACTGCTTTGGGGGTGACTGGCCCTTCAAAGAGGAAGAAGCCCATTCCCCAGGGTGTCAGATGAGCCACGAGGTCTCCCCAACTGCTCTTTGGGTGGGGAGAGCTTGGTGGTGCCTGCAAGCACCTAGCCCCTTGAGAGTCCCCCCACTGCCTGCCAGTGCCTGAGGTTACTGGCACGCTGATGGCTTTGTGACATCCATCTGTTCAGTCAGACATTTGCCTGATGGTGTGGGATGAGCAGCAAGGCCGTCCCTGTGAGAAGATAATGGACAGTTTAATGCCGGCCTCCTCCATCCGCTCCAAGTCTCAGTTACAGACCCCGTTAGGGAAAAAAAGCAAGGATGGGAGGACCCGGGGAGCCGAAAGGTAAGACTTTTTCAAACTCTTTGGCCCAGCTGGGAAATGCAGCAGCACGCTGGTGTCCTAGAAGCTGCGTCCTCCCTACACTGGCTTGTCCTGGCCTGCTGAGCCATACTCCGTTGCCAGCTATGGAAGGAGAAAGGGAAGCATATCAGTATGTGTGTGTTCATGCTCCCCTCCCACCCACCCAGCAGTGCATCTGAGCTGTCCCTGGTTGTGACTAAAGGAGGCTAAATAAAAGCCAGGCAGATCCAGCCCAGGGCCAACCCCAAGGATGAGTAGGGTCTTTGCCCAGGGTCGGGGGAGCCTTTGCTTCCATACATGAGATAAAGGCATCTCCTGCTGGGACAGATCCACAGCTTGCTCTCTTTGGGGAGGAAAGAGGTAGGGATGCTTTCAACCCTCCGGTTGACTATTCTGGGGACTCCTTGATTCTATAGAATGTGGGAAGGGAAGCCCTGTCTGTTCACCACAAGGAGGTGGACCACACTAGGAGGTTGCTGAGTTTAAGGAATTCAGCGTGTTAACGTAAGGAGCATGTCCTGAGCTGTGGTCCTCGGGGCCTGTCCCCGAAAGCAGACCACCACAGGTGTTGGCAGAGCCAAAGGAAGCATAAGGAGTGAGTTTACCTGTAGCAGACTGAGGCATCAACTTTTTGGACCCCCTTAGGTTTTTACTAGCTACATTGATCTCCTGTACCCGACAGAAGATAGGAATGACCGGTTACGAGACTCTTACTTCTTCACCTGCGAGTGCCAGGAGTGCACCACCAAGGATAAGGTGAGCTCCCCGAGCCGGCGAGGGCGCCTACCACGCTTTGTGTCTCAGGACCTTCTGCCAAGCGAGCACCCCTGTCTGACGTGGGGTGTCTCCTCCCATGGTATTTTTTGACCCTTTAAGTCCGCCTTACTAAGACAGCCAGAGGGATCCAGTTAGACCAGGTGTCTGTTCCAACCTGCTCGTCATAGCTGACAGAAACATTTCTATTACACCGTACAAATAAGAAAAGGATCTGCCCAATTGCTATTTCTTGAAAAGAAATGACTGCTCAGAAGAGAGGGACGGGAAAATCACATGAGAGTAATTTTCAGGCTTTCCAGCCTATTCACTAGAATATGCAGAATTTTCTTTGGCATTGCCCAAATTATTTGGCATTGCCCAAATTATCCATGCCACCCCTCCTTATTCTCTCTTCTCTTGATTCATAGATATGTTAACACAAATCTGCTCACAACAAACATGGTCTAGGTGTCCTGCCTAGATAAGGATTGTCTAGAAAATTAATGTTTTTGTTGGTTTTTGTAAAAAGGTAATGGAGTATTGAATTTCTCTTAGATTCATTGCCTGATTTCCTTTCATTCTCTCGTAACTTTAGAATGGGCAAGCCTCTACGTCTGCTTGGGAAAATGTACTATTGGAGAGGTTTCCCCATCAGTATGGTTTCATGGGAGGTAGCACCTTACACTTGTGGACATTTCTCTCAGGATAAGGCCAAGGTGGAAATCCGGAAGCTCAACGATCCCCCAAAGGCAGAAGCCATCCGTGACATGGTCAGATATGCACGCAATGTCATCGAGGAGTTCCGGAGGGCCAAGCACTACAAATATATCCTTTCAACTGTCCAGACAGTTTCTTGTCCCTCACCTGTAGGAGGTGCCGGAGAGTTGGGAAGAGGGAACAGAATAAGGATGGGTTTAAGATTCTGCGTATTGAAGGAAGAATGTCTCCTGGTAAATGTGTAAAGACTACCCGTGACTTGGAGTCAACCACATCAAAGTTTTATCATGTTGATCTTACCTTATTTCTCCCTGTTTGACTAGTTTGATCAGGAGCTCAATGTGCTAGAAGAGTTTTATTGTCTAAAACTGTGGAGAACAGTTCCTTGAAGGCCCTCATTTATAGGGTATATTTTATTTGGGGGCAAGGCCCAGTGCCGAGGGCTTTGTGTATTATCTCATCTGACCTCACAAGGACACTCACAAGGGACTGTGCCGTCCCCATGTAGCAGATGAAAACACTCTTAGCAACTAATTTGCCCAAGGGACAGAGTTCACCATGGCAGATCCAGGATTTTGCCCCAGGTCTACTGACTACCACGATCCATATTCTTATTCCACTACATTATGGTATTTTCTTGGGTGTCGAAAAGGCGTTCGATTTGTACTGAGAGAGGAAGTAAAACCAGTGAAAGGAAATTGGAGAAAGGCATATTGTTTCTCAGCGTAAGAAAAAACTTTCCCATGGTGGGGACTGTTTCCTTAAAAATACTTCAGCTAGAGTGCTCATCTTGGGTGAGGGTTTAGATTTAATTGGAAGATTGAAGATTTGTGATTCTAATCAACATTGTTTACAGCTGAACTAAAGAGTCTGTTCCCTGTGGCTAAAATTCTTGAGTTGTGTTGAACAGTTGAGGTCTTCAGTTTTTCTGAGTTTGTTTCTCCAAGAAAATTGTGATTCCTTTCACTTTTGCTTGGCTTTCTGAATTTACTTTTTCAGAGGGTGAGGGTAGGGGCGGAGTGGATGAAATAAATCCTTGAGCCCAGCCTTGAGAAGTCTCCATCAGGTGGGCCCGGCCTGTCATTTCCTTGACGCCAGAGCACCCCCTAGTGAGCTGCTGGAGATCTGCGAGCTCAGCCAGGAGAAGATGAGCTCCGTGTTTGAGGACAGTAACGTGTACATGCTGCACATGATGTACCAGGCCATGGGCGTCTGCTTGTACATGCAAGACTGGGAAGGGGCCCTGCGATACGGACAGAAAATCATTAAGCCCTACAGGTGATTGCAATGGCTGGTCCGATCATCTTAGCACGGAATGGAATTTGGTGATTTGGAATGCGTACCCTGGCTTTGTCTTTTGACTGTCCCGTGTTGGAACATGCCTAGGACAGCTTTCTCTTCTCTGCACCCACACCTGGAGGTTCAGGTGCAGGGTGCTTCTCTACTGGGCCCAGCTGTTCCCTCCATCATCCGGAAGAGACCCCTATGGAGGCAGTTGAGGTTATGCAGGGGTGCTGGGGCAAGATCCCTCCCAGGACCTATCTGGGGTGCTAGATCCATAGTGCTTAGTTCAGACCAGTGTTAAGAAGCCACCAGTTTGTTTCTTTTCCCTCTCGTGCCTTCCAGGTTAAATGGTACTTATTAATTGGTGAACAGCAGTGTCAAAAGCCCTGCTTTTCCATCATTACTCACATTATCCCCTTCTTGTGCTTTTTTAAATTGCAGCCCGGTTTGCAAATGGAGAAACTCTGGGACCACTGGGTTGGCTGTGGTTATTTAACATCTCCCCTAGGTTTGAATAAAACAGATTGGGTTTTGACGTATAGTAATAATGAATATCAGCCATGGGGAAGTTTCTTGTTGAGGGGGTTATTAAATCTTAAAGTGGGTGACAGATGGAGGTCGTGGCATTGTCCTCTGGCTCTGACTAGCTACTTCAGGGCTGGGATGGCCTAGATCAGGTCGCTGGGGTGCTTGTCAAACACATTTATTTACATTATGAATTTACAGGGTCTCCCCAAGACCAAGTGGATCAGAGTCTCTGGGCATTAGATCTGAAATCCCTGTGTGCCAGTAGCACCCAGGTGTTTCTCATGATTTGAGAAGCCGTCAGTACTCCCTTGCGTTCTAAGATGGGGGACTGTCAAGTTTGTGCCTAGTCTGAATTTCCACTGCCAAGTGGGCCCTCTGCTTACCTCACGCTGCCCTGAGTAGCCAGCAGGGGGAGCCCAAGGAGAATGGAGCTCTTAAAATCTGCTCTTAGAAACAATTTGCTACATTGGGGATCCTCCTCCTTGGGGTGGGTGAAAGTCCTCTGGTCTCATGCACACTTCCCTCTGTGAGATCTGTAGGGACGGAGGGAGGGAGAGAGAGAGAGAGAATGAGATCATCTTAGCCTTGTGGTTCCTTTCCCAGCAGGGCTCTGCAGTGGGTGCTGGACCCTTCCTTAGCTAAGTGAGCCCCTTCTGGAGGCCCAGCTCTGGCCTTCTGTGGGGCCACACACACACACACACACACACAGACACACACACTCGCCCGTGAGCTGCCTTCTGGTCTCTGTTCCTAGGGAATGGCCCTTTCCTAGGCAGACGCCATTAGTCAGCCTTCACTTCACAAACCAGAGAGAGAATGCCTCTCGTATGTAAAGCCCTCTACTGGACAAGAGAGAGAGTATCTAGAAGAAACAGGAGTTCTGATGTCAGAGAGCTTATAGTTTTGCTAAACCAACTGACATCATAGAGTGACAGGAAGCTGGTGTCTTGAGACATATTGGGGTGTATATTTAAAGTATACTGCCTTGCTAATGAGGGGCTAGGCCTAATGTCCTCTTAAATAGGGAATTTACTTTAAAAGATGTTTTCCGAATGCCCTGCTTTGGGTGCACCTAACACAAAAATCTGGGACAGGGATTGAATGTTGTGTTTATAAGTGTTTTTGTATAGAATTTCTCTTGCAGTGTTTATGTAGCTTTTCAGAAACACACAAACTGCATAAAATGAAGTGCATCTACTTCATTGGTTAGAAGTGGTTATGCAGGGTTGAGCCATCCATACTCTCCACCCAGCACCTGTCAGGGTTTGGAGAAGCCTGGCTGCCATGGAGAGTGTGGCCATGTGCTCAGCAGCCACAGGCTTGCTGCGCTGGCCTCTGGGCTGCTCGGCAGGCTTTGACAAGGTAGCCCGTTGTCTTTCCTCTTCTTCCAGTAAGCATTATCCTTTGTACTCCCTCAACGTGGCCTCCATGTGGTTGAAGCTAGGAAGACTGTACATGGGCCTGGAAAACAAAGCTGCTGGAGAGAAAGCCCTGAAGAAAGTAAGTCTGTGCCGTGAGGGTAGGATTCCCAGGGACCCCACGGCCTCCCTAGCACGCATCCTTCATGCCTGATAAGGCAGAGTGACTGAAGTCCTGGAGAATGACCAGCTCTCCACCCATCCTCGGGCCATAGAAGTGGGAGGGGATGGGCTGGGTAGGGGAGGGTGGAGTAAGTCCTGGAGCCTTTGCCAGGTTTGTGTCCAGGCCCTCCTGTAAGGAAAGGGTGTACACATTGAGAGGGCTGGCCGTGATTGCACGCTCAGCCCATGACTGGGGAGAAGTGGGTACTGCCCCTGTCCCATGTGAAGCCGTGCAAGTGGACAGAGGCCACTAGATGGGTCGGGAGACTGTGGTGAGGGAATTTTCCATTTGTCTGCCTTTAGGATTTACAGATTTATGAGGCCCAATTGTGGTGAAATCAAGGCA